>NW_027507785.1:214403987-214748987 GCF_037356315.1 Lithobates pipiens
ACACACACACACACACACATACAGACACATGTGCACACACACACACACAGACACACACACACACATATACAGACACATGTGCACACACACACACACACAGACACATGTGCGCACACACATACAGACACATGTGCACACACACATACAGACACATGTGCACAGACACATGTGCACACACACAGACACATGTGCACACACACAGACACATGTGCACTCACACAGACACATGTGCACTCACACAGACACATGTGCACACACACAGACACATGTGCACACACACATACACATGTGCACACACACATACACATGTGCACACACACATACACATGTGCACACACACATACAGACACATGTGCACACACACATACAGACACATGTGCACACACACATACAGACACATGTGCACACACACATACAGACACATGTGCACACACACATACAGACACATGTGCACACACACATACAGACACATGTGCACACACACACACATACATACAGACACATGTGCACACACACACATACATACAGACACATGTGCACACACACACACATACAGACACATGTGCACATACACACACACATACAGACATACATGCATACACATACATACATACACACACATGAATAAAGGCCTTTTTAACACGAATCTAGCTTGTAGTACAGTACCTTTGCAGCTTCCTCATTCAGCCGGGTACTGCACTGTAGGGGGAAGCAGAGAGCACAGCACAATCCTCTGCACTTTACTTTCACTTTTGAAGCTCACGGTGCTTCTCACAGTGCCGGTGTGGTAAAATTTCATGCGACTCATAAAAATTCCTCACCCCGTCACTTCCGGTGAGGCTCCGTCACTCTAACAGCTGACGGCGGGCCTTTACTGCGCATGCGCCAAGTCCGTGATCTGAACGGCGCATGCGCAAGATCGTAAGTTCAGCGGTGGTTAAAAATTATAGACAGAGAAATGCCGGTGGGCGGGCGGAGCTGAACAGATGCTCAGGACGTCATCAGCAGTCCCACCCACCCCACTAACATGGATGTTGTTTATGGTCGTGAAAATTTATGGCTTCAGCTGCTATTAACAGCAATCGCGCATGCGCGGGATTTTTGATTACTGACCAGAAAAATTATGCACTCACTAATGATGGCTTTATTATATCATCGGCAGCACCAATATGTATAGTATTTATTAAATCTGAACAATAAGCAGTGTATTTATTAAATCTGAACAATAAGCAGTGTATTTATTAGGCTGCTTTCACACTGGGGCTGTGAGGGCGTCGGCGGTAAAGCACCGCTATTTTTAGCGGCGCTTTACCGTCGCTTTAGCGGCGGTCTGCGGGCGCTAGCGGGGTGGTTTTAACCCCCACTAGCGGCCGAAAAAGGGTTAAAACCACCCGCAAAGCGCCGCTGCAGCGGCGCTTTGCCGGCGGTATTGCTGCGCTGTCCCATTGATTTCAATGGGTAGGAGCGGTTTAGGAGCGGTTAATACACCGCTCCTTCACCGCTCCAAAGATGTGGCTAGCAGGACTTTTTTCACTGTCCTGCCAGCGCACCGCTTCAGTGTGAAAGCCCTCCGGCTTTCACACTGGAGTGACAGGGGCCGGTTTTTTTCAGGCGCTACACAGGCGCTATTTTTAGCGCTGTAACGCCTGAAAACCGCCCCAGTGTGAAAGGGGCCTTAAAGCTGAAGAATATGGGCACAATATTGGGGACAGTGTGTGCGTTTAGGGACAGTGGCTGCATTTGGGCACAGTGGCTGCGTTTGGGGCACAATGTCTGCGTTTGGGGACAGTGTGTGCGACAGTGTCTGTATTTGGGCACAGTGGCTGCATTTGGAATGATCACAGTCAATTGCGTGGTAAACGGCCAATGGCTGTTTACCAGCATCAGTGGCGAGCAGTGTTCCCGGGAACACGCCGCCACCAACGTGCCCGCGCAGAGCGCGCCCGCGATTGCCGTGGAGATGTGGGGCGGCCACCAACGTACACGCGCAGAGCGCGCCCGCGATCACCATGGAGAGGTGGGGCGGCCACCAACGTACACGCGCAGAGCGCGCCCGCGGTCACCGTGGAGGGGTGGGGCGGAACCATCTGTGATCACGCGGTAAACAGCCTCATGGCTGTAATGGGACCTAGTCCTCATGTGATGGGGACCAAGGCCTGATGTGATGGGGGGTCCTGTGATGTGATGGGGGGTCTTCTGATGTGATGGGGGGTCCTGTGATGTAATGGGGCCTAGTCCTCATGTGATGGGGACCAAGGCCTGATGTGATGGGGGGGGGGTCCTGTGATGTGATGGGGGGGTCTTCTGATGTGATGGGAGTGTCCTGTGATGTAATGGGGCCTAGTCCTCATGTGATGGGGACCAAGGCCTGATGTGATGGGGGTCTTCTGATGTGATGGGGGTGTCCTGTGATGTAATGGGGGCCTAGGCCTGATGTGATGGTAACCAAGGCCTGATGTGATGGGGGGGTCTTCTGATGCGATGGGGGGGGTCTTCTGATGTGATGGGGGTCCTGTGATGTAATGGGGGCCTAGTCCTCATGTGATGGGGACCAAGGCCTGATGTGATGGGGGGGGTCCTGTGATGTGATGGGGGTCTTCTGATGTGATGGGAGTGTCCTGTGATGTAATGGGGGGCCTAGGCCTGATGTGATGGTAACCAAGGCCTGATGTGATGGGGGGTCCTGTGATGTGATGGGGGGTCTTCTGATGTGATGGGAGTGTCCTGTGATGTAATGGGGCCTAGTCCTCATGTGATGGGGACCAAGGCCTGATGTGATGGGGGGTCCTGTGATGTGATGGGGGTCTTCTGATGTGATGGGGGTCCTGTGATGTAATGGGGCCTAGTCCTCATGTGATGGGGACCAAGGCCTGATGTGATGGGGGGGGGGGGTCCTGTGATGTGATGGGGGGTCTTCTGATGTGATGGGGGTCCTGTGATGTAATGGGGGCCTAGTCCTCATGTGATGGGGACCAAGGCCTGATGTGATGGGGGGGGGTCCTGTGATGTGATGGGGGTCTTCTGATGTGATGGGAGTGTCCTGTGATGTAATGGGGCCTAGTCCTCATGTGGACGTGTGATGTGTTGCCCTGAGTTGCTAGGTCACATGGCTAGCTTCTATCCCAGGGACATCTGGCTGCTAGGCTGCCTGAGGGACATTGTGGGAGAGCAGCGTAGGGTTGGGACTTACAGCTTGTAGTCCAACCAGAAGCAACAGTGCTCCTGTCTGGGAAAACAAGCTGCGGTCGGGAGGTAAAAAGGAACAGCTGTCGCCACAAAGGGACCATACACCGTGGTACCAGAGACCATTGTGAGTAACTAAAGCCATTACCCAAGCAGTCTTCTCACTAACCAGAGATGCTGAAGTGGGAAAACTTGAGTTAGTGCCAAGCCAGGGACCTATCTGAGGAGACGCTTTGAGAGCTCCTTTGAGTGCTGGTCACCTGAGAAGGTCGGAGATGCTACACTGTATCCAAATTAAATTTTTATCAATTTTTTCCCACAAACAGAGCTTTCTTTTGGTGGTATTTGATCACCTCTACGGTTTTTATTTTTTGCTAAACAAATAAAAAAAAGACATAAAAGTTTTCTCCTTCACTGATGGGGCTGCAGTGACGGGTACCGATAAGGCCACACTGATGGGCACTGATGAGGTGGCACTGATGGGCGACACGGATGGGCACTGATAGGTGGCACAAATTGGCACTGATAGCTGGCAAGGATTGGCATGGATAGGCGGCATGGACGGGCATGGATAGGCGGCACAGATGGGCATGGATGGTCACTGATAAGCGGCACTGTATTGTATTATATAGTACTGATGGATGGCAATCAGTGCCAAACAATAAAGCATACCAATCAGTGATGCCCATTGTGGGCACTGATTGGCATCCATTGTGGGCACTGACTGGCATCCCTGGTGGTCTAGGGGGTGCATACCTGGTGCTGGGCATCCCTGGTGGTGTCCCTGGTGGTCCAGTGTGGGCATACTCGGGGGAGGCTGCAATGATAATCGATCAGCACAGACCCCCCCCATGTCAGTGGAGCAGCCAATCGGCTCTACTCGCGTCTGACAGACGCAAGTGAGGAAAAGCCGATCAACGTTTCTTCTTATTTACACTGTGATCAGCCATGATAGGACACGGCTGATCATGTGGTAAAGAGTCTCCGTCAGAGGCTCTTTATCGAGATCGTAGTTGCGGGGTGTCAGACTGACACACCGCAACAACGATCGCCGCGATGCACGCCCCCGGGGGTGCAAAGTGGATCAAAATCATGAGGACCTCATATGGCGCCTGGTCAGGATTTTGAAACCACTTTGCCGCTGTCATTTTGCTATAGGCCAGGCGGCAAAGTGGTTAAGAGACAATAAATCTCTGTGCATTAAAAAAGTGTCTAGTGCCCATCAATTCTTTTTGCACTGCACCCAACTTGCCTTTTAACCCACTCTACACAGAAGGATGTCAGCTGTCCCTAACTCTTAAAGTCACCAATATGCCTCCAAGAGCCCAGGACTCTACTACAAGAGGAAAGAGCGCTACACAGAAACCCAGGTATTAGTACAAGTACCACAAGTAGGTGAGGAATCTTTGGAGCGTGGCACAGTGCACACACTCCTAAACACTAAAAACTTCCTAACAGCAGCATCAGCCACACTGTGATGTAATGGGTTCTTGATACACCAGCTAGTTGCATTGATCGAAAAACAATCATGATTTTTGACCATCTGGCCCCCGGAACAGTACGCCCTTGCTTCGCTGTTACAAGTCTCCTATCACTGGACAATAGGGGTGCAACGGATCCAAAAAACTCACGGACCGGATCGTTCCTTGGATCCGAGTCACGGATTGGATCAGTTTTCGGATCAGCCAATAATAATTGAATTTGCAAAAACCTGTTTAATGTGATTGTAGCCGTATTAGTGCAATTGTGACAGAGAAAATTGAGTACTGTCCGTGATACTTTTTTTATTTGCACTAACATACAATTTTTCAGGACAAGCTTTCGGGGTATGTCCCCTTCTTCAAGGTCCAAGCAGTACTGATTTACAAATTTTTAAAAATTTGTAAATCAGTACTGCTTGGACCTTGAAGAAAATTTGTAAATCAGTACTGCTTGGACCTTGAAGAAGGGGACATACCCCGAAAGCTTGTCCTGAAAAATTGTATGTTAGTGCAAATAAAAAAAGTATCAAAAACCTGTTAAAATTCCACCACAAAATAGTCCCCACTGTAATATATATCTCCCCCACTGTAATATTGGCTGAGCATGGCTGGGTACGGCTGGCTACCGCCGAGTATGGCTGGATATTACAGGGTATGGCACAGTATTTGCTGGGTACGGCAGAGTATTGGCTGGGTACGGCAGAGTATTGGCTGGGTACGGCAGAGTATTGGCTGGGTACGGCAGAGTATTGGCTGGGTATGGAGGGATGGCTGTGACTGCACTTGTCACAGAGCAGTTCTGTGGACACAACAGATGCAGCCCGCAGCGCTGCTGCCTTCCAATTTCTCCCCTCCACTGTACAGATCAGTACACAGAGGGGAGAGAGGAACTGGCGTCACTATGACGCCAGTTTGTTTACAAGTGATCGCTCCGTCATTTGACGAAGCGATCACATTGTAAATGTGTGCACCAAGATGGCCGCCGCTACGGAGCTAGGCCGAAGCCACGGCCTTTCCTAAGGCCGAGGCTGCCGGGGCACTCCGCGGATCGTGGCGTGTGCTGATCTGAACAGGGTGACCTGTTCGCATCACGGATCGGTGATGATCCATTGCACCCCTACTGGACTATGCAAGTGCATTCCCTTCCCCCATCACATCAGGCCTAGGTCCCCATCACATGAGGACTAGGCCCCCATTACATCACAGGACCCCCATCACATCAGAAGACCCCCCATCACATCAGGCCTTGGTCCCCATCACATGAGGACTAGGCCCCATTACATCACAGGACCCCCATCACATCAGAAGACCCCCCCATCACATCACAGGACCCCCCATCACATCAGGCCTTGGTCCCCATCACATGAGGACTAGGTCCCATTACAGCCATGAGGCTGTTTACCGCGTGATCACAGATGGTTCCGCCCCACCCCTCCACGGCGACCGCGGGCGCGCTCTGCGCGTGTACGTTGGTGGCCGCCCCACCTCTCCATGGTGATCGCGGGCGCGCTCTGCGCGTGTACATTGGTGGCCGCCCCACATCTCCACGGCAATCGCGGGCGCGCTCTGCGCGGGCATGTTGGTGGCGGCGTGTTCCCGGGAACATTGGCCGTTTACCACGCAATTGACTGTGATCATTCCAAATGCAGCCACTGTGCCCAAATACAGACACTGTCGCACACACTGTCCCCAATGCAGACATTGTGCCCCAAACGCAGCCACTGTGCCCAATATTGTGCCCATATTCTTCAGCTTTAAGGCCCCTTTCACACTGGGGCGGTTTTCAGGCGTTACAGCGCTAAAAATAGCGCCTGTGTAGCGCCTGAAAAAAACCAGCCCCTGTCACTCCAGTGTGAAAGCCGGAGGGCTTTCACACTGAAGCGGTGCGCTGGCAGGACAGTGAAAAAAGTCCTGCTAGCCACATCTTTGGAGTGGTGAAGGAGCGGTGTATTAACCGCTCCTAAACCGCTTCTACCCATTGAAATCAATGGGACAGCGCAGCAATACCGCCGGCAAAGCGCCGCTGCAGCGGCGCTTTGCGGGTGGTTTTAACCCTTTTTTCGGCCGCTAGCGGGGGTTAAAACCACCCTGCTAGCGCCCACAGACCGCCGGTAAAGCGCCGCTAAAAATAGCGGTGCTTTACCGCCAACGCCCTCACAGCCCCAGTGTGAAAGCAGCCTAATAAATACACTGCTAATTGTTCAGCTTTAATAAATACACTGCTTATTGTTCAGATTTAATAAATACACTGCTTATTGTTCAGATTTAATAAATACACTGCTTATTGTTCAGATTTAATAAATACACTGCTTATTGTTCAGATTTAATAAATACTATACATATTGGTGCTGCCGATGATATAATAAAGCCATCATTAGTGAGTGCATAATTTTTCTGGTCAGTAATCAAAAATCCCGCGCATGCGCGATTGCTGTTAATAGCAGCTGAAGCCATAAATTTTCACGACCATAAACAACATCCATGTTAGTGGGGTGGGCGGGACTGCTGATGACGTCCTGAGCATCTGTTCAGCTCCGCCCGCCCACCAGCATTTCTCTGTCTATAATTTTTAACCACCGCTGAACTTACGATCTTGCGCATGCGCCGTTCAGATCACGGACTTGGCGCATGCGCAGTAAAGGCCCGCCGTCAGCTGTTAGAGTGACGGAGCCTCACCGGAAGTGACGGGGTGAGGAATTTTTATGAGTCGCATGAAATTTTACCACACCGGGGATCGGCTGATCTGACAGCCCTGCTCCCATACACACACACATACAGACACATGTGCACACACACACACACACACACACAGACACATGTGCGCACACACACACACACACACAGACACATGTGCACACACACACACACACACACACACACACACACACATACATACACATGTGCACACACACACATACAGACACATGTGCGCACACACACACACACACACACACAGACACATGTGCACACACACACACACACACACACACACACAGACACATGTGCGCACACACACACACACATACAGACACATGTGCACACACACACACACACATACAGACACATGTGCACACCCACACACACATACAGACACATGTGCACACACACATACAGACACATGTGCACACACACACACATACAGACACATGTGCACACACACACACACACATACAGACACATGTGCACACCCACACACACATACAGACACATGTGCACACACACACACATACAGACACATGTGCACACACACACACACATACAGACACATGTGCACACACACACACACATACAGACACATGTGCACACACACACACATACAGACACATGTGCACACACACATACATACAGACACATGTGCACACACACATACAGACACATGTGCACACACACATACAGACATGTGCACACACACATACAGACACATGTGCACACACACATACAGACACATGTGCACACACACATACAGACACATGTGCACACACACATACAGACACATGTGCACACACACACACAGACACATGTGCACACACACACACAGACACATGTGCACACACACACACAGACACATGTGCACACACACACACACACATGTGCACACACACACACACACACATGTGCACACACACACACACACACACACACATACACATGTGCACACACACACACACACACACACACATGTGCACACACACACACACATGTGCACACACACACACATGTGCACTCACACAGACACATGTGCACTCACACAGACACATGTGCACTCACACAGACACATGTGCACTCACACAGACACATGTGCACTCACACAGACACATGTACACAAATACAGACACATGCATACACATACATACATACACACACATGAATAAAGGCCTTTTTAACACAAATCTAGCTTGTAGTACAGTACCTTTGCAGCTTCCTCATTCAGCCGGGTACTGCACTGTAGGGGGAACCAGAGAGCACAGCACAATCCTCTGCACTTTACTTTCACTTTTGAAGCTCACGGAGCTTCTCACAGTGCCGGGGATCGGCTGATCTGACAGCCCTGCTCCCATGGCACAATAAATTGAGAAAGAGCAGGCGGGCCGTTCAAAACCGGACCGCGGGCCGGACTTTGGACATGCCTGCCTTAAGGTTTTTAGGGAGTTGGTGAGCAATGATTTAGAACAATTACACATTAGAAATCGTAGAAGTGATTATATGTTCAGGAAAGGACTTGATTGTCTAAAAAAAGCGGAGTGACATTGTGGTGAGACCCACTGACAAGGGTGGAGGAATTGTGATCTTAGATAGGGCAGCCTATCGGACTATTATCGGATGATGAGATTTATATTCCATTAAAGGGAAATCCTACTATCAAATTTAAGAAAGAACTAGTAAGATTGGTTGATGAAGGTTTTAGCAGAAATTTGGTTTCCAAAAAAGAAAAACTGTTTGATTCCTGTGGCTCCAAGAGTGCCTGTGATCTATTACCTGCCAAAGGTTCACAAGGATCCAGTGCACCCTCCTGGAAGGCCTATTGCGAGTGCTATCGACTCTAATACCTCTAGAGTCGGTTGATATATAGACTAGATCTTGCAGCCTTTGGTAGACCATAGCCCTTCTTTTCTTAGAGATTGCACTCAGGTTTTAAATATCCTAAGGACTGTTAAATGGAAGGAGAGTTACATACTGGCTACGGCAGATGTAACTTCTCTCTACACCATAATCTCACATCAACATGGCCATGAGGCTGTGGATCATTTTCTCAGCTCAAGTGACCTGCTGGATGTTCAGAGAGAATTTTTATTAAGGCTCTTGGATTTTGCAATGGGCCATAGTTATTTTTGGTTCAGAGGCACTTATTTACAGAATAGTTGTGGCCACGAGGCCATTCTAGGGCCTTATCTCCCCAAGAAACCTTGTGTGGTGTTTAGAGGGGTCCCCCCCACTAAGGTTACAGGTAGCACCAAATATTATTGAACCCCCGAAGAAACCTGTGTTTTTTCAGAATATGGGGGGCTTCTTCCCTTGTAGGAAGTGCCCCATATATAAAATTAACACACGTATGTGCAGAAGGACAGAGTCGTTTCAGTCCTCTTCCACCAATGAGGAGTTCCCCATTAAACCCTTTATTACCTGTACAACTATAAATGTCGTGTATGTTGTCTGGTGCCCATGTGGGCTTCAATATATCGGATGCACGATATGGATTTTACATGTGCGATTAAGCGAACATGTGGCCAATATTAAAAAAAGGGTTTCCTAGGCACAGTTTATCCAAGCATTATGACCTGTGTCATAATCAAGATCCTAGTGGTACTGATAGATTCACTAGTAACTGGAGAGGTAGCAATGTGGTACGAGAGGTGTCATGTCTTGAAACCAAATGGATTTATCAGGTTAGGCGCTATGCCCCACATGGTATGAGCATAGAGTGGGATATTAATTCATTCATTATTAACAGCTAATCCATTTTTGGTTTTTACCCTTTTGTCTCCAATTAAACAACATTTTTAATTTAAAGTGTCATTAATGTCTTAGTAATATGCATGTAATTGTGTATAAGTGTTGTAATGTTTTCAATTGTTTAATTTGTTTTATATATTTTTGGACCACAAGATGGCACTGCTTCCTGGCTTGGTTGATTAAGATTCACAATAAGTATTGATGCTTCCTGTCAATGGAGTGCATAAGTATTTACTGTTTCCTGTTGTAGATTTTCTATTGCTTCCTGTTGTTGGAATGCAGGCAATGCCTGTCCACTAAATAGTCGTCCCTATATATATCGAGCATAGCACATGTCAAGCTACGCCCCTGATGATGCCATAGAGTGATGAAACGCGTAAGAGTTGGAGACATTTGACACAACTTGCAAGCTAGGACGCGGCAGCCATTTTGTGGATTGTAACCGCTGGACGGTTTCCTGTCTATATTAACCTGCTGAAATGTGAGTGCAAAACTTTTTATTACTAAAACTAACATTTGGCTTTCTGCATTATGAGGAGTCCTTTTTCTCTTAACTGGGTATTGAGACTGTGAAGGAGATACAGTCGTCCCCGTGCTGCTGAAGAGCTGTCAGTGATTTATATCCATACTTGTTAACATCTACCTATGGATAAGACCTCAAGACACATCCCTTTGGCTTATTTCAGACTTTTTAAAAGTGGATTACATTTTTATGTTTTTGCCAGTTGAGTCTGTGCCAGCAATATATTTTGGACTTTTTTCAAGTGCTTCACCATTTTCTATAAAATCTCTGATTGAGTATAAGGTGTGGCCAACTGCCATCTACATATTGCCTCACGCACACAAGTTCACGAAAACGTATAACGCACTGTAGGTTTTTTTTGCACCTGAGAGACAAAGCTGCCATGTACAACCAATCATAGTAATGGATGGGTGTATGGCTGTACACGAGTTTATGCCACTACTTTTCAAACCCATGCATGGGTATGGGCATACAACCAACCGTGAAGCCAGTCTGTGTCTAGGGGAACAACTTTAGCACCGGTTCACACTATTGAGATGCCAGACATTGCATGTGATTCGCACCGCATTGCTGCGCAGATCACATACCATGTCTGTACAATGCGATTTCAGCAATAAAAAACTGTATGGCTGAAATTGGATCGCATTCACACCAACATGGTGCAGGACTTTTTTGTGGTCCACACTGGAATCTGATCACATGGGTGTTCACACCTATGTAATCCAATTGCTGCAGCATTTCACTGTTTGCACTGCAATCTGCGAACCGATCTGGGGGTCTCATTAACTTTATATTGACACCCGCAGCGGTTCGCAGACCATAGGGTGGACCAGTGTGCAATTCAGGTGCAATGCAGGAACCCGCACTGAATCACAGGGTTTACCGCATTGCACCAGTGTGAACCGAGCCTTACGCAAGTTGGGCAATTAACAGGCGAATGGCCGCATACAGCCAGTAGGGGTGTTGAAAATAATCGGCATAGCGATGCATCACGATTATACCCTTTCCCGATTCGGCATCGATGCTTTATCCAGCATAATCTATTATGCATGACGTCATTCCGGCTCCTCCCCCTCCCCCTGCACAGCAGTGTCTTTGCTGGAATGACAAGCTGCCCATTGGCTGGCTGCGCCTGGTGCTGTCCCATCCTCACGGACACCGTAGCCTCAGAGTCACGTGCTGCCTCCCCCCCCCCCCCCCCCCTCCTCCTCTGTAGCTCTGAACAAGTGGACAGTGACACTGGACATCTCCCCGATGGGCGGGCGCCGGGACTGCATGGAGCTCAGACACACAGAGATCACTGCAGCTGTGTGTCTGAGTCGGCTTCAGGAAACAAGCTGCTAGGAGAGGAGGGGGGTTGTTAGGAGTGCTCGGAGGTGAGAGATAAGCCTGTCATGCTTGATATATGTGCCGGTGAGTGTATAGAAGTGGCACATCCCCCCCCCCACTTGCTGCAACTATCCAGTGTGTGTATGCTGTGTGCCTAACACATTGGGGGCTGCACAAACTCTTTTATTGTCAAATTTCTTCCTGTGATTTCCCTATCATCCCTCCCCTCTGGAACCATCTACTGATCTGACAGCAGTCTATTTCTTACTGATTGCAATGTCTTCCTTTTTTTAACTTTTTCTGCGATGTTGACTTTTTTACAATCCAAGTTGCTGCCAAAAGACTCAATGGATTTGTTAAAGTGATACTAAAGGGCATTATTTTTTTCCTTTCAAATAAAAAAAGATATCATACTTAACTGCTGATCTCATGTACCATGTCTGCAGTCTCTGGCCACCTCCTGTACCATGTCTGCAGTCTCTGGCCACCTCCTGTACCATGTCTGCAGTCTCTGGCCACCTCCTGTACCATGTCTGCAGTCTCTGGCCACCTCCTGTACCATGTCTGCAGTCTCTGGCCACCTCCTGTACCATGTCTGCAGTCTCTGGCCACCTCCTGTACCATGTCTGCAGTCTCTGGCCACCTCCTGTACCATGTCTGCAGTCTCTGGCCACCTCCTGTACCATGTCTGCAGTCTCTGGCCACCTCCTGTACCATGTCTGCAGTCTCTGGCCACCTCCTGTACCATGTCTGCAGTCTCTGGCCACCTCCTGTACCATGTCTGCAGTCTCTGGCCACCTCCTGTACCATGTCTGCAGTCTCTGGCCATCTCCTGTACCATGTCTGCAGTCTCCGCCCATCTCCTGTACCATGTCTGCAGTCTCCGACCATCTCCTGTACCATGTCTGCAGTCTCCGACCATCTCCTGTAATATGTCTGCAGTCTCCGACCATCTCCTGTACTATGTCTGCAGTCTCCGACCATCTCCTGTACTATGTCTGCAGTCTCCGACCATCTCCTGTACTATGTCTGCAGTCTCCGACCATCTCCTGTACTAGGTCTGCAGTCTGACCATCTCCTGTACTATGTCCGCAGTCTCTGACCATCTCCTATACTATGTCCACAGTCTCTGACCATCTCCCCTAGTATTTTGGGGGAGAGCCTGGAGCTCCTTTAAGTTGTTGTTTGCTATGTTAAGACTTTGCTACATGCAGGGAGTGTTGTCTTTTTTTTTTTAAAGAACAGATAGAATAAAAAAAAAAATGGGAGTTCTCCTGACTGCTTGAATTTTTTTGATGAAAACCATGCGCACTTGCGCTGTAATCGTAATGCATCGCGGAATCGAATTGAATCGTTGACATGATAACCGTAATCAAATCGAATCGTGAGGCCAGTGAAGATGCGCACCTCTAACAGCCAGTAATTACTATGGTCGGTTATACACAGCAGCTGTGCCAAAGATTATGCAAATACTGACTTTTTGGTAGGCAGTGTTTTCAGGATCATTATAGCGACACTGCAGATATGCTTGTGCACTTCATGGTTCATAATATTTATTTATAATATTAGTTGACTACTCCAGTATTAAAGTATAACTAAAGACAAAACTCTTTTTTTATAATTTTGGATAGAGTCGAAATGGATTAGAACTCCTGACAGTTTTCACTGCGGTCTGTGCCCCCGTTTACCATTATCATTCAAAGTGAAAGTGAAAGTGAAAAAAAAATCCCCAAATTTTGGAGCCACTAGTTCTGGTTAAAGTAAAGAAATCCCAAATGTTGGGTTGTCCCCAGAAAAGTAATAGAAGGGCAAGCTTCCAATGGGGACTCTGATGACCTGGGGATTCCCTTAAAGAGGAGGGCCGGTTAAAATAAAAAAAAATAAAAAAGTCAGCAGCTGCAAACACTGCAGTTGCTGACTTAATAAACACACTCACCTGTCCAGGGCGCCCGCGATGTCGGCCGCCCGAGGCCGACCCGTCCCTCGGCTCTCGGGTCCCGGCGCCGCCATTCCCTGTAAGGGAAACGGGCAGTGGAGCCTTATGGCTTCACTGCCCGTTTCCTACTGCGCATGCGCGAGTCCCGCAGCTACTGCGCATGCGCGAGTCCCGCAGCGCTTTCCGAATGGGACGCGCTGTGTTCTGGAACACACAGTTCCCAGAACACAGCGCGACTCATTACCCAGAAGACGCCGCGACGAAGACAGAAGACAGAAGATCTCCGCGGAGGAGGAAGATTAGGATAAAGTGCCTAGCAACAGGCATTTCTGGTAAGTAAAAAAAAAAAAATGTTTTCATTTTTTTTTTTTAGATTTTTTTCTAATTTTTAAAATGTTTTTGTTTTTCAGGGTGGCCCTCCACTTTAATTTGCAGAAATTTCCTCTCACCTTCTGTTTCGCTATGGGACAAGAAGTGAAGGAAAATCTCCCCACAGGGACACAGATGGTGAAAAAAAAAAAAATCTGACAGGGTTTAACACCCTTCCTTGTTCTATGCTGATCATAAGCTGATCGGACACACAGAGTTTGCTTCTGATTCAATCAAATTGATTAACAAAATGTAATGATAATTATGTAATGTGAGCATTTATTCAATCAGGTAGAAGCTCATAATATATCTGAACACATACAGGTGTGTGCCCAGCATCACTCTCCTGGCTACAGAGGACAGCCAGTGACAATATGGATTACTTACTCCCTCCATGATGCTACCATCAATGTCTATAGTTGACCCCTCTTCTGCCATGTTTCCAGTCTCTTGGGTTTCACTAGTAACTCCTAAAACATAATAGGAAGAAAGATAAAAATGTAATACTTCTGCCTTGCAGTACTGGGGACCAGTTCTAGTCCCGGCCAAGACATTATCTTCATGGAGTTTATACATTTTTCCTGTGCTCGCATGGGCTTCCTGCAAGTAAAGATGAACTCATGGAGGTTTGAACCTGCCTGAGCTGTTAATCAACAAAGCTTTCAAAGCCAACAGCCAATCATAGGTGGCAGAGGCGTTCCCCGCACCACATATGCCAGGGGCATGTATATGTGTGACTGTGGGGCTGGGATGCCTCCGTTAGCTATGAGTGGCTGTTGGCAGCTTCCCAGCAGGATAGCTCGGGCGGGTTTTTTTCCCCTCGTTTTGGATAGGGTGGAGAACCCATATCAGGATTTTATCGTTGTCTGTGTCCCCGTTAAGTAGCTTCACACTCTCTTTGTCCTGTTTAACATTATTGCTAAGAGTGAAAACCAAAGAAAAGCCCAAATTTTAGGTTGTCACCAGAACAGTAAGGGCCAGGTCACACCAGATGCAGTTCCGTGCACTTTTTTTCTGCACAAAATGCATGCACAGAGTTTTCCATGTATTCCAATGACTCTAGTTCACACCATGCAGTCAGTTTCCGGTACAGAAACTGACTGTATAGTGTAAACTAGAGCCATTGGAATACATGGAAAACACTGTGCATGCATTTTTTGCAGAAAAAAAGCGCACGGAACTGCATCTGGTGTGAAGTGGCTCTAATAGAAGGAAAGTCTTCCAATGGTGACACTAGTTCTGGTGACAACCTGGAATTTCCTCATTTCCTCTCACTTCCTGTTTTGGCTTTGGGAGAAGAAGTGAAAGGAAATCTCCTTAATGGGACACGGATGGCAAAAACTGACAGGGGTTATAACTCTCCCTTACTCTATACAAAATGAAAAAATAACGTTTCTTGTTTTTCGCTAGCCAGGCATTGATAAATTTTCTTCATTCAACAACTGAAATCTAACCGATTCCTCCATCCACCCTATACAATGCAGTGACTGGATCCAATGACTGGATCTCTCACTGTACGCACTGCATTTTCACAGTCAGTACTGCTTTCTGTCAATATACCTGGACAGCTATTGCATCTGATTGGATGCAGCTATTTTTGGGCCAACAATTTTTTGGTTGGGCGACAAGACCATCCACTGAGCGAATTTCAGAAAGTTCATCAGCATTAGTGATGAGCTTGGGAGTGAACCTCGTCTGAACTTATCTGAGCGAGTATGTCAGTAAGGGGTCACCTGTACTGGGCCAATCATCTGCAGCCATGGCATTCCCCACAGCCACATGCATGCAATATGCATGCAGCTGTGGAGCAGGGAATACCATGGCTTCAGATGGCTGGCCCAGTCCAGGCGACACCTTACTGGCAGGTTCACTCCAGTCGGTTCAGACTAGGATCCAAACTTACCTGAGTTCATCCCTAATCAGGAACTTGGCAAAAATGTGCATACTGCATGGCCAGTGTTAGACTGTTAGCTCCTTCATGCTGGGACTGATGTGAATGCACAGAAGCTAAAGCTGCAAAATTGTCATCAATATATAAATACCTGTAATAAAAGAATAATGTGTGCTCTACAAATAAATATTGGGGTACACTAGAAAAGGATGAACTATGAAGGAACTGCCTGACTGATTGCATCTGCAGGACTCTTGAGATCATTACTAAAATAAAGTGCACCCAAAAGGTACATATATATTTATATACATGTGTCTATGTGTGTAATATAAAGTATACATTGATCAACCTTAACATTGTGACCATCTACCATAACATGACCATCCACTTAATGTTAAGTAGGTCCCCTTTTGCCACCAAACAGCCCTCACCTTTTGAGAAATGGACTCCACTAGACCAGGGGTTCTCAACCTCAGTCCTCAAGTATCTCCAACAGTCCATGTTTTGGTAATTTCCCTTAGGCCCCTTTCACATTGGGGCGGGAGTGGCATCAGTGGTAAAATGGCGCTATTTGGCCGCTAGTGGGGCGATTTTAACCCCCCCGCTAGTGTCCGAAAAAGGGTTAAAACCGCCTGCAAAGCCGCGCTGCCCCACTGATTTCAATGGGCAGGAGTGGTGAAGGAGTGGTGTATACACCGCTCCTAAGATGCTGATTGCAGGAGTTTTTTTTAAAGTCCTGCAAGCACACCTCTCCAGTGTGAAAGTCCTCGGGGCTTTCACACTGGAGACACAGCAGCGGCTGTTTCAGGGCACTTTGCAGGTGCTATTTTTAGCACTTTAACGTCTGCAAAGTGCCCCAGTGTGAAAGGAGCCTTAGATAAAATAGCGGTCTAAAATATCAAGCCATCGACTCTGATTTAAAGCACCTGTGCAAAATAATGGAAAACCTGCAAACATGACCTGTTGGGGGTACTTGAGGACTGATATTGAGAACCCCTGCACTAGACCGCTGAAGTTATGCTGTGGTATCTGGAACCAAGCCAACAGCAGCATATCATGATGAGGCCTCCAGGGATTGGACTTGTTTTTCCAGCACATCCCACAAATGCTTGATGGATTGAGATCTGGAGAATTTGAAGACACCTTCTTCCATTGCTCTGTGGTCTAGTTCTGATACTTATGAGCCCACTGGTTGTGGACATGGATAATCATGGGCAGCGTGATCTTTCTGGAGCTACGCGGCCCCATAAGCAACAAACTGATGCACTGTGGGGTTGATTTACTAAAACTGGAGAGTACAAAATCTGGTGCAGCTCTGCACAGAAACCAATCAGGTTCCAGTTTTTTATGTCAAAGCTTAAAGAGGAAATAAACTCTAGTGGGTTTTACTTCCTCTTTATTTCCCTGCAAAGGTAAAGCATAATGGATTGCATAGTAGCCCATTATGGGTCACTTACCCAAAATCGAAATGTCTGCGATGTCACTGTTGTCCCCACTAGCAGGGAGCATCCATCTTGGCCCCTTTCCGGGGCCCTGAACTCCGGCTCTGTCACTGGCCAGAGTCGCGTGCGGGACCCGCCAGTCAGAGCATGACCCCTAATAGAAACTGCATGATGTGTCCTTTCTAAAGTGCACATGTGACGATGACATTGGCGCATGCGCCGTAGTCTCTGGCGCTCGGCTTATTCGTAAAAATATTAATATAGGCTCACCTGTAGGTAGAATTGGTTGTACAGGGTGTACAACCCTTTAATTGAATAAGCAGAAGTTCCAAGCTGATTCGCTACCATGCACAGCTGCACCAGATTTTGCACTCTCCAGTTTTAGTAAAGAAACCCCGATATGTTCTGAAACCTATCGGAACCAGCATTACCTTTTTTTTCACAGTTTGAGCCACATTAGCTCCTCTACTGCATCAAACTGCACAGGCCGGCCTTCGCACCCCACGTGCATCAATCAGCCCATGACCCTGTTCCTTCCTTGGACCACTTTTGGTAGGTCCTGACCACTGCAGACCCGGAACACAGGAGCTGCAGGTTTGGAGATGCTCTGACTCAGTCGTCTACCCATTGCAAATAGAAAAAGTCGCTCCAATCTTTACAATTCCCCAATTTTTTCTGCTTTCAACATATCAATTTTAGGGACATGTTCACTTGCTACCTAATATATGCCACCCACTTTCCACTTTGCCAGTGTAACAAAGTGAAGTGATTGTTGTTCACTTTACTAGTAATTTGTAATAATGTTATTGCTGATGGTATATATACACACCCCCTTACATATCAATGGAAATCTGCGATTTGGGCTGCACAGCCCATACCCGAGCTTGATGTGCATACATTTATATTATAGCAGCCTCCCTGTACACATATACATGATGTGTGATAACAGCTTCCCTATACAAATATACATATTCATGGTGTGTGTGATAAAAGCTTCCAGCAGCACCTACCAGTCCCGATCAGTCGGCCCCGTCCAGTGTATAGCAGTGCAGAGAACACCGGCTCCTGTCACCCTGAGCCCGCCCCTTCCTGTCATTCATTAACCCTGCCTCTGCCAGGGGAAATTGCGCTATGCACTCCTCTTATGTACTAAAAATCTATTCCTATATTGACGTTCAGATAAAGTTAGTTAACCAATAAATACGAACACCGTACAACATGTTCACTATAAGTACTTAAACGTATTTGTACCCAGTTTTTTGTTGCACCCAGATCTAGATGCATTGTTCATATTAGGATTAGTAAGGATTTTGAGATATTCGAAGTTAAAGCCTCATTAAATTAAATTTGTAATATTGATCACGGTCTTCTGATCTTTTTCTAACCAAGAAAATGACTGCTCACGTTGACAGCGACACTTTCATAAAACTATGTCTCTGTAGGTTTGTTCAGGTGTTCCGTCCGATTAGGCAACCCGTCATATTTTATAACGGAGGTGACGTTTCGTTACGGCCATCTTGGTACACCTGCACTCGGCCATACTAAGCCTATAGTCTGAAGTCGCCGTCTGATTTGGCGATCCCAGTCTGGCGCTCCGCCCCCTGCTCTGACAGCTCTAACAGCAGGGCAATAGTTTATTCCAACTCCGATTGGCTGTTGGGCCCCACACCCCCTCCCTCCCCCATCTCCTTGGCATTGACACACTTGTTCTAGCTCTTGTCTTCTGGTTGGTCAGGAGCAGCAGCTCTGTGATCTGATTGGTTCTCCGGGCTTTTCCGGGAAACATGGCGGCTGTGAGAGCCTTGAGGAGCTGCAACCGGTCATTCGTCCGTCTGGTGAGAGAAGCTGTAATGTGTTCATCTCTTTGAGGGGCAAAATGTGAGGGTGACCCCTGGGGTAATGCCATTCATGTCTGGGAGACGGTGACAGTGACACTTGTCCTGACATTTCTTATCAGTTATTAGAAGAATGTCTGATGTCACTGGGCTGTACACTGCAAGGACTGATAGAGGAAATCCGCCATAACATTGGCAGGATAAACCCAGCTAGAGCACAATAATAATACCTGCACAGGCTTTCCTTCATTGCTGAGGTGCTGCCTTCATTCTCCATGGGGCGCGATCTGCATGGAGTTTGTTTTTTGGTGCATGATCTGCACAGTTTGCTTTTTGGGGCGCGATCTGTATGGAGTTTGTTCTTCAAGGGCATGATCTGCATGGAGTTTGTTCTTTGGGGCGCGATCTGCACGGAGTTTGTTCTTTGGGGCGCGATCTGCATGGAGTTTGTCCTTTTGTAAGCATTAGTAGCCCCAGGGTGCTCCACATTTTACCAGAAAAATACTGCTGGCTTCTGGATACACATACTGGGTGCATAGTAATACCAGCAGATTGCAAGCTCTTCTGCTGCGTTTATATTTTATAGATTACAGGTACAGTAATATAGTGCTGAGAATTTACATATAGCACATTTACATCAGTCCCTGCTCTCAGGGCGCTTACGATCTAAAGTCCCTAGCTCACATTCATACATACACAATTACTAGGACCAGTTTAGGAAGGAGCTAATTAACCTACCAGCATGTCTTTGGGTTGTGGGATGAAACCAAAGTACCAGAAATAAACCCATGCAGGTACATTTTGTCCTGTTGGTAATTTTAAAACGGAGAACCTCAGTGCTGCTATGCAGAAATGCTTACCATTAAAGTGATACTAAAGTCTTGTTTATTTTTTCTTTTAATGTTAAACTTAACTGCTCTGTTGCAGTGGATTTGCCCAGGGCAGCCTGGATCTGCTTATTCTTGAGTCCCTTTTTGGTGCTGCTGGCCCCTCTCTCCTGTTGATTGCCCCCACAGCAAGCGGCTTTCTGTGGGGGCACTGAGCCGCAACTCCCTGTGGCCATTCAGACACGGAGCTGCATTGAGCCCTGCCCCCTCTCTCTTGATTGGCTAGCTCACTTTGACAGCAGAGGGAGCCAATGGCGCCACTGCTGTGTCTTAGCCAATCAGTGGGGAGAGTCCCAAATGACTGAGGCACTCGTGCACATCGCTGGATAGAGATGGGCTCAGGTAAGTATTAGGGGGTCTAAGGCACACATAAGGTTCTTTTATCATAATAGAATGCATCAAGATGAAAAAAAAATTCTGCCTTTACAACCACTTTAAGCTAATGTTTTAGATATAGTAAATTTATTTTTGTTTTCCCATTTGTGTCTCGTTTAGGAGATCTCCCTTCAATTCCTGTCCCATAGCCACAACAGGAAGTGAGAGGAAATCTGTCCAAAGTGAGGGAATCTAAATGTGTAACCAGCACTAGTGTATCCACTGGAAGAGTCCCCCCTCCCCCCCCCCTTTCTGGTTCTGATGTCAACCCAAAATATGGGATTCTCTTTGATAGCAGTAGTTCAGGATAAATAGAGAGGGCGAATCTCCCTAATGGGGGCACAGACTCAATTATAATCCTTCTCCATGCTATCCAAAAAAAAAAAGTTTTACCTAAAAGTTATAACTTAAAGTAGAACCAAAGGCAGAATTTGTTTTAATTTTGGATAAAGTAAGGGGTTTCAATCCCTGTCATTTTTGTTGCCATCTGTGTCCCATTGTGGAGATTTCCTTTAATTTCCTGTCCCATAAATAATACAGGAAATGAGAGGAAATCCATGGTTGTCACCAGAACTAGCGACCCCAATGGAAGATTTCTTCTCTATTCCTGTTCTGGGGACAACCCAAAAGTTGGCATATACTTTCAGTGATAATCAGGACATAGAGAGAGGGTGAATCGCCATAAGGGGGCACAGACAGCAATAGAAACTTGCCAGGTGTTCTAATCTATCTCCACTCTATCCTAAACAAAAAAAAAAGTTTTACGTAATAATACTTTAACCATAGAAATAAAAGAAACCTGTCAGGGGAGAAACATGGAGGCTGCCACACTGTGCTCTCCTGCAGCTGCTGGTTGTCTGCTTGGCACGCTGACCCTCTGAATTCACTTATTGGAGTCAGTAACCCAGAATACATGTGCAGGTGAGGACTTCTGACACACCGGATCCCCCAAGTATGCAGCATCTTTATCTTTTAAGGCCTATGCACACCGTACCTATACAGGAATCACCCAGAAATGCGCAGTGCATTCATGTGGAGTTCACACTGCATGCAAAACGCTTTCCATTTGCAATCTGCAGCAGGTCCTAATACAGAGTTAACAACATGCTAAATGCGGGTCATAAACCAATACCTTTTTAAAATGTAGTGCATGCACTACTTTGTGCAGTGCAATTTTAGCCAATTCAAGATGAATGGGCCCAAATCACACTGCACAGAACCGCATATGAAACGCACAGTGTGTTCATGTGCGAGTGTAGTGTGAACCACCCTTCAGGGCTTATTTACACCAGCTTCACTTTCTCTGGAGAGCAATATTCAGTGGATTGCGTCTCAGAAGGCATTGATGCCTGTGGCTTGGCACAGAGTAGTGAGAGGGTCTGAGTGAATTCCCATTTGGACAGCTGGTATAGCTTTCTGGTTTATATTGGGGCACTGCAATTGATCCCAGAGGTGACCCTGTTAATGAAGGGGGAAGGCGCTGTAGACCCTCTGTAATTAAAGGGTCCACCAAGTGAGGTGAGTGGCTAATCAGACCAGTGGTGGAGGTGTGCTCAACCCACGAAGTCACATGCATGCGATTCGTTTTCACTCAAGACACCTGGGATCACTTTCTCTTTGTTTGAATCGGAGACTACTTACATTTATTTTTATGTGTATTATTATTTTTTAGCGCTTCATTTATCTGTTTTTATGTTTTAATACAGGGATTTGAATATTGACCCTTAATGTTCAGCTGCTGTTAGTATTTTGTATTATTGCGCTATTTTGTTTTCTGTTTATGGTATTGAAGAGGTGTTGTGTCCTTACCACCTAGTTTTAACTCCTAAAAAGCCACACCACTATGCTGCAAGCTCATGCATTACACACGGTTGATGGGTGGTTATGGTGTGACCACTTTCAGTTGAATGGGTCACATTTGACAAATGGTGTTGCCTCGTGCCTGCCAAACCCAACTGGTGGGTTGGGGGGGGGGGGGGGGGCTAATTTTTGCAATGGGGTATGCGTACACTACCTGTCTACAGCCTAAGGTTTGATTCACACCTATGCATTTAGCATATTTGCACTACAGCCCATTTAACATGGTTTCCTATGGAACACGTTCTGTAGTGCATATCTGCAAAATGGAAAAAGCACAGAAAATGCATAGGTATGAATCAAGCCTAAGGGGGAGCAGTTGAGAAGTAGTAAAAATTTGTTTTTAACCACCATCACATAGAGAGCAACTGAGCATGTGCATAGTGGAGTGACAGTGTATTCCTGGGTTTTAAACAGTATAGGCACTTAAAGCAGAGCTCTGCTTGTTTGCTTCCCCCCCCCCCCCCCCTCTGCCATATTTGGCACCTTTTGGAGGGGAGCGGGTATATGTTTTTGACAGGTACCCATCCCCATTCCCAGGAGACCTTGCCGCAGCAAGATCCCCCAGAAGCTTGGTCCCCCTCCTCCTCCTTCCACCACCGCCGCGCCATTCAGAAAGCACAGATCGCTTCACGCATGTGCAGTAGGGAACCGGCTGTGAAGACACAAGGCTTCAAAAAAAACCCAAAAAACTGGAAGCTGGTTTCTATGCAGAGCTATGCCAGATTTTGTGCTATCTGATTTTAGTAAAATAACCCGTGTGTATGGCAGACCATGCTCCATCTGAAAGCATGTGTTTTTGCATTGCTCTACCTTTGGCCCATGTTGTATAATGCAGGGTAACACAAGCAGTGTGAATGGTCTCTTGGAAAACTACATTCTTAAGCCTTGTATTGATTGTGTATTTCTACTGATTGCTGTTTTGTTCTTATTCCCCCTAGGCCAGTTTTAGACAACTGACCTCATGTAACCGGTTTTTGCTGATAAAATCATGCAAACAACAACCTCATTCTTCACATCTGCAAACTTCACAGATCAGATACTTCAGAACTATTTCAGGTAAACATGGAGAATGCCCTTTCTAAAGCTTTAACAATCGTTACTTCCTTAGCCAGATTCATTGATGTTTATGATTCCCAAAGGTTTGTAATCTCATTCCACAGTCACTTGTCCCCATTACCAGTATTGATGGAGACCTCCACACGCACTTGCGGTGCACACACTGCCAACAGCTGGGAGGAAGAGGGCCAACTTTTGGCCAATGCAGGGTTTGAGTATTGGGTGGAGAGGAGAGATCACAGGCTGCAGCAGGTTCTGTGCAGGCTCCTCTAGGTTATGCTGCAGCAAAAGGTTTTAAAGTGGAATCACAGGTAAAGTTGGTGAAAGTAAATTAGCTGCTAATATCGTGGAAACTCTGCGGCTCTGTAAAATCTAAAAGGCCACTCAATTTAACTGTAACATGTAATGATAGAAATATAGGAGCTAATATTGTTGACTTGTTTTTGAACATGTGAGATCCAGAGCTTTTATTCTTTCAGCACAGCTTAGCAAGTCACTGTCCTGGAATGAGCATGGAATAGTAAAGTAATGCCGTGTACACACGTAGCGGACTATCCGGCGGACTTAGTCTGGCGGACTTGCCGCCGGACTGTCCATCCGACTTTCCGAACGGGCTACTTGCCCACACACGGCACTTTTTCAGCGGACTAATATGGCGTACTAAATCCGCCGTACTATCTGCCGTACTTTTGAAATGAACGGACTCACCCACACGCGGAGGAAAGTCCGCTCATTTCGAGCGCATCTCCAGGTAGGCGGGGCCCGCAAAGGAGACGTCGCTGGCCCCGCCATCTGGTATGGACTTAAAGGGGAACCCCAACGCCGAAAAAAATCGGCGTGGGGGGTCCCCCCCAGGTCCACATCAGACCGTTGTCTGAGCACGCTACCCGGCCGGCCAGGAAAGGGGGTGGGGACGAGCGAGCAGCCCCCCCTCCTGAGCCATACCAGGCCGCGCGGCCCCCCCACCCCAAAGCACCTTGTCCCCATGTTGATGAGGACAAGGGCCTCTTCCCAACAACCCTGGCCATTGATTGTTGGGGAACCCCAACACCGAAAAAAAAAATCAGCGTGGGAGTCCCCCCCCAGGTCCACATCAGACCCTTGTCCGAGCACCCTACCCGGCCGGCCAGGAAAGGGGGTGGGGACGAGCGAGCGCCCCCCACTCCTGAGCCGTACCAGGCCACGTGCCC
The DNA here is from genome assembly GCF_037356315.1 of Lithobates pipiens. Lineage (NCBI taxonomy): Eukaryota > Metazoa > Chordata > Amphibia > Anura > Ranidae > Lithobates > Lithobates pipiens. The sequence goes on from NW_027507785.1 coordinate 214,428,796, forward strand.
TCAACATGGGGGGTGCCTTGGGAAAGGGGGCGCCGCGCGGCCCCCCCCACCCCAAAGCACCTTGTCCCCATGTTGATGAGGACAAGGGCCTCTTCCCGACAACCCTGGCCGTTGGTTGTCGGGGTCTGCGGGCGGGGGGCTTATCGGAATCCAGGAGCCCCCTTTAATAAGGGGGCCCCCGGATACCGGCCCCCCCACCCTATGTGAATGAGTATGGGGTACAATGTACCCCTACCCATTCGCCTGTAAAATAAAAAATAAAAAAACACAACACAACACACAAGATAAAATAGTTTATTACACAGCTCCGGGGGTCTTCCGTCTTCGGGGGTCTTCTCGCCGGAATCCTCCGCTATCTTCTTCTAGCTCTTTTACTAGCAGAGGAGCCCCGGCTTTCTTCCTTGCCGCTGCCCTCTTCTTCCGACTTCGGGGGTCTTGTCCCCCTCCACCGTGCCTTCTTATAGCTCTTTTACAGGCGGTGGCCCGGTCTTCTGTCGTCGCCACCTTCTGTTCTTCTCTTCAGATGTTGCCTCGTCGCATCCTTCGCTCACAATGGCTCAGACGCGACGCACGGCGACTTATATAGGGACATCACCGGATGATGTCCCCGCCCATTATGGTATCACAGTCCCAGAGGATGCTGGGACTGTGACATCATAATAAGCCGGGACATCATCCGGTGATGTCCCTATATAAGTCGCCGCGCGCCCGGTCCCCGTCATTGTGAGCGGAGGGAGCGACGAGTCAACATCTGAAGAGAAGAACGGAAGGTGGCGACGACAGCGGCGACAGAAGACCGGGCCACCGCTTGTAAAAAAGCTATAAGAAGGCACGGTGGCCCGGCAGAAGAACCGAAGAGGGGGACAAGACCCCCGAAGTCGGAAGAAGAGGGCGGCGGCGAGGAAGAAAGCCGGGGCTCCTCCGCTAGTAAAAGAGCTAGAAGAAGATAGCGGAGGAGTCCGGCGGGAAGACCCCCGGAGCTGTGCAATAAACTATTTTATCTTGTGTGTTGTGTGTTTTTTTTTTTTTTTATTATTATTTATTTATTTATTTTACAGGCGAATGGGTAGGGGTACATTGTACCCCATACTCATTCACATAGGGTGGGGGGGCCGGTATCCGGGGGCCCCCTTATTAAAGGGGGCTCCCGGATTCCGATAAGCCCCCCGCCCGCAGACCCCGACAACCAACGCCCAGGGTTGTCGGGAAGAGGCCCTTGTCCTCATCAACATGGGGACAAGGTGCTTTGGGGTGGGGGGGGGCGCGTGGCCCCCCCTTCCCCAAGGCACCCCCCATGTTGAGGGCACGCGGCCTGGTTCGGCTCAGGAGGGGGGCCGCTCGCTCGTCCCCACCCCCTTTCCTGGCCGGCCGGGTAGGGTGCTCGGACAAGGGTCTGATGTGGACCTGGGGGGGACCCCCACGCTGATTTTTTTTTTTTGGTGTTGGGGTTCCCCTTTAAGTCCATACCAGGTGGCGGGGCTAGCGATGCATCCTTCGCGGGCCCCGCCTACCTGGAGATGCGCTCAAAATGAGCGGACTTTTCTCTGGGCGGGAAAAGTCAGTTCATTTCGAAAGTACGGTGGACTGGCATACACATGGCCGGATTGTCTGCCGAAATGCAAGTCCGGCGGGAAGATTGGAGTGCAAAACTACTTTCTAAGTCCGCCGTACTTTCAGGTAAAAAAAGTACGCCGGAGGCTACACAGAGTTTGCCGGACTTTTCCACCCGATTGTTTGATCGTGTGTACGCGGCATAAGAAGACGCCTATTACACGTATGCTTGTTCCAGGTCGTCATCTCCTCTGGCAGGGTTGTTTTTTACCACTGGTTTATTAAAGATTACTGAGTGTGGGTGTGTGTCTTTGCATATATTTATTACTGTAAGTAAGTAAAAATGTTTCTTGTATTTTTAACAAATTTAGGGTGAACTGGTTCACTGCAGCTATACCTGTATGAAAACTGAACCCTGAGCAGGTTTGATATGTAGCCAGTATGCATTTCAAAGCTTAATTACAACTTTGACCAGAGTCTACCTTTCAAATGAACAAAAGGAAATTTGTACTTGCTGAAACTTTGATGGCAATCAACAAAGAAAAAAAAAAAAAAAAGGAATGGGTGATATTTACACATTTTCTTTGCCTAGATATACACCGAACAGCCTTAACTTTATGCTCACTGACATATAAAGTGAATATGCAGCAAGTAAATATGTTGTCCTTGAAGTTGAGCTGAAAGCATTGCAGCTTGTTGTGTCAGGGAGCCTATGCTGACCCGTGTCCACAGCCAATGAGCACGTGAACATCAGAACTGGACCACGGTGCAATAGACGGTGGCCTGTCTAATGAATCACATTTTCATTTAAATCACGTGGATGGCTGGGTGCGTGTGTGTCGCTTCCCTGTAGAAGAGATGGCACTAGGATACACTATCAACATTATTGACCCAAGTACATTCCTTCACTGAAATGGTATTCTCTAATGTCAGTGAGGTTAAGACTCTGTGCAGGTCAGTCAAGTTACTCCACCCCAAATTCACTCACCCATGTCTTTAACCACTTCCCACCCGGCCAATGCATATATACGGCCGGGTGGGAGCCGTCTACTCCTGATAGGCCGTTCAGGAACGTCCTTCAGGAGTAGCGGGATTGCGCTCGCGCAGCGGCGCAATCCCGATGTGCTCGTGTCACCCGGACACGGCACATCTCAGATCGGCAGGAGGGCTCTGTGATTGGCCCTCCTGATCACATGACGGCCGTGTCCAATCACGGCCGTCATGTGATGTAAACAAACAGCCGGTTGCTAGGCAATCGGCTCTCCTCTCCTCACACGGAAGTCACGGCTGAGGAGAGGAGAGCAGAACGCTGCAGCCGGCTGATGATCAGTGAGTATGGGCTGCTTTTTACAGCTTTTTACTCACTGATCATCAGTGTAGTGTAAACACACAACACACCACACAGTACAAACACAGTCCCCACATGTGTCCCCAAAACACACATGTCCCCAAAACATACATGTCCCCAAATAATAAAAACACATGTCCCTAATAATAAAAACATGTCCCCCCACATATGTCCCACTAAAATCACATGTCCCAATGATTATCTGCACACATATGTACGTGATCACCTGCACACATATGTACGTGATCATTTGCGTACATATGTCCGTGATCACACAAACCAATTATTATACACTTAACGGAATATTTTTTACCAAAAACATGTAGCAGAATACATTTTGGCTTAAATTTATGACAAAATTTGATTGTATTGGATTTCTTTTCAAATAGAAAAAAGAAAATATTGTTTTTTTTCCAAATTTCCGCTATTTTTGCGCTTATATCGCAAAAAAAAAAAAAAACGGAGTCGTGAATAAATAACACCAAAATAAAGCTCTATTTGTGCGAACAAAATGATAACAATTTCATTTGGGTACAGTGTAGCATGACCGCGCAATTGTCACTGAAAGCGCTAGAGCGCTGAAAGCTGAAAATTGGGCTGGGAAGGAAGGGGGTGAAAGTGCCCTGTATTGTAGTGGTTAAGGACCTTGTTTGTGCACTGGTGTGTAGTCATGTTGGTACAGGAAGGGGCCATCTCCAAACTGTTCCCACAAAGTTGGGAAAATTAAATCGTCCAAAATGTCTTGGTATGCTGACGCCTTAAGAGTTCCCTTCGCTGGAACGAAGAGGCCAAGCCCAACCCCTGAAAAACAGCCTCACACCATAATCCCCTCTCCACCAAATGATTAGGATCAGTGCACAAAGCAAGGTCAATAAAGACATGGATGGGTGCGTTTTGGGGTGGAGGAACTTTTCTGGCCTGCACAGAGTCCTTACCTCAACCTGACAGAACACCTTTGAGATGAATTAGAGCGGAGACTGGAAGCCAAGCCTTCTTGTCCAACATCAGTGCCTGACCTCACAAATGTGCTTCTGGAAGAATGGTCAAACGTTCCCATAGACACACTCCTAAACCTTGTGGACAGCCTTCCCAGATATTGAACCTTATGGACTAGGACTGGGATGCCTTTAAAGTGGTTTTAAAGCCTCAAGAATTTTCACCTTAATGCATCTTATGCATTAAGGTGATAAACTTTCTTTGCTGCAGCACCCCCCCCCCCTTTCTTCTTACCTGAGCCCAATCCAATCCAGTAATGTGCATGAGTGCTGCAGGACTAGCCACTGTCTCTCTCCTCATTGGACAGATGGATAGCAGCAGGAGCCCTTGGCTCCCACAGCTGTCAATCAAATCCACTGACGCGGGGGGGTGAGACCGAGTCCTCTGGAGCATTCCCCCAGGGAAAGAGGCTTTTCCTGGGGGTAGCCGATGAAGAGGAGGGGCCTGGAATGCCAGCGGGGCACCCCAGAAATAGAAGATCAGGGCAGCTCTGTGCAAAAAGATTGCACAGAGCAGGTAAGTATAGGCTTGTTTGTTATTTTTATAAAAATGAAAAAAAAAAAAAGGGCCCCCTTTTTTCTGTTTCAATATGTTTATTGGAAAGTTGAATAAACAGGAATAAAAAAAGAGTCTACAATCGGCTCCTTATGCGCCCTCGCAGGGGCTACAAAACATGAACATGAAACCAAAGGGCCAGCCATCACATTATACTTTTGTAATAAACAGAGGAAAGGGGGGAATATGAGTAGGGGATGGTATCGAGGCTGGTTCCAGAACCAGGCAACTCGTTCCCTCGTTGTTTCCGGAGGGCAGGCCCTTCTTCCACTACCCCCTCCTACGGGGGGCAGCAGAATTCGCTAGCAATGGGAGAGATTACAAAGAAGAGTGAAGAGAGACGGGGAACAAAAGAAGAAAAGATAGAGAGAAAAGAGAGGGAAGGAAGGAGGGGGAAAGTTCGGGCGTGGGTGCCTCGCCAAGGGGAGCTAGACCAAGCCTAGGCATGCTGCTTGGAGTGCGGGGAACTCATAGGAGATCCACGGCTCCCAGATTTTTAGAAATTTAGCATGAGAATCGTGAACAATACTGGACATACGTTCCTGAAGTAACATTGCAGTCATGTGGGTTTTAACACCTTGAAACTCTACCCGTTGGGACTTCCAGGCTTGGGCAATGGTCCGCTTTGCCGATATAAATAGGTAAGTAGCCAACTTCTGTTGAGGGCCCCGCAAACCAGGTACCGGGCAATGTAGGAGAGCTAGCTTAGCGTCCCTTTCGGATGGTTAGGTGGAAAAGTGTCTGCAGCAAACCAAAAATCCTAGACCAGAACCCCACCAGCCTTGGGCAAGCCCACCATGTATGCATAACATCACCTCACTGTCCACAATTGCGGAAGCATCTGTCCGTACTCCCAGGATAAGCCCGAGCTGTGCGGGCAGGTACCCAATACCATCGGTGCATTACTTTATATGCAGTCTCCAGGGTATTCGTGTTAAACGAGCATTTGGTGATTGTTTTCCAGGCCCCGCTCCAGTCCTCCGGGTTTACTGGGGTCTGAAGGTCCTTTTCCCATTGAGTCATATAAGAGAGGGGTGCTGATGGCGGACGGCTATTCAGAGAAGCATAAATGGCCGAAATAAGGCCTGGGGACCCTGGGGCATTTTGGCATGAATGTTCAAAAAAAGTTTTTTGGAAGGGGAAGGTGGACCTGCGGCGCAACGCTGCAATCCAGTGCTTTAATTGGATAAAGTGATAATGCTCATTAGCCGGCGCCCCGTGTGTTTCCCGGATACTCTCCCAAGAGGGGAATACGCGTGAGGAAAGAAAATTTTGGACTTGTGGGTAGCCATGTGAGGACCACCAGGAAAATGCCTGGGGCTCCTCCAGACCCGGGGGGAAAAGAGGGTTATGGGTGATGGGAAGTAGGGGTAGAAAGGGGGACATCAGATTGCTGGAAAAGCGAACTGAGTCCCACACCTGCAGACTATGTAGGAGCATGGGGCTTAGGGAGGGAGGGCGCAGATTCCTGGGGAGCCAGAGGAGTGCCTGAAGTGCACAAGGGTCACAGCCAGGCACCTCCAGGAGCACCCACAGAGGAACATCCATGGTTGCATGGAGCATAGTCAACGGAGCGATCTGGGCCGCTGTGTAGTATTTAGAGATATTGGGGACCCCCAAGCCTCCCCGGAGCCTATGGCTATAAAGGGTTGCTCTAGGTACCCTGGGGCGTTTGCGCGCCCATATAAATTGGAGTATCCTATTCTGCAGGAGTCGAAGAAAAAAAGTGGGTACCCGGACAGGCAAAGTACGAAAATAATAAAGGACTTTAGGGAGGATGGTCATCTTCGCCGCCGAGATCCTGCCTACCCATGAGAGTGTGGGGAATTGCCAGGCTTGCATAAGGGTGGACACCGTTCGCAACAGGGGATAATAGTTGGCCGAGAGAAGGGAAGAATAAGACGGCGTCAATTTGACACCTAAATAATCGATCGCGTGGGATACCCAACGGTATGGAAAATGGTCCTGGAGGCGCTGCACCAGTTCCAGAGGGAGGTTAACATTCATCGCTGTGGTCTTGGAGAGCTTAATTTGAAGACATGAGAAGGCCGAAAATCGGTCTAATGCTAGTTGCAGGTTGGGCAGGGAGATAAGCGGGTTGGACAGGGTCAATAGGGCGTCATCCGCAAAAAGGTTCACTTTGTATTGAGTGCCCACGTAAGGGATTCCCGAAATATCACCATTGGCCCTGATCGCCGCCGCCAGCGACTCCAATGCCAGGATAAATAGTGCCGGGGACAGGGGGCATCCCTGTCTAGTCCCCCGGAGTATCGGGAAAGGTTCAGAAAGGAAGCCCGCATATTTCACCGACGGTGCGGAATAGAGGGCCTGGATCCATTGTAGGAAATGTGGTCCAAATCCCCATTTGGTTAGGACAAAGTAAAGGTAGTCCCAGGAAAGCGAATCAAACGCTTTATAAATATCTAGGGATAGCAAAAGTCCTGGTATTTTACGCTGACGAAGTATATGAAGGAGATGGACCACCTTGCGGACATTGTCCCCCGCCTGGCGACCGGGCACAAAGCCCACCTGGTCCCTGTGAATGAGGGCCTGAAGATATCTGTTGACTCGCATGCTCAGAACCTTTCCCAGAACCTTCAGGTCAACATTCAACAGGGAGATGGGACGAAAGGACTGTGGGTCTGTGGCTTCCTCGGATGACTTAGGGATCATAGAGATATGGGCTTTCAGCGAGTCCGGCGAGGGTCTCGCACCTTCCCGCCAGGCATTGAAATAAGATGTTAAATGGGGCGTGAGCAGGGATGCAAATGTCCTATAGTATAGACCGGTAAAGCCGTCCGGACCCGGGGCCTTGGATGGCTTAAGGGACTTTAGGGCTTGGGCGACCTCCATTTCAGTTATGGGAGCATTCAAATTAGCCTGTGCCGCTGAGGACAATGAAGGAAGACTAATTGATTGGAAGAATCTCTCGGTCGAAGGCAGCTGGTCCACTATAGAGGGAGGAGAGGAAGGAGGCAAAGCCAGCAGCTACCTTGGATGGATTGGACGTGAATCCCCCACCTGTCATCTGTAAACGAACCGGCCTGCCCGGACCCCCCACTGAATTGAACAACCCCTTTAACGTTCATATGTGTGTAAAGGCAGGCGTCCAAATACTTTTGACAATATAGTGCATATTAATCCATTTCAATACCAGGCCAGTTATCAGCTTTTAGCGCTGTCGTACTTTGAATGACAACTGTTCAGTCATGCAACACTACCCATATGACATTTTTTTTTTTCACACAAATAGAGAATGCTTTTGATGATATTTAATTACTGCTGGTTTATTAAATTTTTTTACTTTTTAGCTAAATTAATGAAAAAAGGCCAAAAATGTTGACCAAAAAAAAAAAGCATTTTTCTTAGTTTCTGTTACAAAATTTTGCAAATAAACAAACAATCTTTCTTCATAAATTTAGGCCAAACTTTATTCTGCTATATGTCTGATGAAAGTAACCCAAATCAGTGTATATTATTTAGTCTGTAGGAAAGTTATTGAGTCCACAAACTATGGTATATACTGTATATATCTCAAAATGTATCAATCCTAATGTACTTGAGGCCGAATATGGCAGGACAGTACAAATATTCCCCAAATTACCCCTTTTTTTGAAAGCAGACAGTCCAAGGCATTTAGTAAGAGGCATAGCGAGTTTTTTGCAGTTATACATTTTATTTATTTTTTTGTCACTTTTTTTTTTGTCTGAAATTTAAAGTAGTTTTTTTCACATTTTATTATTAATAATATTTTTATTCACATACTATGATTGCTTATGCCACTGAAATTCACTGTTATAAGCAACCGTTTTACTTAATGAAATTGATTCCTTCAGTATGTATTGTTGTGATTTAGCTGTGATTGGCCCCAGCTAATCACATGGTACAGATGGGCAGTTATTGGCCCTGTTTGTAGCATGTGATCAATGACCAATCACAGCTAGCAACACAATTGTACACAGTGAATGTTATGTATGGAAGCCATCTATTTCTTACAATTGTCATGTGATCTGTTGTGATTGGTCACAGCGATCACATTGTACCGGTAGTGGCCCGGTACAGTGATCTGTCAACAGCGGTGTCCAGAGGAACTGGTTACTGTGATATTGTACAGTATATACAGATGTAAGGGGCATATGTGGTCTCAATAATAATAATAATAATAATAATAATAATAATATTATAATAGAAGTATAATGGTTGCTGATCTCAATGCATTTTGCTGTTCAATCGCTTCATCAGGAGACCTCACAAATTACATGACTATAGCCTCATTACTATAGCGCTACATCCAGAAAGGAATTATCAGGCTGTCTTAGATAGGAAAGAACACACAACACAGTGTAAATGGCTAAATGAAACCCCTTCTGAGTGGCTTGTATCCTAATAAATTGCAAGCAAAAGTCCAGTAACTTAATAGATGAAAACGCCCATGAATGTGGGGCCTCCTCTTGTATGGGTGGTGAGCAATGGAAAGTGTACTTCTAGCCAGTCAACAGGTGATCTTGTCTGCCAGTCCCATAATGAGCCACCCGGTCACATGCCAAAGCCCCCAAAGATTTACTTTTGCCTTCTCTTTGACTTACTGGTTGTTAATGTATGTGAGCTGAATAGTTTCTTTGACAAAGCTAGTGATGGTTTATTTGTGTTTTTCCAGCATTGAATGGTCAGATTGTACAGTTCAAGTTATCAGACATTGGAGAAGGAATCACAGAGGTGACAGTGAAAGACTGGTAAGTGAACAAGATCTGACAATCTGATTTCTGAAGACTCTCGCATTGACAATAGCAATTGTTGCCCAAGCAACCAGTTTTATTTTTCTATTTCTTTTATGGCAAGTGCAATTTTGTAATATATATATATATATATATATATATATATATATATATATACACACCTCATGCTTTGTATGATTGGTATTCATTTTATTTTTTCACACCATATTATAAAAAAAGGTTTTCAGATTATTCTATTACAGTCCATCAATTGCAGCCTCACTGTGCCCGTCAATTGCAGCCACCGTGCCCAAATGCCGCCACTGTGCCATCAAATACAGCCATTGTGCCCATCTGTCACTCAGCTTTCATTCTTGGTCTCAGATCTCTCACACTAATCGGCATATGTAGGTCAGTATTTGTGGATCTCTCTTACCTTCAGGATCCCGGCCATCCCTGCCGATGCTCCTTGGTGCCAGCCAGCAACCTACCTCCTCAGTCACATGGGACTCTGACTGGGGGGGGGGGGGTCCAGCATCTTCTCCGTCTTCAGCCCAGACCCCCCCACGTCACACCCAGACTCCTCGGGGCATGGCAAGGGGGGCGGAGCGCTGACAAGACCGCACCGAGCCTCAGCCTGACCGTCCTCCCCCTTCCCCGGTACAACACGACCTCCGCTATACTCTGGTCCCAGAGCACAAAGCAGTGAGGCGGGAAACCAGAAGTGGGGCCGCAAAGAGCACCACCCACAGTCCTCTGCTCCCGGCCAATAAAATGATAGGAAAGGACTGGCCAGACAAATGATAGTAGATTGGGTCACTTAAGTGCATCACTTGCACCCTGACCACACTCTAAACATGGTCAAATCGGATTCCCATAGACTGCCGCATGTTCGGCGCCTGGTCACTCCCTATGTAGGGGCCATCACTGGATATGTCACATGGTGTGGTGGCACCGCGGTTTACATATACGTGCTCACCACATGTATTTAGGTGCAGGGCAACAGGTGTTTTGACTGCTTCTTCCCCTTTTTATTTTTTTTGGCATTTTTTATTTATTTTGTAGTGATTGCTATCACAAGGGTTTAATAAACTCTTTACAAGAAAGAGCAGCCAACTCTGATACTCTTCTAGCAGAAGATATGGCAACCAAAAAAAAACAAATTACCTTGTCAAGAGGGAATATCTCGAATAGGCTGCATTTGTAAAGCGGATAGGACTAGATTTAAATCCCAAGGGTTCAAGGGGGATCTAACTGTAGGATTAATCCGTGTTACCCCCTGAATAAAGTTACGAACCAGAGAATGTGAAGCAAGTGGTTGCTGAAAAAACACTGATAAGGCCGACACCTGGCATTTGCTAGTATTCAAGGCCAGCTTCATCTCTAATTCCATTTGTAAGAATTCAAGGATCCTACTTATGACATATTTTCTTGGTTGCCAACCCCTGGTTTCACACCGGGAGATGCCTTCCAGACTGTATAATATATGATTCTGGAGGCCGGCTTCCTAGCATTAACCATAGTAGAAACTACTGAAATTGACAGCCCACGGTCCTTTAGAATGTGGATCTCAATAGCCAAACCGTTAAATTTAGCATTTATATGGTAGAATGGAATACCGGACCTTGCGAGAGAAGGTCTGGCCACAGTGGTAGGGTCCAAGGGTCCCCTACTGCCATTTTTATGATCTCGGCAAACCAAGATCTCCTGGGCCACGCTGGGCCCACAAGAATCTCACCTCCTTCCCTTCTTGCCTGATCATGTGAAGAAACCATGGAAGCAGCAGAACAGGAGAAATTCTTTGGCTATACTTGTCCAGATCATCTCCGAAACAATTGTCCACCATGAAAAGGGAAACTGGCCAAGAGCTTTTTGCATGCCGCTTCGGCTGACCAATTTTTCAAACATAGAATTCTACGCATGTGTACCAGCCCTAGCATAAGCCGTGAGGACTGGAGACTGGAGAATAGAATCTCTCATAGCGTCTACTGTGAAACACTGTGCTTCTGAAATACCGGCCAAATCCTGAGCCTGCTGATCAGGAATAACTTTGAGTACATCTGTAAATTGGTCCATTAAGGACTGAGATACTCCGATTGCTGCCAGCGCAGGTTGAACGACAGAACCTTCCAGAGAAATATAGTTCTTAAATCTGTTGGATCCTTTAACCTCTGAGCATTGTCTTTTTTTTTTTTTTTTTATATAAAAGTCTTCCTCCATAGGATAAAGTATAGAAAACTTTTTTGGAGGGAAAAATTGTTTATCTGGGTGCTCCCATTCAGAATACATAAGCTTCCTTAACCACGCATAGATAGGAAAAGAATGATCAGATTGGGGAGGCTTTAGTGAACCCAAACCAGACGTGGGCTCATCAACTGACTGCGCTGCTGGCAGTGAAAAAGTAGAGCGGACCAACCCAGTGAGAGATTGTACTAACAATCTTTCCTGCGGACCTGATATTTCTGCATCAGGTTCCTCAGACGCAGAAACGTTAGTCTCTTCCTGGTCTTTAGAAGGCAAAACATCTTCTCTTGTTCCTTGCTCCTCGGAATGAGGGTCCTGAGCAATGGACAGGGACCTGCTACACTTAGCCCCAGTCTGGAATGCAAATAAAGCATAAATTTTTTTGATCCAAGCTTAAAATGGTTGAAGAAAAAAAACATCCCGTGTAATATAAATAGGGGCTGCAGTGTCAAGAGCAACTGCAACACTTGCCCCTCCTGATGGCTCACACTGATCAGACATATCACTCTCAGAGGATGATGACATCTTTTTTGAGATATTTCTAGGCTGCCGTGTAACTGTAGGAGTCTTGCTAGAGCCCCCTTTTGAGGTGTTTCTTACCCCCCTTCTGCTCATAGCCTGATGCACAAAGCAGAGGTACTACCAGAAGGAATGCATCAACTGCATGAACAATAGTCCAGCTCAATTGCCGCTATTAATGCTCAGCCTGATGCTGTAAATATGTCAAGGGTAAAAGCCTGTGTCGGCAAACCTTTTAAAAATAACACCTCCTGCTCCTGTGTCCCTCCAGCAGCATGAACAGACACAATAGTGCCTTTTTAAAATCCTCCCTTCCCACGCTGGACGTTGAGGATGCCTATGCAGTGCTAAACCCCGCCCCGCCTTCTATGGCCCCCTCCCAGTTTTTAAAAAAAAAACTATTTTTTCCTCACTGCTGACCCTATGGAGGATCCCAGGCAGAGGCAGGCATGGCGAGAGCTGGAAGCTGCTGAGTGGTGTCCCTTTGTGATGTTTTTTGTTTGGTTTTTAAATGTTGCTTTTTCCCCTGAGACTAAGGTGGGAAAACAGTCTGCACATGGGACGTCTGGTGGGGAGAGGACCCCCCCCCCCCCCTTCAGGCTTTCCAGAGGACTTCGTTGCCGAACGAAGGATGAAGAGCTTCTGCTTCCTGGATCACATTGTGGCTTTCTGAGAAGCTTGAGTCACGTAAGTGCTCAATACAGCCCCCAGTGGTGACTACATAGGCATGACAACACTTACAATTTTACATTCATAAGAAAATGTTGAAAATTTCTTAGAAAACTCTTACCTTTTCTCGCCGCAAGGTTTTCTGTGGTAAACCAACAGACCCAATCGTCACCCTTCAAGGTGGGTTTCCGATAAATCTTCAGAAGCAGGGGATCCTAGAGGAAACCCACTATCTTGGACCTGCAACAGCACCCTGCCAGTAAAACTTTATGGCCTCACTACCAAAAAGTATTGGATCCCAGGGTCCAGCTCTCTAAAAGGGAAGCCTTCACAGGCAAAACCTATTTTCTTCAGATACGAGGCCCAGGTACTATTCAATTCGGCCAAAAGAAACACTTTAAATGGATCTGGTCAGCATGGCTAGCCTTAGCAAGGATTGCTCCAGTGGAGCTCAGCACAGCACATCTTCACTCGTAACCAACACATTAGACACTGGCGAAAAAACTACTCCCACCAGTGGGAGGGGTTATATAGGGAGGGCACTTTTAAATTTAGGGCGTGCCAGTGTCCAGCACCTGAAGGTGGCCTATTAAACCCACATAGTAAGTACTATGGTTCTGTGTCCTGTGATGTACGATAAGAAACCTATTTTTGGGCAGTTTCTCACATTCTTCTTTGCAGGATCTCTAAGCTCCATCAGGGTGGATGGGAAGTGTCGGTTCACAGCCATTTTAAGATCTCTCCAGAGATGTTCAATCGAGTTCAAGTCTGGGCTCTGGCTGGGCCACTCAAGGACATTCACAGAGTTGTCCCATAGCCACTCCTTTGTTATCTTGGCTGTATGCTTAGGGTCGTTGTCCTGTTGGAAGATGAACCTTCGCCCCAGTCTGAGGTCCAGAGTGCATCAAGGATATCTCTGTACATTGCTGGATTCATCTTGTCCTTGATCCTGACTAGTCTCCCAGTTCCTGCCACTGAAAAACATCCCCATAGCATGATGCTACCAACACCATGCTTCACTGTAGGGATGGTATTAGCCAGGTGCTTGGTTTCCTTCAGACACAACGCTTGCCATTCAGACCATAGAGTTCAATCTTTTGTTTCTTCAGACCAGAGAATTTTGTTTCCTTAAGGTACCTTTTGGCAAACTCCCAGACAGGCTGTCATGTACCTTTTACTGAGGAGGGGCTTCCGTCTGGCCACCCTACCATACAAGCCTGGTTGGTGGAGTTCTGCAGAGATTTGTTGTTCTTCTGGAAGGTTCTCCTCTCTCCATAGAGAAAAGCTGGAGCTCTGTCAGAGTTACCATAGAGTTCTTGGTCACCTCTCTGCCTAAGGCCCTTCTCCCCTGATCGCTTAGTTTGGCCAGGGAATCCTGCTCTAGGAAGAGTCCTGGTGGTTCCAAACTTCTTCCATTTATGGATGATGGAGGTCACTGTGCCCATTGGGAACTTCAATGCTGCAGAAATTTTTCTGTGCCTTGATACAATCATGTCTCGGAGGTCTACAGACAATTTCTTGAACTTCATGGCTTGGTTTGTGCTCTGACATGCACTGTTAAGTGTGCAACCTTATATAGACAGGCGTGTGCCTCTCCAAATCATGTCGTGTTCATCTATTTGGCCTTTAGGCGGGGTGATTATTTTTTTTCAAAAGCATCACCTGCTGATTATTTTTGTTTTCCTGAGTGCAGATTTTGTGATCATTTTAGATCATTTTAGATTTATACAAATGTTTTAGGTGTTCATTTTAGCTGCCACGAATTACTTATATTGATCTCCACTCAAACTTCTTAAATATTGTAATAGTGTGTTGTCACCTACAGTACTAAAATCAATTCTTCTTTTAGCAGATTACAGTCTGTAGAGTAACAAAAGCTGTTTTTCGACGAATAGTTTTGAATTCAACATGTTATCAAATATGTCTTATTTCGGTTATACTGGGGTAATACAGGAGTAGGCAACTTTAAAGCGTGGAGATCTACCTGATCAACACAGAAGTCAAAGATCACCATGCACAGTGTCGTCTCCTCACCCCTGATTTAAACCTTTAATTGCCGTATTACTGTGTTGCAATTGCGTGCATTGCATGGCATTCATAGGTTTAAATAAGGTGGCGAAGAAGCAACACATCGCCTCCTCACCACCAGTCAACACTCAGATCACTTTTCAGTGGAGCAGCCTGCTGCACTTGTGAATGAGCCCTTAGTTGCATTTGGCAGCGGCACCCTTATGGCTCATTCACACTAAAGTAGGGGGGTGGTAAAACAGCAGGATATAATAGAAGTCTATGGCTAAGTGCAGCAAACCTGCAGAAAAGCAGTGCATCAGTGTGAAAGCAGCCCTGTACTATAATACCCAGTGTATTGCTTCACAGTGACATGAAGATCTCTTCTTTTCTGCTGTTGGCACCACTTTGGAGACCACTAGCCATGATAAGAGGTGGAGTGCATTTGGTATCACTGCATGGGACAGGAACCAGCACTACAGAGGAGGCATTGGCTTATACGGCCCTTTCTCCTTACTACAGCTCCAACTTTACAGGTAATCTCTCTACATTGCACTCTATTTGATGCTCTGGAATGGCAGGTCAGCAAGCTCAGACCGAGATCTACCAGTCACCTGTCCATGATCTACTGCTAGATCGTGATCCATAGGTTGCTGACCCCCCATGCTAACCTCTATCCATCTATAGTAATGGGGACAAGCTCAACTGCTATTGGTCGCAGCAAACCATGCATAAGGCAGGGACAGTCTAAGCAGGTTTGGCCTGAACTTTTGATCAGCAAGGCAGAAAAAAACAGTTTCAATGCAGGAGTGCTTTGTACAGCAAGTCCCTAGCTTAAAACAATAAAAAAAATTGTGTCTGAACTATTGTGTCTCTTCTGTGCTAGCCGCCAAACTCAGATTAGAGCCTGGCTTACAGGGTGTACTGTAATGGGTTCCCCAAAATAAAGAGGCAGCGCTTGCACCTTTTTAGTGTTTTGTCCGCACTCAGCCTTTTCGCACAACATTAGGGTCAGACAGCCTAAGCATCAGTCAGCTCACATATATGTATGTGTATATATGTCTGTGGACCGCTGAGACTAATGGAAGCCTCTGGCCTGCGGGACCCAAAACATAACTGTCACTTATTTTTAAATATTTTTCTGCCAGAATTGTTTCACTATTTACTTGTAATATCTGTCTTCTCAGGTATGTGAAAGAAGGCGACACAGTGTCACAGTTTGACAGCATCTGTGAAGTACAGAGTGACAAAGCTTCGGTGACAATCACCAGCCGATATGATGGGGTTGTTCGGAAGCTGTATTACAATGTGGATGACGTAGCATTTGTAGGGAAGCCTCTGGTCGACATTGAAACGGATGTTCTGAAAGGTTTGTAAGCAAGCTAATTGCATTGTGTATTTGTACCACGAAGTATTATGATACCATTTAAAGCCTGTCGAGAACTATGCAGGCTGCAATTATGACATCTTCTGAAAAAATAAAATACTAGTTGCCTAAGTGTCATACTGATACAGTAGTTTCAGAAATCTTGTTTAATAATTTAATAAGTCCTTTAAAGTGGAACTATAGTCAGACAAGGTAAAGGATAAGTTCACCTTTTGTACAAAAAAAAAAAATGCACATCTTTTTGCAGGTACACAAATGTGCATTTATTTATTTTTTTGTTGCAGGAGCCTGAAAAGCATTGCACCAGCAATCGGCAGATTGCTGATGCCATGCAGGTCCCCTACACACTGTCAGTGTATCTGTTTACCCATACGTCCTGTACGTGTAAGCTGATGCTCAATGACAAGAAGACTTTATGAACTACCACAGCGCTCCACAGTACCATGGTAGTTCGTTGAGAAATACAGACCAACAACCACTCCTTCACTGATAGTTCAAAAATGTATGTCAACGCAGAGTGGTACTGCGGTCAGAGATAGATATACTATGCCTCATCCCTAATCTAGTGATATTTGAAGAATAGAGGTAAAATGAGACTTTAATGGCACCACGCCTTGAGGTAAGTTTGAAAAATAAATAGATTTTATTGAAATTTAACAAAAAAAGGGTTAAAAAAATGTCTAGACATATTGCATACGATTTCATATTTTTGTTTCTCTTTGAGCCCAAGTAACTTTTGATAGTATCACCATCAGCCCTCAAATTATGAGTGGGGAGCCTCCAAACAATTACAACACACACGGAGTACAGAAAACAACCAGAGTTCCCTAATTTCCAGGTATCCAGTGGTGGCTAATTGAGGGGTGGTGATGTCCAGATAAAAGTCTTGCTCGACATGTTTCGCATGACATACGCTTCTTCAGGAGCTTAAGGATTAAAATGACTTAAAATAAAAAAAATCTAATGAAGAGCGGGTGGGAAGGGCAATCCAGACCCCCCCTGCAGGTAGATATGGGGACACACCTCAAGACAACAGTCCGAGGCTGGTATGAGAAGGATAATACAATGTAGGCTCCATTAGGGGATTGGATATAGAGATACTTACTAGGGTACCAGTAGTATTCCAGCTCTGGAGGTAGTAGGAGTGAGTTTTTTTATTTTTACCAAAGTGAAGACTCGATATCCTTCAAGCTTATGTGACAACATAAAATTAGTACTCGATATGTAGCAAATTTGTATCCCTCCTCCGAGTATTCAGGGGATTTAGGTCACTGTTTGAAAGGGGTTTCCTACATAGTGGTATACTATGCTGCAATATAAGTGTCCGAGACAAAGGTCCTCACTGTAAGGTGTCTCAACAGAGAACATGCCTCCACCTCCTCTCCAGCATTTACATCGTATCAGTAGGGTGAACCAGCAGGTCTCCTTCAAACTCCTTCACTGACTACAAACTATTTTTTGGGATAGTAAAAGAAAGTATTGACCATAGAGATGGTCAAACAATGAAGGTTCACAGTTGCAACCTGCATATTTTTCATATAACAGATTTACCTTAAGTGGAAACCTATAGTGAATGTTAAGGGAGCATGTATTTTGAGTTATTGCCGCCTTTGTCTTTAAGGGTTTCATCTTTTACAACAAAAGTGCCTGTATAGATGAGGGGTGTTTGTAGATAAAAACAAACTGTGCAGCGGTGCCTAAAGTTGAATAATGCCATTGCTATAGGTGTAGACCTTTTACGTACCTCATGAAACCTGGCTGAAAACTCCTAGGGCATTGCTAGGATGTTACTAAGCAAAGCCTAGCTAATACTGTTCACCATTCAGTGCTGTGCAAAAGTTTTAGGCTTCACGTACACACAGCCTATTATGACCACCGGCCGTGGGAAGACACTAAACGATGCAAAATCACGCCACAATTTTACCGCAATTTAGACGCGTGTTGCGGCTGGCGGTCAAAATGCTTCTATTCTGAACGCGATTATTCAGCGTTCAGAAGAGGGGAGTTGAACCTCCCCTAACCGCAGCAGTTCCTAAACAATCGTTAAAGCCTATGTGTACATGGACTCAAGTTTAGGAGCTGTTGCGTACATGAAGACAAAGGCACCATACACACTATTAGATTTCCTGCAGATTTTTGTCTTCAGATTTACCAAAACCATGTAATATGAGGCCAAACCTTTAAGAGTTTCAATTTGTATGCAATCAGACAGGCCCTTGCACTACATGGTTTTGGTAAATCTGAAGACAAAAATATGCAGAAAATTGAATAGTTGTATGGGGTCTTAGGGCAGGTGTGAAGAAATGCTGTAAAAGTAATGCTGCGTACACACAACTGATTTCCCAGTCGGAGTAAACTGAAGGTTTTTCCGACAGAGTTCCGCTGAAACTGTCATGCATATACACGATCACACCAAAGTCCAATAGTCGAGAAAGCGGTGACGTACAGAACTAGAAAAAGGAAGTTCAATAGCCAGTAGCCAATAGCTTCTGTCTCGTACTTGCTTCAGAGCATGTGTTGTTTTTGGTCCGTCGGAACAGCATACAGATGAACGGTTTTCCTGATAGGAATTGGTTCCGTCAGCATCAGAACATATTTTAAATATTTCCATTTCTAAGTCAGTCAGAATTTTCATTAAAAAAAAGTCCGGTGAGGCATACACACGATCGGAATATACGATGAAAAGATTCCATCTGACTTTTTCTGTCTGACATTCGACTCATGTGTACACGGCATAAGAATACTTTTAACCACTTCAATACAGGACACTCTTCCCCACCCCCCCCCCCCCCACCCCTTCCTGCCCATAAAAAAAATTCAGCTTTCAGTGCTGTTTCATTTTGAATGTCAGTCATGCAACACTGCACCCAAATGAAATCTTTATAATTTTTTTCCACAAATAGTTTTCTTTTGGTGGTATTTGATCACCACTGGATTTTACATTTTTGCACTACTAATAAAAAAAAAATACAGGGAATTTTGAAAAAATAAAAATAAAGTTTTTATTTGTTTCTGTGTTAAAACTTTGTAAATAAGTAAGTGTTCTCCTTCACTGATGGGCACTAATGAGGCTGCACTGATCAGGAGGCACTGTCAAGCATCACTCGTGGGCACTGAGTGCCATCCCTATTGGGGATTGATTGGCATCCCTGGTGGTCCTGGGGGGGCTGCACTGATAATCGCCCCCCCCCCAATCAGGAGAGCAGCGATCGGCTCTCCTCTACTCGCGCCGGTCAGTGCGAGTGGAGGAAAAGCCTATAAACGACTCTTCCTATTTACACTGTGAACAGCTGTAATTGGACACAGCTCATCATGTGTCAAAGAGTCTACGTCAGGGGCTCTTTACCAAGAGCGGAGATGCAGTGTGTCAGATTGACACACCACCGATCAACGCGGGCGCATGCTAGCTTTTTATCCTGCTGGACGTCATGACACCCAGTCAGGATAGCTGAACCACTTTCCGGCTTTCATTCTGCATACGGGGGTTCGGGAAGTGGTTAAAAATGTATATTTTCATTGTTTATTTTTATCAGTTTTACAAAATGCTGAATATTTCAACATCATCGAGTTGTTCTGGTATTACATGAAGATGCATAAGGATTTGAGGCAGTTTACATACACAGAAGATCTGTGGTTACTTCTCCAAGATGTTTGGAGCAACCTACCTGCTGAGTTCCTTCAAAAACTGTGCATCCAGAAGAATTGCTGTTCATGCAAAGGGTAGTCAATTTGATTTAGATTTCTCTTCTGTTCATTTCCTTTCCATTTTGTTAATTGATGAAAAGGTGTGTGTGTGTGTGTATGTATGTATGTATGTGTATGTGTGTGTGTGTGTGTGTATATATATATATATATATATATATATATATATATATATATATAATGTATATGTGTGTGTGTGTGTATATATATATATATATATATATATATATATATATATACATTTTTATTATTATAATATATATTACAGTTGTAGTCATAAGTTTTACATACCCTGGCAAAATTTATGATTTCTTGGCCATTTTTCAGAGGATCTTGATAACACAAAAACTTTTTTTTTTTTTCCCTCATGGTTAGTGTTTGAAGCCATTTATTATCACTCAACTGTGTTTACTCTTTTTAAATCTTAAGGACAACAAAAACTACCCAAATGTCCCTGATCAAGAGTTTACATACCCCAGTTCCTAATACTGTACTGTGTATTGTCCCCTTTAACATCTATGACAGCTTGAAGCCTTTTGTGGTATTTGTGGATGAGGCTCTTTATCTTCTCAGATGGTAAAGCTGCCCGTTCCTCCTGGTAAAAAGCCTCCAGTTCCTGTAAATTCTTGGGCTGTCTTGCATAAACTGCATGTTTGAGATCTCCCCAGAGAGGCTCAATGATGTTGAGGTCAGGAGACTGAGATGGCCACTCCAGAACATTCACTTTATTCTGCTGTAGCCAATGACAGGTCGACTTGGCCTTGTATTTTGGATCATTGTCATGTTGGAATGCCCAAGTACGTCCCATGCGCAGCTTCCTGGCTGATGAATGCAAATGTCACTCCAGTATTTTTTGATAACATACTACATTTATCTTGCCATCAATTTTGACCAAATTTCCTGTGCCTTTTGTAGCTCACACATCCCCAAAACATCAGCAATCCACCTCCGTGTTTCACAGTAGGAATGGTGTAACTTTCATCATAGGCCTTCTTGACTCCTCTCCAAATGTAGTGTTTATGGTTGTGGCCAAAAAGCTAAATTTTGATCTCATCACTCCAAATGATTTTGTGCCAGAAGGTTTGAGGCTATGTCTCTGTGCTGTTTGGCGTATTGTAAGCGAGATACTTTGTGGCATTTGCAAAGTAATGGCTTTCTTCTGGCGACTCGACCATGCAGCCCATCTTTCTTCAAGTGCCTCCTTATTGTGCATCTTGAAACAGCCACACCACGTGTTTTCAGAGAGTCCTGTATTTCACCTGAAGTTACTTTGTGGGTTTTTCTTTACATCCTGAATAATTTTCCTGGCAGTTGTGGCTGAAATTTTAGTTGGTCTACCTGACCGTGGTTTGGTGGCAACAGAACTCCTAATTTTCCACTTCTTGATTGGAGTTTGAACACTGCTGATTGGCATTCTCAATTCCTTGGATATCTTTTTATATCCCTTTCTTGTTTTATACGGTTCAAGTACCTTTTCCTGCAGATCCTTTGACAATTCTTTTGCTTTCTCCATGCCTCAGAATCGTCAATGCAACACTGGATGAAAGATGCAAGGGTCTGTCAGGAGTCGAGAAACTTATTGACCTTTTATACACACTAAATTACAAGCAAACAGCTCACAGGTAAGTTTGGTTACCTTTTTAATGGCCATTCAAAACCCTTTTTTGTCAACTTGTTATCGGGCCAAAATCGACAGGGTGTGTAAACTTTTGCGCAGGGTCATTTGTGTAGTTTCTGTTGTCATGATTTAAAAATAGTAAACACAGTTGATTGATAAATGGTTTCAGCCAAACACAGACCACGAGTGAAAGAATTTTTTATTTGTGTTTTCACTCATATTCTCTGAAAAATGTCCAAGAAATCATAAATTCTACCAGGGTATGTAAACTCATGAGGACAAGTGTGTGTGTGTGTGTATATGTATGTGTGTGTGTGTGTGTGTGTGTGTATATATATATATATATATATATATATATATATATATATATATATATATATATATATAATATAATCTCTACACACTTAAAATGAAAGTTAAAATGTCGGGTTTCTGTGATGTAAAAAAAATTAGACAAAGATAAATCATTTCAGAAGAGGTGCACACCCTCTTATAACTGCAGCTGTATTCAGAATTAAATTGTTACTAAACCCAGTAATATGAAAATATATTATTAGATGGAACTTTATGTACAGTTCCAAATACCAGTCAAAATTGGCACAAAACCTCCAGCTTTCTTCTAGAAACACATGAAAGCACATGAAGAGGAACTTTCAGCATGATAACGACCCAAAGCATACATTCAAATCAACAAACGATTGGCTTCACCAGAAGAAGATTAACGTTTTGGATTGGCCCAGCCCGAGCCCAGACCTTAATCCGACTGAAAATTTGTGAGGTGATCTGAAGAGGGCTGTGCACAGGAGATGCCCTTGCAATCTTACAGATTTGGAGTGTTTTTGCAGAGTAGGCAAATATTGCCAGGTCAAAATGTGCCATGCTGATAGACCAGTGTTTCTCAACTCCAGTCCTCAAGGCGCCCCAAAAGGCCATGTTTTCTGGCCTTCCATTATTTTGCACAGGTGATTTGATCAGTTTCACTGCCTTAGTAATTACCACAGCTGTTTCATCTGAGGGAAATCCTGAAAACATGACCTGTTGGGGTTCCTTGAGCACTGGAGTTGAAACACTGTGATGGACTCATACCCAAAAAGACTGAGTGCTGTAATATAATCAAATGGTACGTCAAGAAAGTATTAGTTTAAGGGTGTGCACACTTATGCAACCATATTTTATACTTCCCTCAACCTACAGTTTATAGGTCACATTAAAAATGGATACAATTTCTGAAATGATTTATCTTTGTCAAATTTTCTTACCTCACAGAAACCTGACATTTTAACAAGGGTGTGTAGACTTTTTATATACACTGCGTGTGTGTGTGTATGTGTATGTATATGTATATGTATGTGTATATATATATATATATATATATATATATATATGTGTGTGCCATCTTTCACTGTTTGACAGCTTGGTCTGTAGTAAAAGTGGTATAAAATATAAATAAAGGTACACAAAATAAAAAGCAAGTATTACTACATTTACTATGTGTTTCTGCCCACTTTAAACTTCAGGGTGTTCCCATAATAACATACATTTAAAAAATCCTGGCGGTAGAGTAGGACCTTTTTGTAAAAGCCACAGCGGGTAGCCAGATATGGGAATTAAATTTTAAGAGATCTTGCCACCAGAATTCCATAGAGATATAGGAGAATTTAAAGTCTCCAACATCATCTTTTTGTCTTTAAACATACAATTCACTTAACAAGTTTGTATATGGAAATGTAGCTTTGTCAGTTGTTGCTGCTACATTTACTGTATATATTGTCAGTGATCACGTTTTTTCTGTAGATGGAGCCCCAGAAGAGGATGTTGTGGAGACTCCTGCTGTATCTCAAGAGCATACACACCAGGAAATAAAGGGACACAAGACTCTAGCAACTCCAGCTGTCAGACGCCTTGCCATGGAGAACAATGTATGATATTTTGCTGTGCATAAAAATGTATAAGTCAATGCTATATTGAAAGTGCTATTTGATTTGCACTTGGCCTACATGTTCAGCCAATAAACCCTGAACATCCTCACAGTGTAGGTACAGTGCCTTGAAAAAGTATTCATAACCCTTGAAATTTTCCGCATTTTATCATGTTACAACCAAAAACATAAATTTATTTTATTGGGATTTTATGTGATAGACCAACAAAAAGTGGCACATAATTGTGAAGTGGATGGTAAATGATAAATGATTTTAACCACTTGACCACTGGGCACTTAAACACCCTTAATAACCAGACCAATTTTCAGCTTTCAGTGCTCTCACAATTTGAATGACAATTACTCGGTCATGCAACACTGTACCCATCTGAAATTTTCGTCCTTTTTTTCCCACAAATAGAGCTTTCTTTTGGTGGTATTTGATCACCTCTGCGTTTTTTATTTTTTGTGCTATTAATGAAAAAATACCGAAAATTTTGTAAAAAAAAGCATTTTTCTTCATTTCTATTAAAATTTTTTGCAAATAAGTAATTTTTCTTCATAAATTTGGCCAAAAATGTATACTGCTAAATGTCTTTAGTAAAAATAACCCAAATTAGTGGATATTATTTATTCTGCGTGAAAGTTATAGGGTCTACAAGCTATGGTGCCAATCACTGAAAATGTATCAATTTGATCACAGCTGATGTACTGACAGTCTATCTCATTTCTGGAGACCCTAACAAGCCAGTAATGTACAAAAACCCCCCAAATGACCCCTTTTTGGAAAGTAGACATTCCAAGGTATTTAGTACGTGGCACGGTTAGTTTTTTGAAGTTGTAATTTTTTCCCACAATTCTTTGCAAAGATTTTTTTTATTTTAATTTTTTTTCACACCAAATTGTCATTTTACCAGGCTATTTCTCTCACACGGCATATACATTCCACAAATGAAACCCCAAAATACATTCTGCTGCTCCTCCTGAGTACGGTGATACCACATGTGTTAGACTTTTACACAGCCTGGCCACATACACAAGTCCAACATTGAAGTAGCAACTTCAGGCGTTCTAGGAGCATAAATTACACATCTAATACCTCAACCACCTATTACACTTATGAAGGCCCTGGAGCACCAGGACAATGGAAACGCCCACAAAGTGACCCCATTTTGGAAAGCTAACACCCAGGTGGGCACTGATGGGCACAGGTGGGCACTGATGGACACAGGCGCCACTGATGGACACAGGCGGCACTGATGGACACAGGCGGCACTGATGGGGCACTGCAGTGGCACAGGTGGCACTGATGGGCGCAGGTGGCACTGATGGGCGCAGGTGGCACTGATGGGCACAGGTGGCACTGATGGGCACTATAGTGACTTTGGTGGCTCTGGTGGCACTGATTAGCACACAGATGGCACTGGTGGGCACAGGCGGCACTGGTGGGCACAGGCGGCACTGGTGGGCACAGGCGGCACTGGTGGGCACAGACGGCACTGATGTGGCACTGCAGTGGCGCAGATGAGCACTGATGGGCACAGATGGCACTGATGGGCACAGGTGGCACTGATGGGCACAGGTGGCACTGATGGGCACAGGTGGCACTGGTGTGGCACTGGTATGGCACTGGTATGCACTGTAGTGGCACTGGTATGCACTGGTATGCACTGGGGTGGCTCTGCTGGCACAGAGGTGGCACAGAGGTGGCACAGAGGTGGCACAGAGGTGGCACAGAGGTGGCAAAGGTGGCACAGGTCGCACAGGTGGCACAGATGTGGCACAGGTGATAGATGGCACTGGTCTGTCACTGGTCTGGCACTGTTCTGGCACTGTTGTGGCACTATTTGGGCACTGCTGGGCACTCACGGTTATCTTTTATTTTCACTCGGATGTTCTCCTCTCCTCTCACGCTGCATCGGTGTGAGGAGAGGAGACTGATGACCTTAGCTTGACCCGGCAAGCCGAATTGTTTACATTTGTGATCGCTCCGTCATTGGACGGAGCGATCACGTGGTAAAGGACCGCTGCCATTGGTCCTTTACCGCGATCCGTGTTGCGCCGGGTCCCGTGAACTCGGCGAGCACGGATGTTCCGGCGTGCGCGCCCCAGGGGGGCGCGCACGAACGATTCTCCGGGAGGCCGTTAATTAACGGCCTCTTAGAGATAGCAAACCGACCTATAGCCGTTAATCGGCTATAGGCCGGTTATTAAGTGGTTAAATTTTTTTTTTTTTTTTTTTTTTTTTTTACAAATATCTGAAAAGTGTGCGTGCATTAGTATTAAGCCCCCTTCTGATACCCTTAACAAATTTTTTTTTTTTTTTGTGGAACCAGTTGCCTTCAGAAGTCACCTAATTGGTAAATAGAGCCCACCTGTGTGTAATTTTAATCTCCCATATTAGTACAGCTGTTTGAAGCTCTGAGATTTGTTAGGCCTCTTTCACATGAATGATCCGTTCAGGTCCACCTGTCAGCTTTTTAGGCGAACCTGAACGGATGCTCCATAGAGGTCTATGGAGCGTCGGATGTCTGCGGTGACATGTCCGCTGACATCTGACCCGTTCCGATCCGAAAAAGCGTGATGAAGGAAAAACCTACTTTTCCATCCGTCATCGGATGGGGTGACAACAGACTCAGCGGCCCGTCGTCATCTGATCTCCCAGGTCCATCCCTGCAGTGTGTAGAGACGGACCTGTCATCTTCCTGCTCAGCGGGGATCGGCAGAACGATCCCTGCTGAGCAAGCGGATGCCCACAGGGTGGATCAGCACGGATCCGCCCCGTGTGAAAGAGATCTTAGAGTACCTTTAGTGAACAAACAGCATTATGAAGGCCAGGGATAAAGTTGAGGAGAAGTTTAAAGCAGTGTTAGGTTATAAAAAAATCTTTTATATATATATATATATATATATATATATATATATATATATATATATATATATATATATATATATATATATATATTATCCCAAGCCTTGAACATCTCACTGAACACTGTTCAATCCATCATCTGAAAATGGAAAGAGTATGGCACAACTGCAAACCCACCAAAACATAGCCATCCACCTAAACTGACAGGCTGGGCAAGGAAAGCACTAATTTAGTTTAAATCAATGCATTTTCATGTCTTAAAATGGCCCAAAGTCTAGACCTAAATCCAATTTGAGAATCTGTGGCAAGACTTGAATATTGCTATTCAGACGCTCTCCGTCCAATCTGACAGAGCTTGAGCTATTTTGCAAAGAATAATGGGCAAAAATTTCACACTCCTAGATATGCAAAGCTGGTAGAGACATCCCCAAAATGACTGCAGCAAAAGGTGGTTCTACAAAGTATTGTCTTGGGGCTGAATTGAAATGTACACCACACTTTTCACAAATGTATTTGTAAAAAATATTGAAAACCATTTATCATTTTCCTTCCACTTCACAATTATGTGCCACTTTGTGTTTGGTCCATCACATAAAATCCCAATAAAATGCATTCACGTTTTTGGTTGTAACATGACAAAATGTGGAAAATTTCAAGGCACTCTACTTCTCTGACAGAAACCCTAATTTAGCACAAGATGAGCATTAAATGTTTGCAAGGTGCTGAAGTCTCTGTGTTCTTTGATCTTGTTTTAGATAAAACTAAGTGAAGTAGTGGGCTCTGGACGGGATGGACGTATCCTAAAAGAAGACATTTTAAGCTTTCTGGCCAAACAAACAGGAGCCATATTACCACCCTCTCCAAAATTGGAGATAATACCACCTCCTCCTAAAGCGGAGATCCCCAAGTCATCCCAGATACCGATAACCCCTAGTATTCCTGTGACATTTACTAAACCCATCACATTCTCTGGAAAGGATGTGACAGAGCCGTTGAAAGGTAACACAGTGATGACAAACAGAGACATGTGCATGTGAATTGTTATCTTTTTTCAGAACGCAGCTAAAGCAGTCCGTACACGGAGCAAATTTCTCCCATCAAAACAGACTGTGTTGACAAGGGAATCCCTCCTGCCAAGCCATTGTACAGAAAACTGTGATTTATTGTTAGCGGGTATACCAGCCGCTAGCAATAATCGCATGTAAAATCCGGCAGACTGATTGTACCCAAGTTGATCGGATCGAGATTCAAACTGTCAATGACCGGCCTAAGTGGTCTATTATTGCAAAGTTCAGCGGCCGACAGTGTAACCATTAAATTCAGTTACATGCACAGTGGCTTTAATTAATCATTATTAATATACCACCTTTTAGCTGTAATATGCTTTCTATTAAGCTACCATAGATGTAAATTTGTCACCTCATTTTTGATACCACTTTTGCTCATATTGGAAAATATATAGAAAAATCACAGCAAAAAAGCCAAGTCTTGTGTCTGCCATACCCAGAAGGGGAACCAATAGTCGTAGGAGTAAAGTTCAGAAAGCAGCATGTGGCTTCAGCCTACAGCTTGGCATTAATGGGATTACAGCAAAGGAAGCCATTCTGAATATTTTGAGAGGTACAGGGCATTTCAGATCATTGGCGTATCATCAAATATATGCTAGGAGCAGTCTTTTCAGGTGTATTAGTAAAAGGGTAAATCCATATATTTCTATCTCACTGAGCGCCTATAAAGTCTTTATGCAGACATGGAAAGGATTGTGTACAAATTAAAACGTATAATTATTTTCAATGAACCAAAAATATTTCTCCAGTTTTTTTTGGAAATTTGCACCTTTTCCTCCTTATGTTTTTTTGTAATATTTTATTTACTTAGGGTTCCATAAAGCCATGGTGAAGACCATGTCTGCGGCATTAAAGATCCCTCACTTTGGGTACTGTGATGAAATTGATATGACCAAACTTGTCCAGCTGAGAGAGGACCTGAAGCATTCCGCTGAAGCACGAGGGGTCCGTCTGTCATTTATGCCTTTCTTTCTGAAGGTGAGGTTACAGTACAAGGTACAAGAACAGTAAAAATAGTACAAAAATAGCTACAATAAATTTTTCCTGTGTATAAAAATCCAACATTCCCCATGTTTTCCTCTACTGGTATCCACATCTTTTAACTGGCTTGCACTAATTGTTGTACTATATTTGCACCTACACAATAGATTTCACCCAATGAAAAACAAACATTGTCTATATGTACACGGACATTGTTCTTCTCAGGGGGCCGTGTTATGAACAAGATGGCGCTTGTCTATTTATTTATTTATTTTTTTAGACAGAGACTAGCTGAAACACTGCTCTTACATTGTTATGATGTTGCGATTTACTTCATAGTCAATAATTTTTCCTCTTGCTTTCAGGCAGCCAGTCTGGGTTTACTGCAGTATCCAGTCCTCAATGCCTCTGTTGATGAAAACTGTCAGAATATCACATATAAGGTCTGTATTGTCAAAGCTGCAGTGCAGAATTGTACTGTTCATCTAAATATACATGGTTGCTGTTTGAGAGGACCTCTAAAGAAAATGTGAACAAAACCAATTATTAACTTAAGGGTCAGCCCACCCTAAAATGATTATTTGTATAATAAATGTTTTTATTTTAGGGTTAACAAATGGAATCGGGGATAATATTCCAGAAATGTAACAAACATCAAGTACAGATGTGTACAGGTCATAAAGTGATATATTATGATTATAGGTAGAGGAATTTACCAGCTGGAAATTTTTATCCCTTAGGCCGTGTACACACGGGCGGACTGTTCGTCCAACTTTGTCCGCTGAACAGTGTTTCAGCGGACAGTCCGCTCGTGTGTGGGCTTCAGCGGACAGTCTGACGAACAAAGTTTTTCGGAATTTCCGTAAGACTGTCCGCTGAAACTTGGTTTGAGCGAACAGTCCGCTCGTGTGTAGGCTTGTTCGGCAAACTAAGTCTCGCGCATGCTCAGAAAGAATTTACACAGCGAAGGTTGCATTGCAGTGTATCGGACGCCTAATTTCTCGTCCCGTCGTACGTGCCGTTCACGTCATCGCGCAAGTTTTCAGCGGACTGTTCGTTCGTCGTGTGTGGTCAAGTCCGCTCATGCAAATTTTGAACGGACTGTTTGTCAAACTGTTTGACGAACCTAGTTGGGCGGACAGTCCGCCCGTGTGTACGCGGCCTTAGAGTCCGTTCACACAGGGGCAACTTTGGATTCGACTTGAAGTCGTCCCAAGTTGCCTCAAGTCACGCAACATGATAAAAATCAATGTAAGTGAATGAGAGCCGTCTTAATGCACACTACTGTACTACTTCAATCCGACTTCTAGGCAACTTGTACCCATTGATTTCAATGGAAGTTGCCTCCAAGTTGGATCCCCTGTCTTAACTGAAGCAACTTTCCAGGAAGTAAAAACAGTTTTGTAGGCAAACCCCTCCCTCCCACAGAGCTGATTATTATGCGATTGGCCACTGGAAAAGTCCCCTGCCCTGGAAGCAACTTCAAGTTGCCTTGTAAGTTGCCTCAAGTCGTGCTGTGATTCATACTCAAGTCGTGTCCAAGTTGCCTCCCAAAGTTGTGCTGGAAGTCGTGTTGCCCCTGTATGAATGGACTCTTAGACTCCCTTGTCATATTGTCTGGCAAGATTGCCCGCTTCAGTCCCTCACTTTCCCGACACACCGGAAATCTTGCATCTACTGCTGCATGCTCTGTGGTGTTGTACAAATGAGAATTCTTTCAGTAAAACATTCTTATAATGGATGTTCTTTCAGCCTAAATGCAAAGATCTTTTAACACTGCCATCATACATATATAAAGCTAATAGGGAATGGGAGCTGCTAAAAAGTGTAGTATCTGTTTCAAGTGGACTGGCCATTTAAGACAAAAAATGTTTTTCCCTGTGTATAAGCACATTTTGACTATTTTCAACATGTCATTTCTAGGCTTCTCACAACATTGGAATTGCTATGGATACACGTCAAGGTCTGATTGTTCCAAATGTGAAAAATGTACAAGTACGAAGTATATTTGAAATTGCTGCTGAACTTAACCGACTACAGACCCTGGGTGCCTCGGGGCAAATGGGGGCTTCCGAACTGACAGGGGGAACTTTTACACTATCCAACATTGGTTCTGTAAGTGATCATGGTATCGTGTGAGTAAACACTTAAAGAGACATCTGCATAATTTACTGACCTTCTGTTTTTATTTCTAGATTGGGGGTACCTATGCCAAGCCTGTTATATTGCCTCCAGAAGTAGCTATTGGTGCTATTGGAAAATTGCAGGTTGGTTATTTATCATAAAAATACTAGAAAGAAAATGTATTGCCACATTATGTCCTGGAATAGGATTGTTCCACACTTAGACACCGTTATTGAAGATAGATATATATATATATATATATATATAGTGTATATGCAAATTGCCTGTATGTTATCTTAGCCATGTAAATTTGTTTTGCATTAGAACAATTTTATATTTGAATGTAGGCTTAACTCGCAAAGCTAACAGAACAGGATTAAGATACTTCTGTTCATGTTCAGTGTTTCTTTCATTGGAAATCAAATGCTGTGTTTCAGACGAAGTTCAAGAGGAAAATTTGTACATTCAGATCTTTCAGGTCTATGCAGTTACAGTAGTTTGTACAGACCATAAACTGGTGTGTTTTAACCAGGGTAAAAAGAAAGGATAGAGGACCGAAAAAGAGAGGGAGTGGTGATGGGTTATCCTAAGGGGATAGAGCAGGGAAAGGCCATGCCTGAGCTCTGAATGGTGAGGTATAATTCGACACACATAGGTGCATTAGGGTTACAGTGGCAGTGATCAGAGCTTTGGCGGTAAGCATTTGTCTATCCAGGGCTGACACACCTTGGTGTAGCCATTCATCTAGTCTGCCAACATGGCTTCAGTCTTTTCATGGATCATGGCCTGGGTAACTGGGTAGAGAGTCTTGAAACCTCTCTCTTTTCAAGAGTCTAGGGGGTTTCCAGACCTTGGCTTTGTCTACTTCTAAACTGTATGCGGATGATCTTGTTGGTCTGTTTTCTATTTGCTCTGCAAAGCACTCAAAAGGTGTGATGTATGGAGCTGCTGTGTCATCAATTAGCTTCCATGTCCTGTGTAGAGGTGGAGAAGTGCTAATGTCTCTGGAGATTTTTATCTTCAGGACACACTTTGATGGGATGATGGCACTGGAAGTGACTGAACCGCTGCCATTTAATGTGATGTTGTCAATTTGGACCATAAAAATACATTACATAGAATATGACTGAAACTTACTACCTGGTGTATCAAGAAGGATGGCTGCACAGCAACAAAGTAAAGGGCAAAGCTTATTGATTAGGTGTAAGGATTCATCAAACAGTAGCACAAGCAGGCACAGCCAAATTAGAGAGGCAACTCTGCTCTGAATTCAGCAGCTGTGCAGCATTGCTCCCTGTGATGGGGTGGCAACTGCATTAGATATACTTTAATGGTAGGTTTAACAGGTGTTTATAGGATTTTGAGGGGTGCTAAGAGAAAACTGTATGTTCAGTCCCGATTTTCTGCATTCCAGCCCTACCCCCTCCTCTAAGAATTGCATCTTGTTTTATTTTTTAATATCTTTTTTCCGAGAGCACCTCCCTGAACTTCCTGAATTCATGCACAATCATGAAGAAGTTGCTGATTGCCCAGAGCATACCAGGAAACCCACATTATGCATCCCAGGAGGCCTTAGCGTGTTCTATGCTGCATGCTCTTCAGTGTGTCATTAAGGGGCTGGCTGTCTCTTTCTGATTCTTGCAGTTGACCCACCTGGTGACGCATCACTGCGAGTGCACTTCATCAGGGAACTAACTGCAAGAACCCAGAAGAGACAGGC
This sequence comes from Lithobates pipiens, assembly GCF_037356315.1. NCBI lineage: Eukaryota > Metazoa > Chordata > Amphibia > Anura > Ranidae > Lithobates > Lithobates pipiens. The sequence continues at coordinate 214,460,789 of NW_027507785.1, forward strand.
AGCTCTCAATGACATCACAGAAAAAAATTGCATCATGACTAGGCATGCCGCGGTGGAGCAGCAGATCCCTACAGAACACTGCTGGAGTATAGGAGGCATAACTCAGCAAAAAGTGTAAGGAGGAGGGCAAGCTGCTCTTTAGGTGCTGCAGCACATTTTTTTTGTGAGGCTATGGTGCTATTTTAGAATGTAATGAACTTTATTATTATTATTCACGATTTATATAGCGCCAACAGTTTACACAGCGCTTTACAATGTATAGGGGGGACAACACAATTACAGTACAATACAAAAGGTACAGGAGGGCCCTGCTCGTAGAGCTTACATTCTAAAGGGAGGGGGTGGTGGTACAAAAGGTAATAATAGCTGTAGAGAATGATTGCCTCTAGTGGCTGACTTGTGCTATATGTAGTCCTTGTAGTCTGTTCGAATGGTGAGCCAGTATAATAATTTTTATATGATGTCTTCAAAGAAACCTGCAGGTGCCATGTGCACATTTTTTACTGTATAGTAAAAAATGTTTAACCCAATCCTATTCCAACTGTTTGCTAGTGTAGATTAGAAAATAAAACCTACATTTCTTAGAGCACAAATCATAAGTTTAGAAATAATACTTCAGTGCTGGAATTTCTCTGCATTTCTAGTTTATTATAGTTAATAGAAATTCTTTCTCTAGACCCTCATTGTTGGACTTCTTGTAGATCCTGTAAATATGCTGGGAAAAATACCCCACCTTGTTTGTACCTGTGGGATAATAGTAACATCTTTCCCTTAAAATGCCTACATCAGGCACGTCCCGTGGGCTGTTTGATGTGGCCCACACTTGTAATTTGCATATATATATATACATATGTGGCCCCCAAAGCTCAAGCATCTTATGTTTTTTTTTATTATGCTGCTAATATATCTTCTTTAGCCTGACAAATCCTGAGTGCTGCGCTCATTCTTACTATAAGCCGGGGCGTGTGGCTAGACGTGTTTACAAGTCTGTGCCCGAACCGCTATGAAGCTGACAGCGTGAAGAGCCAATCACAGGCACCGATAAAAGGAAAAAATATTAATGTGGTGCTTACTTAAAATGGCATAAAAGCCATTAATAAACTAACTGGCAAAGCATAAATTCTTTGGAGACTCCAAAATGATAAATCTAAAGAGATGAAGCGTCCTTATGTTAATTTCTTCATCTAAATTGTATTGCCAAAGATTAGCAAACCAAATAACTAAAAAAAAATCTTCAGATATGATAAATCCAATGTGCAAAATAATCCTCAAATACAATAAATACAATGTGCAAAATAATTAGTGCAAATGGGCAAAAATAAAGTACAAGATTCCGCAATCTGTGCAAAATAGCAATAGTATATAATGAATAAAGTGCAGCAATAATTGTGCAAAAGATGAAACATCTGTGCAGAGTATCAGCAAAAAATAAATAAAAGTAAAAAATAAATTGCACCTAGAAACGTGCAAAGATCAAACATTAGTGTAAACAAATGACAGCAAAAAATCAGTGATGTCCAAAATAGTCCATAAACGTGCTCAAACGATGCATAGACAATCTTGAAAAAAAAAAAAAAAAATCGTAAATCCAAAACCTAAAACACCTGAGCTCATCGTTACCCCGAGCGGAGGAGAGAAAATATACATTTTATGAAATGAATAGTATGCCGTTTGCAATAAACTTTGAATAAAATATTTAATTTGCATTTCATTTTAATGGTTCAAAAAATGTCAGACAAATTGGTCTCACACAATGTTCACTTCATGAAATCTGGCCCTCTTTGAAAAAAGTTTGGACACCCCTGGCCTACATAAATTATAACGTGAATTAGAGCTGTTTGAAAATGCCATACAGAAGTTGAAATTGCTTGCTGCAAGTGCCTTTTTATGTGGTCATTTATAACTATGCATTCTAAATCTGTCAAATCAGTAACTATGACTTGTAAAGGCCTAGTACAGCATTTAAATGGTTGCTCTACCCAAAAGTGTTACTTCTGTTTCTACGGATGCTGTTCAGTCAAACCACCTGTTTTGTTTCTTAAATCTTTTGGAATTCTGTATATGGAGATAGAATGCAGGAGTAGGAACACTCAAAACTCCAAGCAAAAAAATATGACGGAGATATTTTTGCTTGAGAACCTGAGAGGCGTGTTATTAAAACCATTGGACTCTGCATGTTAGTTTTTAGTGGACTGGACCATTTTAATGCAAGCCTGTTCTTGCCCATATAGATGAAAACACCAGGTTCACATAACTGTTTACCCCTTTTATTCTCACTCCTTCAGTTCTCCTCCTGCCCAAATGGTTGTCCAGATGGAAATTGCATAGATCCTTCTGAATAGCCTACATGTTCTAGGAGACAGCATTTTTTTGCCCATGGTACTCTAAGAGACATTATGATTGTGAGAAGAACATTTTTTCAATTTAATTTTTTGTTTTTTCATTTTTTGATGGACCAAAGAGCAGGACACATTACTGTGTTATTGATTCTAATTCTTCTATCGTGATGGTATTTATGTAAGGCATGCTGAAGTGGCCTCACAGGCAACAATCCCCCTTTTACATGCTTAAATTGGAAATCTGGTCAAAACTAAAATTTAAACCTACACCCACACCATTCTAAGCCCTATACTAACTACTCTGTAAAGAAAAATTCTGTATAATTGCCTAATCTAAGGGTGTGTGTAATGTGATCGGCTCCCAGCTGTGGCTTCAAGGGAGTGGAGGGATAACAGACAATGAATGCCCCATAGTAAGTCTATGGGTGATGTCGCCACCCAGGCATTGCAGCCATTGTTGCTGCTCTCTTCTGTCCCCTGAAGTTGGCCGCTGGGGAGATCACATGACCAGACCAGAGTGCCCTTAGATTATGTATACGCCCCTTTTCTGTACATGGTAGTTGGTATAGGGCTAAGAATTTGGGTTGGGAACAGGTTTAAGCTTAATTTCACGTCCACTTTAAATTCTGATATAGCTTTTCAAATCGGGATTATAATGTTTTAAAATGCTCTAACTCTCACTAGCAGTTTAATGCTGCTGCTTAATAGTAGCTAGCAATAGCATAATTTTATACATGTTAGAAGCCTTTACATATGGCTGAACTGTGTGGTGTTCAGACACCATATTTTGAGGCTGTGAGATTCTTCTCTGAGCCGCATCTTTGAGGCTTGAATGGTCTGTTTCTTTAGTTTGCCACTGCATGTAAATTATACTGTACATTTTACGTATCTCGTGTTAAATTTTTATGTTGTTGCATCTGTAACCACAATGACAAAAGGGATTTGTTTTATTATCACATAATCTGTCATTAAAGTCTTGCATAACAAACGGTAGTCACTAGCTGTCTTATCTCTCATACAGGTAGTTCCACGGTTTGACTCGAGAGGGCAGGTTGTGAAAGCTCAAATCATCAACATTAGCTGGTCTGCAGACCACAGGATTATCGATGGAGCAACCATGTCCAGATTCTCTAATCTCTGGAAATCCTACCTAGAGAACCCATCTTCCATGCTCCTGGATCTAAAATGAAATGCGTGACGAAAATTATTATATTTTCTCAAGGTACAGGAACAACAAGCTCTCTCCACTAAAAACCTCAACATCATTTCCCTTTACTGTGGGAGGCACTTCAGCCTGGCTGTATTGTCCTATGGACAAATGTGCACATTAAAGCACAAATTACAGGCCATCTATCCAATTCAAAACGATCGCTCTTTAATACTGTTTAGAGTTTTAACTTTTTAGATTCAAATGCCTGGAACTTCATTACAAGTTACTGCTAGCCCATCAATCTATGAATGGCTTTAAGTGGATCCTTCAAACACATGTATACATTGGGCCTTACTAAATAACTTGCATAAGGGAGAGGAAGAATGTATGTCGTTTTTAAATGCCACTCATATTCTGCCTTTCAATCATATAATACACAATGGGAAAATAAGAGATAGAATTTTGTTGACATTGGCAACAAAACATTTTTTCCTTCAAATACTTAAGGTTTGCTTTTCTAGTATTAACGTTCTTTTGTGGCATCACTTGACAAGTGCTCCCGGCCATAGAAATGGATCTACCATGTTTTGCAAGATTCATGAATGTTTAATAGTCTGAACCAACTGTTGTATGCCTGGACAAGATCATAAGTTCAAATTATGTGTTGTATTGGCTACTGACTGGTCAATGAAATGAAGCTGAGTCTGTCAAGCAAAAAAAACATTTAGGTGACTGTTACACTACATAAGGATCAAATTAAACATACGAATGTGCTGATTAGTGTGTGTGTGTTTGCGGTAATTCGAGAAATATGTAAAATGGTTTTAAATGATCATGAGAATTTACACTCCATGCCCCCATAATGTTCAGTGTCGCTGTAATAAATATGGGATTGTGGTAAAATACCCTCTGATTTGATTTGGATTTTTTTATAAACTAATGGGAATTCTTTTATAGTACATATTCGAAATTAAAAACATTCTTGGAATTTAAATTGTTAAGCTAAAATATGTTTTACATTGAATAAATGATCCAGTATTAGCCTTGTGGGTAACTACATTTTGATGAACTCCAGACAAAACTTTTAGGCTTCTTCTATGTCACATTAAACCCTTTTTGTTTTCTCTAAGTGTGTCTGTGACACTATCACAGGTTTGACACTGCAACAAAACAAAACTTTCCACAGCCCTGTGCATAACATTGAGCTGGGGAAAGCTTCCTCCTTTTGGCTTACCAAGTCTAGCCCAAGTCACGTGGGTGCCTAGGGGAAACAACATTTATTTTTCAGATAATATATCTCACAAGTTGCATACATATAGGCATCTGTATGACTACAGCTAATTGGCCAGTTGCATGCCCATCTGAAATCCTACAGTGCCTTGAAAAAGTATTCACACCCCTCAAAATTTTCCAAATTTTTTCATGTTACAACCAAAAAGTAAATGTATTTTATTGGGATTTTATGTGATAGACCAACACAAAGTTGCACATAATTGTGAAGTAGAAAGAAAAGGATAAATGGTTTTCAAAGTGTTTTACAATTTAATATGTGAAAAGTGTGGTGTGCATTGTATTCAGTCCCCCTGAGTCAATACTTTTGTAGAACCATCTTTTGCTGCATTTACAGCTGCAAGTCTTTTTAGGGATGTCTCTACCAGCTTTGCACATCTAGAGTGAAATTGTTGCCCATTCTTCTTTGCAAAATAGTTCAAGCTCTGTCAGATTGGTTGGAGAGCGTCTGTGAACAGCAATTTGGATTCTCAATTGGATTGAGGTCTGGGCTTTAACTGGGCCATTCTAACACAAGAATATACTTTGATCTAAACCCAGTGTTTCTCAACCTTTTTTTCAGGCAAGGCACCCTTTAAATGTATGGACAATCTCGAGGCACCCCATTCTAAAATGTAAAAAATTATTCTAATAACGTTGCATAACACACAATGTTAGTGGTGATTTATTTTTCCAAAGCAAATTTAGCACATATTCAAATGTTTTTCTTCTCCCTCAATTTCTCTTAATCAGTCAGCTGTTACCCAGGTGCTGAGGGAGAGGGGCACAGGAGGGTTAAACAAGGATGCTGTGGGGGCAACAGACATCATCCTTATTAACTGATGACATCATTGGTTGTTAGGATGCCAGTGTCTAGAAAGTCGTAATTGGGCCTCGACCGATTATCGGTAAGCCGATTTATTGCAGGCATTTTTTTCAAAACCTCTTTATCGGTCACAAACTAGACCGATATTACCGATATCGGTCGCCAGGGGCCAGGCCATCTTTTTGGGGCCCAGAAGCCTGCAGACCCATTGCGCAGGGACACACACACACACACACACACACACACACACACACACACACACACACACACACACACACACACACACACACACACACACACACACACACACACACACACACAGTCATTATGCCACTGCATGCTGGGCCTAACGTTCTGAGTCTGACAGGCCTCCCTCTCCTTCTCCTCCTCCTCGACACTTGGACGAACATGCCAGCCAGCCATCCACAGTAAGGTGCCAGGCCACTAAGGGCAGCCACCCACCCACAGCAGGGTGCCAACCAACAAGCCCACCCACAGCAGGGTGCCAGGCCAGCCAGCTAGCCACCCACAGCAGGGTGCCAAGCCAGACACAGCAGGATGCCAGACAGCAATTTAGCCACAGTAGGGTGCTAGCCAGCAAGCCACCCACAGCAGGATGCCAGGCCACCCACAGCAAGGTGCCAGGCCAGCAACCCTACAGCAGGGTGCCAGCCAGCAAGCCCACCCACAGCAGGATGCCAGCCATTTTTAAACTTACTCTTTCAAATTCCAATGCAGATGGATGCAGAGAAAAAAAAGTAAGTGTGGTCTGGGACTATTTCTCGTCTCAACCTTCTCCAGGAAAAGCAGCAGTGTGCAACACATGCACAATGTGAGCATGGGATCAACAACTGCAAAAACCAAAAATACGTCAAATCTTTGGGCCCATCTAAGTGTTCATCATGTTGAGATATTTAACCACTTGATGACCACGCCCCCCCCCCCGTCATGCTCGTGACCATCTGATTCGATTTATAACCGATCAATCTACAGGCACAGGCCAATGATTTATGTAAACACAGGCAGGGGAAGTGATGTCATCTCCCCTCATGGAACTCTTTGCTCCAGAGAGAGGAGACATCTCACCGTAAGTTGCACCAACACTACACTAACACCAGTATACGTAGGTACACTTGTCGCACCCCCCCTAGTTAACCCCTTCACTCCCTGTCAGTGTCACCCAGTGCAGTTGTCAGATTTTTCACTGATCACTATACTGGTGTCATTTGTAACACTAATCAGCAGTTAGTGGTAGGCCCAGGTAGCTTTAGGGTTCCGCCCTAACCCCCCCACCATAAGTTTAACCCCTTGATCACATCAGGGTACGCGCCGTGTATTACCTAAATATACGGCAGTTGGGGTCTGCGTCGCCCCAGGTCACATTAGTACCAGTAGCGCTAACACGCACACACCACACACACACCTCCCTTAGTGGTATAGTGTATGAACAGATCAATATCTGATCAGATCTATACTAGCATCCCCAGTAGTTTAGGGTTCCCAAAAAATGCAGCGTTAGCGGGATCAGCCCAGATACCTGCTAGCCCCTGTGTTTAGCCCCTCCGACCAGCCCATCCAAGTGCAGTATCAATCGATCACTGTCACTTGCAAAACACTAAACACATAACTGTAGCGTTCAGAGTCAGGCCTTATACCTGCGAACACTAACAGTTTTTTTGGTGGCTGACAGTCAGGTGCTCTTTTTTTACTGTGAGTAAAGTTAGAGGCCAAAATGTCCAATCAAAGGTACACTAGTGAAGAGGCCTACACATTTCTGAGTATCACGGAATTTAGGTGAAAACAGTTGATTTTATGTCACTTGATTTTTATTCGCTGTTTTTCACGGATGATCTCTATAGATCTGTTGTGGTCCAAAGCAATTTGTATGCTGGTCAATTCATTGCCACTAATACCCAGTTGACACTTGCCAGAGATTGGAGATCTATTACGGTCTCCGAATTTAAGACCTTCCTGGGCCTATCCCTCCTGATGGGCATAACTAAAAGTTATTTGCGGTCATATTGGTCTACTGACCCAATTCACCATATGCCTGTGTTCTCTGCTTGCATGACCAGGACAATATACAAGCAGATCTTGCGGTTCATGCATTTTAATAACAATGAAATCTGTCATCCACGGGGTGACCCTGAATACGATTGCCTCTACAAAATTTAGCTCCCTCGTAAACCACTTCAACCTTGAAGCCTTGTTTACTCCCGATCATGTTGTCTGCGTTGATGAGTCTCTGATTACGTTTTCTGGACGCTTTTTATTCAAACAGTATCTTCCCAGCAAGTGTGCCAGATATGGGGTCAATATGTATAAGCTCTGTGACAGGACAACAGGCTATACATATAGTTTTATGGTTTACGAGGGAAGAGATAGTTACGTAGACCTGGAGAACTGCCCACACTACATAGGAAAATTGTGTGGGACTTGGTGTCACCCTTATTCGGAAAGGGGTACTACTTGTATGTGGACAATTATTACACAAGCGTGCCACTTTTTAGTTACTTGTTTGATCATGGAATTTGTGCATGTGGCACCGTGCAATCTAACCACTTACCCCAGCGTCTTGTAGATTCCCGTCTTAGGCTGAGGGAGAGAGCCTGCTTGAGATGTAGTAATTTACTCGCTATGAAGTGGAGGGATAATAAGAATGTTTGTTTTCATTCTGTCCTCCCTTCACGCGGACACGACAGTCCAAATTCAAACGGCAACTGGTGTTGTGGAGAAACCCCTCTTTATCCATGAATACAATCTTAATATGGGAGGGGTGGACCTCCACGACCAGTTGATGGTGTTGTACTTAATTGCCCATAAGCCCAGACGCTGGTACAAAAAAGTGTCTGCATACTTATTCCAATTGTCTCTGCTGAACGCTTATGTGCTATACAAAGCTTCAGGACGAATTGGATCCTTCCTTAAATTCCAGGATAAGATCATCACAGCCCTTCTGTTTCCAGACGGTGCTGTGGCCCAACTTCCCAATGTAAATGCAGTGAGCCTGCTGCATGGGAGGCATTTTCCGTATGTCCTCACTAGTACCCCTACCAATCGATCACCCCAAAGAAGATGTTGTGTCTGTAGCAAGTGCATGCTTGCTAGGCATGACACTTGCTATTGTCCCTCCTGTCCTGAATGTTTCGAACGCTACCACAGATTAGTGGAGTATAAGCGTAGGGTACAGTACTGCACAGACTAGGATGCATTTTCACAAGGTCTCCAAAGATGTCATTACATTTTTAGAGACCCAAACCTGGAACCGTTACAGTTACAAATAAAAGTGTAAAAAGAAAAAACAAATTTTATATATATATATATATATATATATATATATATATATATATATATATATATATATATATAATATATATATATATGTGTGTGTGTGTGTGTGTGTGTAAAATAAAAAAAAAAACAAATATAGTTGTTGTTTTTATTCTTTCTCTATGGTTCTGCTATGTTTTACTGTATTTTTTATTCAAATATATTGTTTATTGAATTTTCAACATGGGGCAAGCCCCTAAAGGGTACAGTAACAACAAGAAGAACGAAGGTCGCAGCCCCCCAACAACATAATCATAGAAATCAATAACCTCCATCTAATCTAGACATACTTGGATGGGGGCTTCATATATAGCATACACAGATATCCTCCTGTTATCCTATGCAATAACCGTCTCACATCTCTAGCTGTTCAAGACAAGACAGTCTACTTCTCTAGGTTACCGATGATCTCTTACTCAGAGAGCAGGATGGATAAATTAAAAACAGCGCCCAATACTAAAAGAAGATAGAAGGAAAGGGAGAAAATTATAGAAGAGAAAGGAGGAGGGGAGTGGTGTAGGTAAGGGAAGGGGGAGGGGTAAGCGGCGTTCAGTAACAATCTTTTCTGTGTATCCAGACAAGGTACCGCAGTTTGTCATGAGAGGCCGTCTCGCAAAAGGGATTTACTCTCCGCTGAATGTATAAACATATTCCAGAGGGTCCAAGTTTTGTTGTACACTTCATGCCTGTCTTGAGCTGTCATAATCAGGTCTTCCATTTTATTTATGTTCCACTTTTCCTAGCCACATTGCTGTGGTCGGTGGATGTTGCTTTTTCCAGAGCAGGGGGATGCACGATTTGGCTGCGTTCGTCAAATGTCTATGTATGGGAGATATAGATGATATATGAAGTAAAAAGAAAGCCGGATCATTTGGGATCTGGAAGTCTGTAAACTTTTAAGATATTGTGCGGACTGTTGCCCAGAAAGTTGTCAGTTTACTACAAGACCAGAATATGTGTAACATAGTCCCCCTATCCTCACTGCAGCGCCAGCAATACTCTGGTGTGTCCGGAAAGGTGATATGCAAGCGAGTAGGTGTTATATACCACCTTGTCAAGATTTTATAATTGATTTCCTGGATTTTAGTGCATATCAAAGATTTGAGGGAGAAATTGATCATGCTCTGCTTCTGCGTTGTAATTGTAAAAACTGCTCTGGTCAGAAAAGGGGTAAAACTAGGGATGCACCGAAATTTCGGCCGCCGAAACATATCGGCCGAAAATGCCCTTTTCCGCAATTTGCCGAAAGGAAAAAACGGCCGATAATTGAGCCGAAAATGGGACGGGGCCTGGGCGGAACTCCGCCCCCGCCCCGCCCCTGGTGCCTCCCATGATGGGGGTGAATAGCGCAGGACTGATGCAGACAGCGATGCCCCTCTGCAGTGAAGAGAGCTGTCTGGTTGAAAAGAGCGAAGGGAACATCACAGCTTTCATTTCAATAGCTGTGTGTTCCCCGTCGCGTGCCGTCACACACACAGCCCCTCCCCCTTGTCCGGGGAACTTGGATAGACAGATCACCCGTCCAGATTGGACGGGTGATCTGTCTATCAAAGTGCCTGGACAAGGGGGAGGGGCTGTGTGTGACGGCGCGCGACGGGGAACACACAGCTATTGAAATGAAAGCTGTGATGTTCCCGGCGCTCTATTCAACCAGACAGCTCTCTTCACTGCAGAGGGGCATCGCTGTCTGCATCACAGGGGGCAACACACACTGGCTGCATCACAGGGGGCAACACACACTGGCTGCATCACAGGGGGCAACACACACTGGCTGCATCAAAGGGGGCAACACACACTGGCTGCATCACAGGGGGCAACACTGGCTGCACTTATCTCTTTTATCAGGTCGCCAGTCTCTGACCACCTCCTGTACCAGGTCGCCAGTCTCTGACCACCTCCTGTACCAGGTCGCCAGCCTCTGACCACCTCCTGTACCGTGTCCCCAGTCTCTGACCACCTCCTGTACTGTGTCCCCAGTCTCTGACCACCTCCTGTACCGTGTCCCCAGTCTCTGACCACCTCCTGTACCAGGTCGCCAGTCTCTGACCACCTCCTGTACCAGGTCGCCAGTCTCTGACAACCTCCTGTACCAGGTCGCCAGTCTGACCACCTCCTGTACCAGGTCGCCAGCCTCTGACCACCTCCTGTACCGTGTCCCCAGTCTCTGACCACCTCCTGTACCGTGTCGCCAGTCTCTGACCACCTCCTGTACCGTGTCGCCAGTCTCTGACCACCTCCTGTACCAGGTCGCCAGTCTCTGACCACCTCCTGTACCGTGTCGCCAGTCTCTGACCACCTCCTGTACCGTGTCGCCAGTCTCTGACCACCTCCTGTACCGTGTCGCCAGTCTCTGACCACCTCCTGTACCGTGTCGCCAGTCTCTGACCACCTCCTGTACCGTGTCGCCAGTCTCTGACCACCTCCTGTACCGTGTCGCCAGTCTCTGACCACCTCCTGTACCGTGTCGCCAGTCTCTGACCACCTCCTGTACCGTGTCTCCAGCCTCTGACCACCTCCTGTACCATGTCCCCAGCCTCTGACCACCTCTTGTACCATGTCCCCAGTCTCTGACCATCTCCTGTATAAAAATATTTTTAGAAAACAGTCATTTTCGGTATCGGTGCTGTTTCGGTTTCGGTTTTCGGCCTAGTGGATTTTTCATTTTCGGTATCGGTTTCGGCACCAAAAAACCCATTCGGTGCATCCCTAGGTAAAACCTTCCAGGGTTGAAGTGGATAATGAAGCACAGAAAAACAAACTGAATCACAAAGTGAAATACCACAATCCCACCAAAAAACAATAAAAGATATGTTTCAGAAAAAAGGTAAGTGGCTAAATTTGGATGGAAGATCCCAACAGCTAGACAAAGCAATCAGAGATAATGGTTATGGATAACCAGCCATTTACAATGGTGTCTGACTCTGGATTTTAGCGGTTGATGTCCATAGCTGAGCCAAGGTACCCACTGAAGAGTGAAAAGTATTATCAAACCGAAATGCTGGGAAAGATTCACCAAAAGGTAGTTGAGAAAGTAAAGGCTATGCTGCAACCAGAGAATGCTGGCAACTCACTCTCATTCATGACTGACTGCTGGTCAGGACCAACAGAGTCACTATTGAGTCTTACATGCCACTTCATTGACAGTGGATGGACAAAAACAGGATTTTTTAATATGGCTTACCTGTAAAATCCTTTTCTTGGGAAATACATCACGGGACACAGACATGAGCGTCCACAGGTAGGGGCAAGGGGGGTCAAGTGCCCCCCTCTGGAATCAGGGATCGGATCTTAGATTCAGCACAGTTGCATCGCTATTGGGGTGCGGGCAGCCCGGACCCGCGTGCCACCCACCAATGGGGTGTCCCCATTAAGGTGCTGTCAAGCTTCTCCATCAGTGTAATGTGACTTTGGGCTCTTTTCCCTGCTCAGTCCAGCAGAGAACTCAGCGGCACTGTGACAGGAGAAAGGCGAGCTCTGGGCTATCGGAGGTTTCCACCATTCACCCCCCCCCCCTTTCTCCTGTCAGGGAAAAGAGATGGCGGCTCTTACCAGGTTCCCTGCCGAGCTTCCTGCCTGCTCCATTGCTTACCTATTGGCCATAACTGAGGGCCAATCAAAGGAGACTAGGAGAGGAGGGCAACATGGAACATGTAGTCCCAAAGATTGGTGGCCCAATTTTCCACAGGGAGGAGGCTACAGCTCGATCAAGAGAGAGATTGAGAGACTGCAGCCTGAAAAAAAGCTGAGGGAGAGAGCACTACAGGGCAAAGAATAAGGAGTGTGGTGGGCGGAAATCAGAGAGAGAGAGCCACGCTGCCCAGCACCACCAGAGGGAGAAATACTGAGCCACTACCAGGGTACAGACACGCTACACTACTGACCAGAGTCACCCCCGGGGAACCCAGAGTGAGTGATTGTCCAGCCGGAGGGATCACTGCTGTAGTTTTGCTGGGTCTGGTTAGAGGGCCTGTTGGGCATTATCCATTACTTATCCTAGGGACGGTACTACGTCTGCATTCTGACCATGATAATGTGATATATACATTGTCAAAAAGGGGCGGTGCTTGGGTGACCCTAAAATGATGCCCCCCCCGAAAAAAGTTCTGCGGACGCCCATGGACACAGAGCCTTCATTACTTAGTGGGTTAGATAGTCACCTGTGGTGAATGGACACTGGTTGACCCTAATTAAGGAGAGTTCCTCCTCTATATAACCCTTCCCTTATGAGGAGCACTTCAGTTTTGTAGCAAAGCAATAAGTCTCCACGTAAAACCTGTAGACTGTGTCCTGTGATGTATTTCCCAAGAAAAGGATTTTACAGGTAAGCTGTATTAAATAAAAACCTATTTTCTTGTTCATACATCACGGGACACAGAGCCATCATTACTTAGTGGGACATCCCAAAGCAATGCCCAAATGAGGGGAGGGAGACACAGATCAGAAAACAGACTGCAGATGGACTAGAGCAGAGGTCTCAAACTGGCGGCCCTCCAGCTGTTGCAAAACTACAAGTCCCATCATGCCTCTGCCTGTGGGAGCCATGCTTGTAACTGTCAGCCTTGCAATGCATCATGGGACTTGTAGTTTGGCAACAGCTGGAGGGCCGCCAGTTTGAGACCCCTGGACTAGAGGAATAAACTGCAGCCTGCAGTACACTGTGTCGGAATGCGATATCCTCTTGCCCTCTTACATCCACCTGATAAAATCGAGTGAATGTATGGACTGAAGACCAAGTTGCAGCCTTGCAGATATGAGCCAATGAGGCCTGGTGATGCACTGCCCAAGAGGCACTAACAGCCCTAGTAGAGTGCACTTTAAGTTGAAAAGGAGGAATCTTCCCCTTTAAACTATAAGGCTGAAAAATGACTAGTCGAATCCATCTAGAAATGGTGGACTTTGACGCTGCCTGGCCCTCCGGCAGAATAAATAAACAATGGGGGTTATTTACGAAAGGCAAATCCACTTTACACTGAAAGAGCACTTGGAAGTGAAGTCGCTGTAAATCTGAGGGGTAGATCTGAATGAGGGGAAGCTCTGCTAATTTTATCATCCAATCATGTGCAAGCTAAAATGCAGTTTTTTTATTTTCCTTGCATGTCCCCCTCAGATCTACAGCAACTGCACTTCCAAGTGCACTTGTAGTGCAAAGTGGATTTGCCTTTAGTAAATACACCCCAATAAGTTTTTCGTATCTGAGCGGTTGCCTGCAGATATATACTGACTGCTCTTACAACATCCAGAGTGTGTAATGATTCCTCTTCCACTGACTGCGTATCTGGAAAAAAGGATGGTAGGACCATATCTTGATTCAAATGGAATCTTGAAACTACCTTGGGTCAAAAGGCCGCAACACCACCCTGTCTTAGTGAATAATCAAATATGGCTCTTTACAAGAAAGGTGCTAACTCCGATACCCTCCTAGGAGAGGATATGGCTACCAGAAAGACCAACTTAGTTAAAAGAATTAAATAGCATGGTGCAATGGTTCCAAAGGTTGTTCCTGTAAAGCGGACAAAACCAAATTTAGTTTGACCAGTGGATTTAAGTGCAGCACCCTCTGAACAAAGACCCTGACCAGGGAATGTGAGGCAAGTGGCTTCTGGAAAAAAACGGACAAGGCTGAGCTTTGGACCTTGATAGTGCTGAAAGCCAACTTCATCTCTATGCCTAACTGAAGAAAGGCAACAATCCTGCTAATGGCATACTTTCTAGAATGCCACCCCCTGGATTCACACCAGGAAACATACGCTCTCCAGATTCTGTAGTAAATGAACTTGGAAGCCAGCTTTCTGGCATTAATCAAAATGGAGAGGACTGAATCCGAGAGCCCACAGCATTTTAGAATGTGGGTCTCAGCAGCCAAACCGTCAAATTTAGACTTTGTAAGGCAGGATGGAATATTGGACCTTGTGAGAGTAGGTCTGGACATAGCGGAAGAAACCCAAGGCTTCCCTACTGCCATCTTCATGACCTCTGCATACCAGTGTCATCTGGGCCAAGTCGGTGCCACTATAATGACGGACTTTGCTTCCTTTTTGACTCTCCAAAGGAACCGTGGAATTGGAGGAAATGCATAGATCAGATCGTACTGATCCCATGGCGCCGTTAAGGCATCAGAATCTTGAGCAAGCGGATCTTTTGTTCTTGACACAAAGCTGTCTAGCTTCCTATTGAATCTGGACACGAACAGGTCTACATCCGGGGTACCCCACTTTTGACATATGATCTGAAATATGTTGGGGTGTAGAGAACATTCTCCTGGATACAGTCGCTGGTGACTTAGAAAGTCCACGTGACAATTTTACACTCCTTGAATAAAGACCACAGATATGCAAGGAATTTGCCTTTCTGCCCAGACAAGAATGTGATTCACCTCTCTTTGGGCATCCAGACTTCTGGTGCCTCCTTGGTGATTGATATACGCCACTGCTGTGGCATTGTCAGATTGTATCCGGACAGGCAGACCCCGTAGTCTAAAAGACCAGACTTTGAGGGCTAGAAAAACTGTCCGGATCTCTAGAATGTTGATGGCTAAGAGCTTCTTGGCTGTAGTCCATCTTCCCTGGGTGCATTATTCTTTGAGAACCACTCCCCAGCCTGTCAGGCTGGCATCTGTGGTTACGATTTTTCATGTTAGTGGGGGAAAAGATCTTCCTTTTAGGAGATTTCTGGCCCGTAGCCACCAATTGAGGCTTTGGTGCACCCCTGGGGATAGGCACATTGGAAGATCTAAAGCCCCATACACACTATCAGTTTTTCTGCTGAGTTTTTCCTTCAGATTTACCAAAACCATATAATATGAGGTCAAACCTTAGGCCGCGTACACACGGGCGGACTGTTCGCCCAACTTTGTCCGCTGAACAGTGTTTGGGCGGACAGTCCGCTCGTGTGTGGGCTTTCAGCGGACAGTTTCAGCGGACAGTTTGACGAACAAGGTTTTTCGGAAATTCCGTAAAACTGTCCGCTGAAACCTTGTTTCAGCGAACAGTCCGCTCGTGTGTAGGCTTGTTCGTCAAACAAAGTTGCGCGCATGCTCAGAAAGGATTTTCACGCCGAAAGTTATAATGCAGTGTATAGGACGTCGTATTTTTCGTCCCGTCGTACGTGCCGTTCACGTCATCGCGCACGGTTTCAGCAAACTGTTCGTTCGTCGTGTGTGGCCATGTCCGTCCATGCTAATTTTGAGCGGACTGTTTGCCGAAACTGTTTGACGGACAAAGTTGGGCGAACAGTCCGCCCGTGTGTACGCGGCCTTAGGAGTTTCAATTTGTATGCAATCAGGTAGGCCCTTGCACTACATGGTTTTGGTAAACCTGAAGGAAAAACCCAGCAGAAAAATTGATAGTGTGTATGGGGCTTAAGGCTTGAACCCTTTTGTTCCAGGCCAAGAGGATATCTCTTTTGTAAGGGCCTTGAATGAAACTGAGCATAAGGAACGGCTTCAAAAGAGGCGACCATCTTTCCAAGTAGCCTCATACATAGCCGAATGGATGGGTTCCTTTTTGCTATGACTAGCCGGACTAGATATTTTATGGTTTCAGCCTTTGATCTGGGTAACAACTTGCTTTGATTGGTGTCTATGATCATTCCCAGGTACTCCAAACTTTTTAGAGGTTGCAATGAGAATTTTTCAAGGTTGAGAACTCAACCTAGGTGTTCCAAGTACTCCATGGTGTTGAGCATGCTGAGATTCAAGCATGCTATGGATTGCTCTATGAGTAGCAAATCTTCTATATAAGCTGTTACCATTATGCCCTGGGCCTTTAGGTTTTCCAAAGGAGGGGCTAACAACTTTGTGAACACTCGAGGAGCAGTAGCGAGACCGAAAGGCAGGACCACAAATTGAAAATGCCGCTGATCTACCGCAAACCTCAGATACCTTTGGTGAGTGGGAAAGATTGGCACATGCAAATATGTATCTTTGATGTCTATTGATGCCATTAATTCTTTGCCCTGAAGGTCCTGAGAGGTAGAAGAGGACTTCTCCTCTTCCTCTGAATCATCTAACTGTTCTTGATCATTATCCCCAGATAGGGATATTTCCTCTTTATCAGGAGAATCATCTGAGAGAGAAGCTAGTGCAGAGGAAGGGGGTCTACCCCTTTTCCTGCTGTCTTTTAAGGAAGCTGTGACAAGGCTAGTTATCCTTCCTTCTAAATCCTCCAAAGCAATCTTTAATGAGTCTTCTGTGATATATACAGGTACTGCTATATTAGGAGAGGCTGCAAAACCTGACAGGGGCACTGACCCATCCTGTGAGGCTGACTCCAGTCTTGCAGGGGGGGTGGTAACCTACAGGCATTTTTAGAACCCCTAGACGTAGGCGGTGATGCCTTGGTGCCTTTATTACCCCCCTTTTAAGTCCTCTTACGAGGAAACATAGTCCTAAGCTGCAAGCAGAGGTACTAGTACATATGCAATCGCTGTTGTGCTATAGTCTCACGATAAACATATATGCTAATACCGCACAACCTGATGCGGAATAGGTGTCTTAGCTTAGCCTGGATCCAATCACTTTAGATGCTTACAGCCCACAGCTCTGTGTCCTCCGCTTACAGGGGCTCTGACGCTCGGGCTTTTCAAACTTGCCACGTGCCCACTGGCTCGCCATGCACCCGCACGTGCACGACGCAACAACCACGCCCCCCCTTCATTCACGCTTAGCTAGCTGTACATGCGTAGGACTGTAATGGCGGCGGCCGAGAATCAGGGAGGGAAAAGGGGACCACTCAGAGCTGCCTGGCCTTTCTGGGACCGTGAGACTATGTGGGACCCCTTTTGTATGCAGATAAGTCTGCAGCGGAGGAAGTGAGCAGCTTGACAAACCAACTTCACTGAGCGTGTATCTTGGATGGCATGTAAGTATACACCAGGTTTGCCACTTACTCCCTCTAGTGGTGGAAACCAGGTAGGACATACAACTACTCTTAGAAGTGTAGCACTAACCCCCGAAGGAGCTACTGATTTGATAGGGCTTACCGTTACCTTCTTCACCTTGCTTTGCATGTCTAGGGGTTCCCGTGGTAGATGGCCCAGAAACTTTAGAGACTGACGACAGATCCGCTTAAAGGAATTATTATTTGAAAAAACGTAGATAACGAACAGTCTCCTAGTATAGGATAAGAGGGTTAGGAGAAAAGTCCAGGTACTCTTAGTGTCAAAGTCAATAATAAAGAACTTGCTTACTTTGACTAAATCCAGAGAATAGCCATTCACAGCTGGATGTTTACTCTAGTTGGATAGTCCCTCTCTCACAAGGCCTAACAGCCAACAGGGTGCTTAAATCAGGAATAAGTCCCTGCCACAGACTTTGTTGTAGAACACGTAGAAATAAGTCTCTGCCACAGACTTTGTTGTAGAACATGAACAAGGAAACCTGAATACTTGTAGAACACTCGTGTGGTACCAGTATCTTTCAGCCGGTTCGGCGATACCTCACGAAACTGGATTCACTTAGGTCCCTCAGCCTCACCAGGCTCTTGCTAAGAAGCCAACCCGTGCGTGGCCTTCTTCTGAAGAGTCCTCCCCTGGATAGCTATGAAGTTGCTGGGCCTCTCCACAACTGGAGACGGCACCGGACCACCTCAGAATCCTTTCCTTAGTTTCCTTGCCTCGGGCTAGCCAGCCCACGAGACATAAAGTCGGGTGGATCCGCACCCCAGGCCATAGCCTTCCTGGGGGCTGGTCAGGAGGACCAGGACCATGGAGTCAGAACATACTTCTGGACTGGAAATCCGAACCACGTGACGTCCGCATCTTAAGTTCCCCTCCTAGAAAGCACAGCAAGAGTGACACTCCCACTGCACTGGCTCCAAAAGAAAGTAACCTTAAAGCACCCAACCAGACTGTGTTTCCATGCCTGCCAGAAGAGACAGAGCCCCCTATGGCCAGGCTCCACACCCTATAGTCCAGTCAGACTGATGCTGAGGTCACAATTTAGAATAATTATACCCAAACCAAACTGCAGTTCAGGTGTAACATTAAATTTCAAAAACATAGCACGTGCTCTTCAGGAGCCGGCGCTACAGAAGAAATCCATAATATGTAATATATATAGGATTATCTTCACTTACCTGTCCTCGCTGCAGGAACTGCTGAAAACAGACAGATTCCAGCCTTCGCCCATCACTGCGGGCAGTGTTGTGCAAACCTTCAAGGATTATGGGTTCCTATTACAGGATCCTCTTACCTGGACCTGTAAAACACTCTGCCAGAAACGTTCGTGCCACTGTTGTATAGTACACCAAGTCTGGTTCTCCCAGAGCCCAGTCTTCCAAAGACAGACATTACAGGCAAAACCTTGTTTCTTCCGACCACGAGGCTCGGGTACCATACTATCCTGGGTGTCAAATATCGGCCCGAGATATGGATTTGGTTTTTATAGCTCCTAGACCCCTGCAGGGATCATCAAGCAGAGCTTTCTTCTTTGCACATCTTTTATGTGACCAACCACCTTAGACACTGGCGAAAAAACTGAGGTGCTCCCCATAAGGGAGGGGTTATATAGAGGAGGAACTCTCCTTAATTAGGGTCAACCAGTGTCCAATCACCACAGGTGACTATCTAACCTACTAAGCAATGAAGGCTCTATGTCCCGTGATGTATGAACAAGAAAATGCAATTGGTGTTGAATACAAAGGTGATGCAAGGATCCCACATGGGGGAGTACATTAGAAAAATGTTTCTAGGCATGCTTCAAGACTGGGGAATAAACAAAGATGCTTGTGCTTCGTGACAGCGGCGCAAACATGGTGAAAGGAATGAGGTGCACAGGCAATTTCCACCATTCAGTCCTTGCCAAGCAGCGGCTGAGGTGCATTCAGGCAGACCTTGGCCTACCCAAAAACAGCCTAAATCAGGCTGTTCCAACACGTGGAGTTCAACACTTCACATGCTGCCAAGAATGCTGGAACAGAAGCAAACTCTATTCAGGTGAACATGCTGGATATAATTGTCCTACTGCTGATCAGCGAGACATTGTAGCCAATGTCTTAGAGACCCTCCTCCCCATAGAAGGAGTGACACTAGAGGTGAGTTATTCAACCCATCTGTGTCATCCGTCATCCCATGTGTGAGAGTGCCGAAGATGCTTCTTCAAGAGAATGAAGGACCCAACAAACGTGGCATTAAAACATTCAGGCAGGTCATGAGGGACAGCCTCACCAAACGCTTTGAGAAGAACAAAGAGAATAAAAATGTTGTACTGGCATGTCTTTTGGATCCTCCATACAAGAATCTTGCTTTCTCTTCTGATGATGTATTGGTCAAGGCAAAACAATGGCTGACGGAAGATCAACACGAGCTGCTGGAGGTTCCTGCAGAAAGGTCAAGTCTAAAACACATTCAGCAGCATGCCAGAGAATCGGCAGTGGAAACTCTGGAGATTGCTGTCTCCAAAGCTGAAGTGCTGACAACATGGCAGAGCTCTGCTAACCTCTGCCCAGCACATACAGCAGCTTCAGCCTTTCTCCCACAATACTGACAGAGACCTGGGATTTTCTGCCAGGATCTGTGGAGTTACCAGAAACTTCTGCAGCTGAAGCTCTGACAACACGACAGAGGGTCCAAGACCTCTGCCCTACACTTGTGGCAGTTCCAGAGGCCCAGGGTGAGAAGGTGGTGGTCTTTCCTCCCCAGAAAGGATCCATGTGCCTGGGAGACAGTACCAGAAACATGTCGTCCCAGCAGCCAGATGAGGGTAAGGGAGGTAAAGCAGCCAGCTTCCCTTCCCAGCAGCAAATGGCACCCCAGAAAAATGCCAGCAACCCAGCAGAAGGGCTGGTAATAGGGCCGAGTGTTGCTGGCCTCTGCCTTCAGCTAACAAAAGATGCGGTCTCCATCCATATACTCCAGGGATGCTGGGCAGTCAGCCCAGAGTCCCAACAGCATGATGAAGTGAGCCCAGCCACCCTGTCTTCTCTCCAGCGGCTGAAAGGACTCCAGGGAGAAGGGCCAGGCCACAATTCTCCCAAGTGGCAGGTATGTTCTCTGAGAGAGGCAGAGGTTGGTTGGGTGAGTAAGGCTATGTTTAGGACAATTTATTTGGGGTACTGTGTGGATACCGGTATTGGGGGACTGGAACTACTGACTAACTTCGGAGTCAATCCATCTGGGGTCTCCTCCTGTGTTAGTCTGCTGCCGAAAGGGGAGAGATGTGACAGGAGTCACTTTTAGATGGGGGCCCCGTGGAATCCAGAATCCCCTGGGGAGGTAGTTATATGTATATATATATATATATATATATATGTGTGTGTGTGTGTGTGTGTGTGTATATATATATATATAATATATAGTATTTTGTTATGTACTCTTTGCTGGGTCATTTGGGGTGTGGTTTTATTCAATTGTTCTATTGTGTCTGCCTTGGGAGAAAAGTATATTATGGGATGTATGTATATGTGGGCGGGGGGATTCCTCCATCAGCCCCTCCCTGCTGATAAGACTGTTTACTGATGAGAAGTGTGGATACACCTGACCTGTGTGTCTATTGTTATTGGACAGTTTACCCCACCCTGAATGCAAAGGGAGGGGGAGGGGTTGTCCTTGAGTATTACCTCTCTGTATATGTGTTTTCAATAAACAGTTCATTTTCCAGCTTGCAGTCAAACGAGTCCTGCTTTGTTGCTGTTTGTAATATGCGGCTAATATCTAATATCTATATTCAGACTGGAGGAAGCGGTATATGACAAAAGCACTCAAGCAGAGTGTGGGACGTTTCGTTACAGTCTCAACATCAAAAACTAGCTATCTGGACCAGTTTCTTTGGTTTTTCCAGTTGACAAATGTAGGAAAACCTCATACATGGGTTAGTTATTCTTTAAAGGTACCTCCACATTTGTTGAGAAAAAGACAATCCCCTCTGAGTGATCTATGTACATTGCAGAAACTTTAACAAACTGCAGCAAAACCCTACCTTTTGATGCTCTGAAAAAAATAGCTGTTTGATTCACCATGTTCTTTGCAGGATAATTGTGAAAGGAAGAGACTGGTTCATTATAATCACCTGGTGCACTTTTAGTGTTATAATGGGAAAAGCTGCAGGGACTTAAAAGTATTTAAAGAGGGATTCCACCAAAAAAAAATATATTAAAAGCCAGCAGCTATTAATACTACAGCTGCTGACTTTTAATAAATGGACACTCACCTGTCCCGGGTTCCAGCGATGCCGGCAGCCGAGGCCGATCGATCGCTCGGCTCTCGGCTGCTGCCGCCACCATTCCAGGTGAGGGAATCAGGAAGTGAAGCGAATCGGCTTCACTTCTCGGTTCCCTACTGCGCATGCGCGAGTCGCGCCACGCAATAGGAAATCTCTGCGCTGTCACTGGGACCCGTGTGTGTCCCAGCAGACAGCGCGGCAGGGCAGGAAATGGTGTAGACTCCCACGGGAGTCTATGCCCGGAAGTGGGTGTAAATACCTGTCTTTGACAGGTATCTCCACCCCCCTCCCCCCTGAAATGTGTCAATTGTGACACCGGAGGGGGGGAGGGATCCGATCAGCGGAGGTTCCACTTTAGGGTGGAATCCCGCTTTAACCCTTTGGGCAGTATCTCACCTAAACTAAAATTCCTTTTGCAGGGGGGTGGCAAAAATGTGACTTGTATCTTATGGCTTCTGGTAAAAATCACTGAGCCAATTAAACAAGCAGGAAATTACATTTCTGTGTGCGTTCTGGGGGAGATCAGTGGTAATGCACCTAAAATACACAACCCAGTTGTGAGCTGGCCCAACAAAGCAACGTTGGTACATTTACAAAAATCAGGAGAAAAAAGAGACTATTTTTGGTTCTCTTTTATCCAGATCAGAGTACACCTAGTAGTAGTCACATTTAATGGGAGTTGTTCTGTAATGTTAAATATGTTTCACTGTTCATCCAAGCCGCTTTTACGGTTGTAATAATTGTTAGGAACTGCTGCACTCATTAGAATTGAAGCGGCTTGGATAAGCAGTAGAGATTAGCTTGTGTTTGTTCTGAATAGGGTTCGGATGACATTTGAATCAATATGGCCATGTGACTATATATATTGGGTCAAAAATGTCACGAGCTTCACCACTCCTTTGTGTACATGAGCTGCAGCATCAAGATTCCCTATTTGCACCTCATTGGCCCGGGAATTACAGTTGACTTCCAAGTTCAAACACAAACGTGGTTTGGAATAAACACAAGCTCATCCCTAATAAGCAGTGAAATTTCTTCAATATTATAGAACTTGTCCAGATCAATGTAACTAACTACTGCTAATTTTTTATAGGATTTGTTTGTCTATTGATTATGAATTTTACCTTCTTTTAGTAAATTTTTATTTACATTCTATATTCTAAATATTTTTAACATAAAACATAATGATGCCATGATAAAACAGAGGATACACATCAGTGATGCATTGTTGCCGTGGTATGCTCATCGAATGACCTGTTATTAAGCTGGGAGACCTGCCACATCTTAAATACGAGGGTTCTTCAAAAAGTTTGCGTACTTTTTTTAAAATCTATTAAATATAAATAAGTGCACAAACTTTTTGAGGACACCTCATACATACATATGTCAGGTTATGTGCCTTTTGGCCCAGTTTCTGTAATGGAGCCTGTTCTGTGCTTTATACACTATATCTGCAATACTGAATGCAGGGCTGGCCCAAAACATTGTTCTGCCTGGGCCCAAGAATGAAATGCCCCCCCCCCCCCCCAAAAAAAAATCACGCCCGCCAAAAGGTCCACACATTCATTATTTTATATCACGATAACTAAAATTAAATTTATCATTAAATCAGATTAAAAATGCCACAAATCTATCCCCTATTTTGTAGAAACTAACTTTTATGCAAACCAGTCAATATACACTTATTGCGATTTTATTTTTTTTGACAAAAATATGCAGCAGAATACATATTGGTCTAAACTGATGAAGACCTTTTCTTTTTTTATAGCCAATATCTATAGGAGGGGTTTCCACCATCCCTGCTTAGTTTCATTTTATACAGGTATGTCTTATTTTCAGTTTGATGTGTATTATACAGTATGTGAAGTTGCGTATCAGAGACTGTTATTGTAATATTGAAGCCTATTGAGATTTCCATAAATAAGAGGATTCCACCATTATTGTTAAGTTATTGATCAGTAAGTTAACGCTGTACTTTTTTTTGTTGTGTGGGAACTGACACTTTTTTATTTTATTTTACCTCCAGTAGTTTATTGTAAATAGTAGTGTGGTGATTACCTATTATACTAACAATCGGCATGTGGAATTAATAAACCTCAACAGATTTCAGTTGTGCCCCACCAGGCCAGTCACCCATGGACAATGTGCCTGGCTGCTGAGTTCACTGCCCCATCCCTGCACTGATTGGCAGCACTGATAGGCAGCAATGATTGGCACTGATAAGCAGCACTGATGGGCCCTGATTGGCACTGATAGGCGGCATTGATTGGCACTGATAGGCAGCACTGATTGGCAGCATTTAATAGCACTAATTGGCAGCACTGATAATCATCACTGATGGGCGCTGATTGGAAGCACTGGCACTGATTGGCACTGGTAGGTGGTACTGATCGGAAACACTGATTGGCACTGATAGGTGGCATTGGTTGGCACTGACATTAGGCGGCACTGACAGGTGGCACTGCTTGGAAACACTGGCACTGACAGGGGGCACTGATTGGCAATGACAGAGGAGAGGGAGTTTTACACTGAGCTATATTGATGCTTAGACCCCTGTATAGCGCCTGTAAAGAGCCGCTCCTGTCTCTCCAGTATGAAACCCTGAGGGCTTTCACACTGGAGCGGTGCGCTCGCAGGACGGTAAAAAAGTCCTGCAAGCAGCATCTTAGGAGCGGTGTATACACCGCTCCTAAACCGCTCCTGCTCATTGAACTGAGTTGGCACCACTGCTGAACCATTTTGCTGCGCTTTGCGGGTAATTTTAACCCTTTTCCAGTCGCTAGCGGGGGTTAAAAACTCCCTGCTATCAGCCAAAACCCCCCCGCAAAAATGATGGTAAAGCGCTGTACTGCCGATGCCCAAGTGTGAAAGGGACCTTAGTGAAACTGTGTGTGAAACTGACATGTAATGTAACTGCATGCAGAGAGAGACCAGCTGTCAAAATTCAGCATGTCGGGGGTGGGCGGGATCCAGCAGCAATCAAACACCAGGCAATGACTGGGCTGCTTAAGAAAGGGGGTGGGGCCACATACACATAGTGGCCTGCCCAGACCCCATCCCATTGGCTGGTGTTTGATAGCTGCTGGTACCTGCCCACCCCGACATCAACGCTCAATTTTGAGAGCTGGTCTCTCTCTGCATTGTTACATTACATGACAGTTTCACACACTAAGCAGCTCTGGCAAGTGTCTATATCGGCTCAGTGTGAAACTGTCTCACAGGAAGCATGGACTGCACACTCATTGGATGTAGCGTTTCACAGCAGTCCCACAGGAAGATCTCGGGAGACAGCCGGCATGGCTAACCATACGGGTACAACTTGTCGCTGCTGGATGCCGCCCCTCTTAAAATGCCGCCTGGGACCATGGGCCCACTGGGTCCCATGGTCAGGGCCGTCTTTAATATTGATTGGACCCTGGGCTAAAATTTTCTTGGGGCCCCACCATGCAATTTCTACCTGCTCTGAGACATACATTAGCAGCTAGACTTAAAATCCGTTTACTGTATCAGATCAGGCAGCAATTGTGATTGGTTGCCAGTGGTTACAGCATCATTACTGCTTAATGACTGGTTGCTAGAGGTTGCAGCACACATTATAGCTCACTGATTAGTTGCTAGAGGTTACAGCAAATGATTTCTGCTTGTTAATTGGTTGCTAGAAATTACTATATAGTAATACTGCTCACTGATTGGTTGCTAGAGTTTACAGTACATCATCTCCTCACTGCAGGGGAGCATGATACACATATGAATGCCACCTTTATTTACATATCAATGCCACCGACCGCAGCTATTAGTAATGCTGCCGCTATTTACATATGAATGCCGGTTATTTAGATGTAAACACAGGGCCTGCGGGTGAGTCATCTGTACACAACAATAGGGCAGAACTGGCCAGAATTAGTACCAGCACTTCACACTGAGATATCGGGACACAGTACAGGACTAAAACTTCTAGGGACAAGGGAATTTAAACTGGGATAGTTGGCAAGTATGAGGCAGCTGCTTTGTGCCCCACAACAATGACAGGGCCCAGGTCAGCTGCCCCTTTTGCCCTGCCTTAAAGACGGCCCTGCCCATGGTAGGGCCGGCCCTAAGGTAAGGTTGGAAAAAATAAACATAAATCTTAAAAAAATAAAATAAAGGCAAAGATGTACATAATACATACACAGAAGCAGCCACAAGTGAATGCAGTAACTGAAATAATACACAGAGCAACACATGGATCATCGTCCAAGGTTTCTTTGCTGTAATGTGAGGATGTGCAATGTTTACTCAGTAGATCTGTCGTTATGTAAGTAGTCTTATGTGACAATTACATGTTTGTTTATTAACAAGAATTAATCAGCAGAAGTGTGTATAGAATTTACATAACAAGCAGTTTTTTACACTCAAATTAATCTTTTAAGCTCCAGGAAAATGTAAAGCTTGCTGTAATCATAGCATTCCATAGTATCAAATCACAGTCTTTATATTGTCCAACAATCTAAACTGCTGCAATATGTAATAATGCAAAGAGCAATGTATTTATTTACTTACATAGCAAAACTTCATACATAACCCCATAATTCCTGCTCTTTATAATAATATAATTATAATAGTCATGGCCATATAACATATATGAAAAGACTATTTAGTAAAATTACAAACATGCTTATATTACAAAATAGACATGTGCAATTAATTTTGTTCCGAATTAGTTTTCGGATGAAATTCTGCATATTCTTTTATTTGGAAGCATCTGAATGAATGCAATACTCTTTTGAAGAATGAGTATGAAAACGAATTGTCAGAACGAATTGTCAGAACGAAAATACAAAAATCCGAAAGAACGAAAAAGTATTCAACCTACAAGTTTAACGAATCGATTACATTTGGATAATTTAATTTTTCGTATTTTCTAGTCAATTCTATTTTTATTTTAAGTTATTATAAGGTATTACACATATTTAAACAATTTCAAACATATACATTACTTAGATATATAATGATCACATTTATTTTGTTGCACATATCTTGAATATTTTTACACATAATAAATAAAAATAAATAAATAAATAAATAAATAAATAATCCTTTCCTATCCTTTCCCTCTCTCCTTTCTTTTCCCCTTTTCCTTCCCCCGTCAGAGTCTTTCCTTCCATTTCTTTCCTCCTTTTCCTTCCTTCAGCTTTTCACCAATTTCCTATACTGCCTCCAGGGAGTCCAAATCAGGAGGCACCTTTCGTACGTATCTAATTCTTGTGCTAAAAGTATCTCAATTCTCTCTATATTATCCATTTCTAAGGCCCATTCATTTATCGAAGGAGACTGAGTTGATCACCAGTGCCGCGGTATCACAGTTCTAGCTGCCGTCAACCAGTACCCAAGAAGATTCTTTTTGATGTTTTTATATGTTCCTGGTAACATAGAGAGGAGGGTAATTTGCGGTGTATTTGGAATTTCCTCCTCAGTAACTAATGTGTATAGTTGCATAATCTTTTCACAGAAACCAAAAATTTGGGGACATTCCCACCAGATATGGAGCAGTGAGCCTTTGTCTATATGGCACTGCCAACATATATCAGATTTTTCTGGGTATATACATTGGAGTGTCACTGGGCTCAGTACCATCTTGAGAGCAACTTATAGTTCGTCTCTTGTGCTTTAATTGTTGGTGATAAACAGTGGGATAAATTAAATGCCTTCTCCCATTCCCCAACCTCAATTTGAACATTAATCTCATTAGCCCATTTGTTTATATATTCCAGGGGCTCCGGGTGGTTTTTAATAATAAACATCTTATAAAGTGCTGATAAAACGTGTTTTGGTTTTTGAATTTGTGTCAGGAGAATTTCAAGTTGAGTTAAATCTCTACCACGGGACTTACTTGCATGAATAGAAGACCAAAATGACAGTAACTGCCAGTATTCCAGCGTTTGCGTGAATGATGGTCGCTGTGTAGGAAATAGGTTTAGTAAAGACGGAGCTGTTCCCTGACATAAAATATTGCTCAGTCTATAATGAGATTCCCTATTCCATATAAGAAAACTTGTTCTATTTAATGCTGGTGGGGAAAAAAGGGTTGCCAAATAGAGGTGTCATAGGTCCTTTAATAGGAGGAAAGTTCCAATTGTATAACTGTTTTAGCCCATATGTTCAACAAATGTGATGTAAGAGAGGGCATAGTCTCTAACAACTCTCAATGTATATTGCTACCAGACAAATCTAACCATGGCAACACCTTTAGATCAAATTGATTCAACCCTTGTTTTAATTTTACCCATTGTTTAGTTTCCGAACAATAAAACCAATCCATCAGTCTATTCAAGACTGCCGAAGCATAATAGTAATACAAGTCCTTTCGATTTTGGTAGTGATAATAATTTCTTTTGCAGTCTAGGTTTTTTATGGCCCCAAATAAATTTTGTAAAAGCTGATTGTAGAGTGGAAAAAAATGATCTAGGAACACAAACTGGGATAGTTTGAAAGAAATACAAAAATTGCGGTATTATATGCATTTCTAATATATTAATCCTCCCAAACCATGAGTGTTGCTTAACATCATATTTTTTTAGATCTTGTAAAGTACATTACAAGAGAGGAACATAATTCATTGAATATAGATGATTTGAATCTGGGGAAATTTTAACACCTAAATATTTTAATGCTGTAGAGCAAATCTTAAATGAAAAATTTGCTCTAAACATCACAACTTGTTCAGGTATAAGCGACACATTAAGGATTTCTGATTTTGATACATTTACTTTAAAGTTGCTCAGTGTCCCGAAACGCTGAAATTCAGATAGTATAGAAGGTAGTGCAATATGTGGATGGGTGATATAAAGTAGTAAATCATCAGCAAACAAGGCCAGTTTTATTTCCCTTTGCTTTATCTGTATGCCAGTAATGGAAGGATTCCGTCTAATAGCTGTTGCTTTGTATTCCATTACTATGACATAAAGCAAAGGGGATAATGGACATCCCTGACGGGTACCATTTTGTATATTAAAACTTGTTGTCAGTGAACCATTAATCTTTATTCTAGCTGCCGGTTTAGTGTATAGTGCCATGATCTTATGGAGTATATTTGACCCTAGTCCTATTTGCATTAGGGAATGTTTAAGAAAGAGCCATCCCACCCGGTCAAATGCCTTTTCCACATCAACTGAGAGAAGGCATACTGGTATTTTAGCCCTTTGTGCATAATTCATTAATAAAAAAGTTTTAATCGTGTTATCACGTGCTTCTCTACTTTGAACAAATCCTACCTGATCCAAATGCATTAAGCTTGGGAGAAGTGGTTGAAGACGGAGCGCAATTAGTTTAGCATATATCTTTAAATCTACCCCAATCAAGAATATAGGTCGGTAACTAGAGCAGAGTGTTAAATCCTTTTCTGGTTTGGGAATCAAAGTGATATGGGATTCTAAAGTCTGTGTTGGAAATTGATTATTAGAAGAGATAGAATTAAACACTTGAAGCATAAACGGGGCTATATGTTCTTTAAAAGTTTTATAAAATTTTGATGTAAACCCATCTGGACCCGGACTCTTAATTGTTGGAATATTGGCGATTACTTCTAATAGTTCTTCAAGCAAAAATGAAGAATCCAAAGATTCCTTAGTGACATCCTCTATTGTCGGAATGGCATTTTCCGGCACATTTTCTTTAATAATATTATCTCCAGCTCCCTTATCCTCCAATATTGATGGTGGGGTCAGATTATAGAAGGCCAAAAAATATTCCCTAAAGGTTTGTTGAAACGCATATGGATCTGATGTCAATTCTCCGGATGATTTCTTTATACTTGGTATAAAGGTCTGTGATGAACGCGGGTGTAATATATCAGCCAACATTTTCCCACACTTGTTCTCAAATCTATATGTTCCCACTGCACGTCTTTGTTGATATGAACTCTGGGACAATTTGAAAAACTGTAGTAAGGACATCCTTGTAGAAAAAATATTGGCTGATATTTCTGGAGAGCAATGGGCTTTATGTAAGGTTTCCAAGGTATGGAGTTTTAATAAGGTATTTTCGATAATTTTTGATTTATCTTTTTTAAGTCGTGAACCGTGTTGGATGAACACCCCTCGTACTACCGCCTTTTAGGCTTCCCATTTTAAGGGTACGGCAGTTTCATCCTGTTCATGATCAGAAATAAAGTTATCAATCGCCTCCGCAATTGCTTTATGACAGATTGGGTCTAGCATAAGTGTGTCATTCAGGCGCCACGACCAATTTGTACCCTGAAACTGGGTATTGTTAAAAATACTGGTGAATGGTCGGACCAAATAAATGATCCGATTTCTATAGAAGGGTTCCATTCCAACACCTTAGGGCCAGTTAAAAAAAAAATCTATTCTACTATATGTTTTATGTACTAGAGAAAAATATGTATAATTGCAGTCTTTAGGGTTTAGGGTCCACCATAGGTCAATCAACCTATGTTCAAAAAGTTTATTTTTGAGTGCCCTCAAATGAGAGTATGAAATATTCGATCGTTGAGCTGAGGTGTCTAATGTAGGATCCAAGGCTAGATTAAAATCTCCTCCCACAAAAACAGTGCCTTCTGCAAAGTCCGCTAAGAGACTAATGCCGCGTACACACGAGCGGACTTTTCAACATCCAAAGTCCGACGGACTGATTCCGTCAGACTACTCGATCGTGTGTGGGCTGCAACGGACTTTTGATTCGCAAAAGTCTGACGGACTTTAGAAAATGGAACATGCTTCATATTTTTCCGACGGAACTCCGCCGGACCCAGTTCCGATGTAGAAGTCCGCTCGTCTGTATGCTGTTCCGACAGACCAAAAACGACGCATGCTCTGAAGCAAGTACGAGACGGAAGTGCTCGGTCTTGTAAAACTCCAGTTCGTATTGGAAGTAGCACATTCGTCATGCTGCAAATTCTGTGCTCGTTTAAATGCAGCGCATCTTCTTTATAATGCTAGAAGAACGAAGTTGCTTTGCTGCTCATATTCACTCACAGAGTTCTCACAAAACACATTTCTGGCTTATTTCTCCTCATCTCATGAATGATCTTGTTTTTATTTTAAAGCCCCATCTCAGTAATAATGTTTTTTTTTTTTTTTTTTGGTAGTCGTCTTTTTTTTATTTTTTCCTCCATATTTTTCGTATAATTCTTTACCAATTATTTTCTTGTGATCTCCATATTTAATTATTCTGTCAAGTTAACACCAAAAACTTTATTTTTTTGGGGGGTTTTTTCATTACCACAATAACCTTTTTATTTTGTGTGTGTCATTACCACAATAACCTTTTTATTTTTATTCTGGTGACAAGTTACCACAATAACCTTTTTATTTTTATTCTGGTGACAAGTTACCACAATAACATTTTTATTTTTTTTTGAAACCTCAAGGAGGTTGGTGTCCCTTGTTAATTTCACATTGTCTTTTAGAAATGTATTTGAACAAAAAACACATAGGCAATTATATTTTCCAAAAAAAATATCCATTTATTCTGGTTCAACCAAAAAAAAATGAAGGCAACACTGGAGAAACTTCTGACATTTGTGTAGCCTTTTGGCCCCAGGGCAAACATTAAACTCTGTGGAAAAGAAAATTCAAATATTGAGAAGTACAATATGGTCCCTGAATCCCAGACATCAAGAGCAGCAGCAGATGGTATATATGTCCCCAGGCTGTGGTACAACAGGCTGCGTCTTTGGTCAGACCAGAGTGAAGCCAGGTCATCACTTTCTTCTCTTCGCTCCACCCTTCACTGCACCCTTCCCTGCAGACTTCCCTGCAGCCTTCCTGGGAGGCTGTGTCTCCGGTGGTGTACTTGTGGCAGGAGGAGGAGGAACAGGAGGAACTTGATCCACAATTTCGCTGGTGGCAGTTAATTCGACACTCAGCCCCTTCTGCAAGGCTGAGAAAATTATTCGCTCACACTGGAGGCGTTGGCCCATCTCCAATTGCTGCAGCCGGCTGGGGGGGGGCTCCTTAACACATTTGTAGCCTCTCGAATGAGGCGCAGGGATTCCTCCTGTGTGACTGTCATCTTCTTTGGCCTTTTTGCTGGAAGACGGAGGGGAGGCACCTGTGATTGTGTGAGTCTTCTACTGGGCCCGGCCACCTCCTGGCTGACAGTGGGCCCGGCCACCTCCTGGCTGACAGTGGGCCCAGCCTCCTCCTGCCTGCCACTTTCCACACCTTCCTCCTGGCTGAGCTCATCCTGTGTATAAAAAAGGGACATCGTTTTAGTTTTTTGTTCATCAATCATAAACATTTTTCAGCTCCTGACTTCAAAATTCTGTTAATACATATAAAAGAGTATCATTATGACACCACTATTTCTTGTTTCTGCTGGTGACAAACATTTGTGGCCACTACTGTAAATTGATATATCAAAATATTTGTTTTTTTAACATCAATAATAGCGTTTAAATTATAACATCTAGTTAACATCATTAATATTATGAATATCACTATTTATTGTAACAAACTACCTGGTTCCAGCTGGGTGCATCCGCTTCTTCCAGGATGGAAGGCTCAGCTTGCTCATCAGCCTCTGCTGAGGTGGAGGGAATTCTGCAGGGAAGGGTGGAGGGAAGGGTGGAGGGAAGGGTTGAAAGCGATTCCCTGGCTTTACCCTGGTCGCCAATAAACCGTAGTTTGTCAAAGTACCACAGCCTGGGTACATACACATCACCTGGTGCTGATGTGATGGATTTCTGGATTTTCTTATTCTCCTTTCGGTACATGTTTCTCAATATTTGAATTTTCTTGTCCACAAAGTCCACGTCTGCCTCTGGGATCCAAGTCTGCACAAATGTCAGAAGTTTCTCCAGCGTTGCCCTTCTTACTGGTTTATTATAATAATCAATGTGCTTGACTTGCCACAGATTTGTCAGCTCTTTGTATTTGTCAATAAATAGACTCAAAAATTCAGGATCTTTAAATTTCTGATTCATTTTTCTGAAAGACAATACACAAGCCAAAAACAATAATGTTAGCCCAGACTCTCCTAATCTTAGCCCAATATAGACCCCAATCTCTAAGCAGGATATGCCACTGATTTGGGGAATTTGTTTAAACTTACCTTCGTTTTGCTTGCTCCCAACTTCCGTTCCTATTTTCTCAAAAGAACGTACGACATGTGCATTTTGTCGTTATATACAGTGCGCACGCGTAGAACCATGCCTGCGTTGCCCGCCCGTGACGTTCTTTTGGTCAAGTTTTTTTTCCCGCCCTTTTGTGCGCACATAACGTACGTAAGCACGTACGACATGTGCATTTTGGCGTAATATCCAGTGCGCACGCATAGAACCACGCCTGCGTTGCCCGCCCATGACGTTCTTTTGGTCAAGTTTTTTTTTCCCGCCCTTTTGTGCGCACATAACGTACGTAAGCACGTACGACATGTGCATTTTGGCGTAATATCCAGTGTGCACGCATAGAACCACGCCTGCGTTGCCCGCCCATGACGTTCTTTTACAAGAATATTTCCCGCCCCCTTAAAAACCAAAAAAAACAAAAAACTATTTTGAAAAATCGAAAAAAAAGGAAACTAAAAAATGTTTTTCAAAGAAAGTTAAATTAACCCAAAAAAAAAAAAAATCCTATAAATATTCAATGGCACATGTGAATGTGGCCAAATTAAAATTTTGAAGAATCAACAATGTGTGGCGTATTCTTTCAATGCTCAATACCAGTTTGTGAAAAGTGATTTTGTGTATCCAGTGACAATGGGCCTTATTTAATTAATGAAAATACACTTGGCACTACAAGTGCACTAGGATAACATAGGAGACAGCACAAACCAAAAGCAAGCAAGAAAACAAAATTCAGATTTGATGTTCTTTTATTATTTTAATTGTTAAAAATTAAAGATTGTGTGGCATTGCAATGGCCCCCCTACCGTTAAAATAAGTT
This sequence comes from Lithobates pipiens, assembly GCF_037356315.1. Taxonomy (NCBI): domain Eukaryota; kingdom Metazoa; phylum Chordata; class Amphibia; order Anura; family Ranidae; genus Lithobates; species Lithobates pipiens. The sequence goes on from NW_027507785.1 coordinate 214,494,744, forward strand.
ACATATTTTTGACGAACCTCACGGGCACTTTGGGGGGCCAAGCCAGTACGGCCAGTATCCAGGCCTGTCAGAGTTTCAGGAACAAGTCCAGCCTCAGGCACTATTGAAGATAAATAATTGGTTGAGTTTTTATTTAAATAGTTGTGCAAAATGCAGCACGTAAGTACAACATGGTTAAGTTTGTATTCCGCAAGGTTGATTGGAGTCAGAAAAACACGGAACCGGCTGGCCATTATTCCAAACGCATTTTCAACAACTCTTCTCGCTCTGGCCAGCCGGTAGTTGAAAACCCTCCTCTCCGGGGTGAGGGTTCTTTGGGGGAATGGCCTCATGACGTGGTCGTCCAGACTGAAAGCTTCATCAGCTATGAAGACGAAGGGGAGTTCTTCAACATTATCGGAATCAGGTGGCAATCCCAGTCCACCTGTCTGTAGACGGCGGTAGAACTCCATCTGGGCGAAGACTCCTCCATCAGACATACGGCCATTCTTCCCCACGTCCACATACAGAAATTCATACTGTGCCGACACCACCGCCATTAACACAATACTGTGAAACCCCTTGTAGTTATAATAGTACGACCCCGAATGGGGTGGTGGCACAATGTGGACGTGCTTCCCATCTATCGCACCACCGCAGTTCAGAAAGTCCCAACGGGTGGCAAAATGGGATGCCACAGTCTGCCATTCCTCTGGCGATGAAGGAAACTGGGGAGGCAAAGCATAAAAACAAAAATAAGTACTTTTGCACATTAAACATTGTACATTACAACACAAACTTTCTTTCCCGCTTCTGCCTAGTCACAGGACACCGATCGTCTGCTCCCTGTCATCGGGAGCAGTGATCAGGGTCAGGTCACTGCTAGCCCATCCCCCAGACAGTTAATAAACACTCACCAGAACACACTTAAAACCATTCCTCGGCCTCCTTGTGCTTAATAACACCTTCACTGCATGTGACATTTTTACAGTAATCAATACAATTTTACAGCATTGATCACTGTATTAATGACAATGGTCGCAAAAATGTATGGAAATTGGCCAATGTGTCCGCCATAATGTGGCAGTCACAATAAAAAAATTAAAAACGGTTAGCACCGCCATTACTATTTACAAAAATGGCAAGATTTTAAAAATTCCAGCAAAATAGACCATATTTAGGATACGATAGAACTGTTGCACAAAACAATCAATAAACGCTTATTGCGATTCATTTGAACAAATTTGTTTAAGAATACGTATCAGCATAAAATGATGTCCAAAAAAATCAGGGTGATATATTTTTGGGGCTATATTTCTTATAGCGAAAAGTGAAAAATAATGCATATTTGTAAAAATGCGGTTTGGTTTTGTTGGTGGTTAATCGCAAAAAATAAAAAAGCAGAGCTGATCAAAGACAACCAAATCAAACCTCTATTTGTGCTAATAAAATGAAGATAATTTACTAGGAGGAGCCATGTTATAAGGACGCACAATTGTCAATTCAAACAACGCACTGCCAAATCACAAAAAAAAGTGCTGAAGGTCAGGAAGGGGGAAAATCATTCCAGGGTTGAAGTGGGTTAAAAATACAATATATAATTCAACATTAATTTAAGGACACACAGACTAGTTGGAATTATATTAAGTGGGGGGGATCCAGTTAAAGGACACACAGACCATTTGGGATACTATTAAGGGGGGGGGGGGGATTCAGTTAAGGGGACACAGACCATTTGGAATAATATTAAATGTTTGGTTTTAGGATAAAGCAATAGAATGGAGCTGACAAAAGACATTTTAAGTGACTAGACTAGGTGGATATGGGCCTACCATAGCATGTTGGTGAGGTTTAATGAAGGCAAATATGCATGAAAGACAAATAAGGAACATTAAAAGATTACAGCATGCATGAGGACAAAGGGGACATTCACAGCATATTGCAATCATGGTAATTAGAGATTGAGGAAAGAAATACAAGACATTAGCAAACATTAAAGACAATAAAATGTGATGTTAAATGATAAATCATACCTTAATATAGTCCTCCTGCAGGACCTGTATGATGGCAGAACAGGTCTCTGGAATAATGATCCCCAGAGCCTGGGGGGAGATGCCTGTCGAGAACTTGAGGTCCTGAAGGCTTCTCCCTGTCGCCAAGTAGCGCAACGTGGCGATGAGCCTCTGCTCCGGAGTGATGGCTTGCCGCATGCAGGTATCCTGCCTGCTGATATAAGGGGTCAGCAAAGCCAGCAGACGGTGAAAAATGGGGTCCGTCATCTGGAGATAATTCCTGAAATCATCAGGATTATTCTCCCGGATCTCACGAAGCAAAGGCATGTGCGAGAACTGGTCACGCTGGAGCAACCAATTCTTCGTCCATGAACTCCTCAACACCCCGTTCACGGACTGTTCTTGGGTTGAAGAATGAACTACAACACCAAGCACAAGCAAAGCACGAACTCGACGACGAGTACGTAAACGCAACATGGCTTCAAAACAGTCGGCTTGTCAGAACAAACTTAACAGAAGTCACTGAAGAACAGCAAGGCCTGTGAAGAGCGACCTGAAAGTCAGCGAGCGCAGTAGATCGCACTGCAAAATACAGAGACAAACTGACTACACGCACTAAAAAACAGATACAAACCTCACAAGCACAAACTGAAAAGCAGTGAAAAACGATCTGAAAAATAAGAGTCTGAAAAGCGCGAATCGTCTCTCACCAAACTTCTACTAACACGAGGTAAACACGAAATTAGCAGAAGGAGCCCAAAGGGTGGCACACTTGGTATTGAACTTCCGTTTTATAGTCTCGTCAGACCTGGTGTACGTCACCGCGTACCAGACGGGCGGACTTTAGTGGGATCGTGTGTAGGCAAGTCCGTTTCCACGGAACTCTGTCGGAACTCCGGTGGAACTCCGGCGGAACTCCGGCGGAAACTCCTTCGGAGTTAAGTCCGCTCGTGTGTACGGGGCTTAAGATAACTCACAATTGTCATAGTTTGATCATGATTCGGAATATAAAAGTTTGCAATTGTAAAGATTTTGTCCCACAATCTGATTTTAAGAAACAGATACCTTCCATTTAAGTCAGCTTTATATTTCAAGTTCTGTATTGGTAAGTGTTTATGAAAAGCAATAGAAACCCCTCTCGCTTTTGAACTAGGCATAGTGCTATGAAACCATTGCGAGTAATGTTTACGTGAACACACTGGGATATTACCACTTCGAAAGTGGGTCTCTTGGAGGAGTATAATATCTACCTTAGCTTTGTGTAAATTATATAAAATCTGACCTCTTTTTGATTTATTATTGAGGCCTTTAACATTGTAAGTACAACGTTTCAGTGACGATGGAGAGGAAAAAATTGCTGCCATATAAAATTATAAAGAGGAGAAAGGAAAAGGAAGAAAAAAAAAATCTGAGGGTAGGGCTCACTAAAATTGAAGAGGCTCCCTCTCCCCGATCCCCGAGTTACCCTGGAAAACGTTGACTAATTACCCAAAAGAAAAAAAAAAAAAACCCCACACCCAATATGGAATTTATCCAAAAAACAAACTAAGCCCTACCCGAGGGACAGTGTTCCTACAAGGGGTGACAGTTGGAGAGCACTGAGGATATCTCTACGCAAAATAATAATAAAAGGTGCAGAAAAATAGAAAAATAAGAAAATAAAAATCTAACTAATACATCTATACCTATTCCCCCCCCCCCCAAAAAAAAACAAAACAAAGAGGGAGTTCAATCTTAATTAAATTATAAACAAATTAAACATATTAACATACATGACTCACATTGTAGTTACCTCTTCGTGCGACACAGGAGTTGTGATCACATATCCAACCTCGTACAACCTATTTAAATTAGTATTGCATAAAAAAGCAATTTTAAGGTTATACAATTTACTTCAGGTTCTTTTTCTTCCCTTTCCTTTTCCTCTTTCTATCCCTTCTCTCCTCAAAATAACCACCCAATATACTTCCTAATAGCGAACCGCTCATATGCCCACCCTGTAGTTCATAAATCTACAGTTCTCGAACCCTCTGTCTTATCAAGGATTCAAAATTGAATATACTAACACAACTCTCCCTGCACGTAACCAATGTGAGTATAAATCAGGCCACTAACAAATATATACGGTTTTCTCAAGAGAGAAAAAAAAAAGGGGGGGGGGGAGTGGGGCGGGAAAGGTAAAGGGGAGAAAAATGGAGCAAAGGCAGACAAGTGGAGGGGCAATAGGATTTCAAATTTTCTATTATAATTGAATTATTAACAATTATTATAGTTTTTATTATTATTTATTATTATAAACAATTAAATTATAGGTAAAAAAGCTGAAGTCAGCAATTCATTTATTCAGGTCTCTGCTCCATTGCAGCTAATTTGAGATAGATTAGATTTAAATTTTTATTGGAATTTCCTTTCACATGTGGCTAAAGTAACTGTTAGTGAATATAATGAATACGAATGCATCCAAAGTTCCGAATTATCCGAAGTATCGAATGCCGCATCTAAACGAAGGGAACGTAAGGAATACAAATTCATCTGAAGTTACGAATGCCGCATCTAAACGGATGGAACAGAAAGAATACGCATGCATCTGAAGTTTCGAATTATCCATAGTAATGAATGCCGTTCATAACAAATGATCCGATAAACAACAAAAAAAAAAAGAATAAAACAAGACTAAACCAATTTTTTTGGTAATGCACATCTATTACAAAGTCTAATATGCTAATAAGACACTTTAGATTTCTGCAAAAACATGCATCAGAAATATATCATGTTTAATGTCTGACAAGTTATGCTTTCCTTATACGAAATCAGGGGTTTCCAACCTGCGGACCAGGGGCCACATGAGCCCCAAGATGGTTATGAATGCGGCCCAACACAAAATCATAAACTTATGTAAAAAATTTATTTTTGGGGAATTTTTTGTAAAAATGTGTTTACATTTAAGTTGAAATTTGACGGTGTCTCTTTACTGGACTTTTATAATTAGATGAAGGTCAACATGAGAACCAAAACATCTGATGAGCACCATGAGAATTTATTGAAAATTGCTATTATGTTCATTGAACCAGATATTGATGCTTTTATCAAAAACATTGTCAAATATTGCACTCGTTTTATGTTGCCCTCTTTTACTTTTATAATAAAAAATATTACAAAAATATGAAGTTTTATTACTCAGATGGGTACATCATCTACATTAGTGATCATTAACTTGTAATCTGCTTGTCATTTTCTGTATTTTATGTATGGCATGAGACAATTCTTCTTCCAATGTGGCCCAGGAAGGTCAAAAGGTTGTACACCCCTGTGCTAAATAATAGGTTTGTTGTCAAATTGTAAAATCTTGTCAGATGGAATTATAGATGTACTTAGGATAGTTGGCATTAGGGATGTGTCTGCTGGAACATAATAAATCACTCCAGTACATTTATAACACTTTCTCAGACCTTTTGATTAGCAGGGCTGTTCTGCAATACCAATTAGGGGGCAAGAAAAGATGGCTGCTCCAGCAGCTCTGAGATCTGTATTGCCACCGAAACTATGAAGGAGTGCTATGAGTCATTTCTGAGGGCCTTTTCAGATTTGACATACTCTGCATGGAACCAAACACCAGGCGAACTTTCATGAAGTATTTTTCACGATTAAATCCTTTTAAGTCTGTTTTGTAGAATCTTTCCTGTAAATAATTATTTCTAAATGCTGTAATTAGAAATAAATGAACTTTTGTCCTTTGAAGAAGCTCTGTTACATTTCTGTCTGTGCATGGCAGCAAGTGTAAGCCCTTGTACACAAGATCTGAGATTCCGTCGGAATGTTTCCTATCGGACCGTTTGTCGGATATTCCGACTGTGTGTGGTCTGCATCGGACTGTTTCTGTCGGAATATCCGACGGACCAATTTTTCCAACTTGCCGGTAAAATTTTCAGACAAAATGCTCCTATCGGACACACTCCGAACATGTGTAGCCTACTCCGACGGACAAAGTGCCATGCATGCTCAGATCAAATTCCTAGACCAAAGCTATTGGCTACTAGCCTGAACGTAGTCCCGTCGTAACGAAATAACGTCATCACGTTATGTACAATCGGATTTTCCGACAACTTAGTCCAACCGTGTGTATGCAACATCACTTCCGGACCTCTTCTGGAATTAATCCGTCGGAATTACTCCGACGGATTTGGTTGTCGGAATCTCCGACCGTGTGTACAAGGGTTTAGACATTTTCTTTAGCGGTTGGAATTGCAACAGCAGATGCAACTTTGCAAAAATACATGGTGCAGACTACCGTGCATGCTTTTATTAACTTCTGTCCGGTGAGCTTGAAAATCTCCACACAGGATGAGGCAGAGAGCATATTCTTAACATTGCGGTGGCAACAAAGGTATCTGACATTGTAACAGTCACACCTGACATCTGTAAGAAGCTGACAATGAAGTCTAGTGGAGGAACTACAGTGTGCGTGCTCGGCAGTTACATTAAGAGTGGCCATCTATCAAAAATAGAAGACAGTGGGCCAGAAGGAAACCAAAGGAAAAATTAAATGGCAGTGGACAGAAAAACATGGGGACCTTGAATCACTGGAGATGGCCAAACTAGGTGGTAAGTCTGCTTAGTATAAAACATTTTGGCAAGTGAAATCGGGGACTTGCTGCAGCTTTAGTTCCACTTTAGTTAAACAGTTTCCCAGAGACGGACCACTGTAGGACACATTATCAAGCCTCCTTATGTAGTAATCAAAAAGTAAATAAATATACTGGATGGGATCAAACTCCACACTGCCATGGGATTCAGATAAACCCCTATTTCAGTAAGTAATTTTCCTCTTTCTTTTTATCCTAAAAATAAGTGGGTTGAGGGATTGCATAATGAGGAACTATTTACTGTTAAAAATAAAACTGTTCCATAGGCTTTAAAATTTACCATTCTTTTCAAATCCAAAAATTTAAGATGTTCTCAAAAGAGGGTGAGATTGTTGATGTACACTTCTCTTCTGTCAGCACTAGGTCTCTTCCTGCATAAGAGTCCACCACTAAGCTAAAACTTTAACTAAAACTAAAAAAGTGTAAAGATAAATTTTTATTTTTTTTTATAAAAAGTGGTTTCATTAATAATTTTATTTATTTATTATTGTCAAGTCTGGAAATATTAAAATTTTTAAACATTTTTTTTCTTTAAATTCAGGTACATATGAAATATTGCCTATTACGTTTCTTTTACATTCTCTTTTTGATCTAATGGGTACATTTTAGCTGTATTTAGAGCTAGAAAATTATATATATATATATATATATATATATATATATATATATATATATATAAAAAATATATATATATATATATATATATATATATATAAAAAAAAAATATATATATATATATATATATATATATATATTTGCATGGCATATGCCTCTTGCTTTTTTGTGGTCCTTGGCTAGTGTAAAGGACAACCTCACCTTTAGGGGGAAAAGGCATAAGCCAAAACTGGCTGTATGCAGGAAGGGGGATAGGGGGGCTTTCTTGAAGTCATCCGTTAGTAATTCAAATCAAAGGGGACCTAGATTTTCTCCAGCTGATGGAAAGTACATTTCCTAAAAATCTTTCTCTTGGACAAAATGTTGTAATTGATACCAATAATTACCAAAGTGCCATTATCTTTAAAAAATAAAACAAAACACCCTAAACACCCTCAAGTGACAGTTTTTTTCTAGTGATGATGAATTATACTTTAGGAATGTGTGTTGTAAAACCTTGTTTGCTTCCTAGCCACCAATTGGTAGTATTTCATTGTATTGCAAAGGGGAGGGGTGGCTTTAGAAAAAAGAGAAAAAGGCATAGGAAATGTGATATTGCATCTAATCCACAGACCTGGATCTGTGTGATAAGGAACATCATTGTTGAATGTTCAATGCATGCTAGGATGATAGTGTCAGTTTGGGTGAGGAATAGCAATAGCAGTAAAAAGCACATTAAAGAGCATTAGGGGTGACAGCAGGGGAGCAAGGACTCAGGGTCTCATGGCAACATCATAGTGCTGCAATAACATGCAACTCTGGCAGTGAGCAGTTTATTTACTTCTTAGCTGAAGCCTGGAATAAGAGCAGACAGATCTACAGAAGCTGAGGGGAGCTGAGTCGCAAGGACCAACAAGTAAGTGGATGCTGATAATAGAATATGAGTTCAAAGTCACAGGGCAAAAAGCAGCAACCCATGGCAACCAATCAAGAGTCATATTTGGAGCTTCCCTAAAGCTATTATAAGGTGAAATGTAATGAGATCTTGCACTTTTGATACAATTGTTCTTTGTGATGTCTAATTAAATAAGCCAGAAAGACAACTGCCATAGACATCACATAGCAGCTGAGTTTGAGGCCGACTGAAAATAGCTTTTTAAATCTGCCACTTCTGACATTGAACATCTCTTTCAATTATCAATATGTTTCTCATATCCCAGAGGCTGATGATGTAGTCTGAGATATTTGTTATCATTCAGGCAAATTTTCCAATTTGTTGTAAATTCTCCCATCAAGTGGTTTACAATTCATCACTATTCTGTGTGGAAGAGTGAAGGAGTAGAAGTAGCAGACATGTACCAATGTCATTGTCAAGCAAGGATCTTAGCAGGTCCCAAACAGGAACAAGTCCCTTCAGAATAGGCAGATATCTACCTACACTTTTTTGGGGGGGATATATCAGTCCAGTCATGATCTAGTTTACATCAACTGTACATGTTGTACATGAATGGCACAAGCAGACATGTCCATGCATGTGCAGTAGGCTTGATGCCATCTTTAGTCGGGGGCATGGGTATCACACGGTAGACTCACCCTAGGCACTATACTCCCCTCCCTCTCTAGATCTATTGGCTACAAGAGGCCAGAAGGGACTCATAGTCATAACCAATTATTTTAAATTTGAGAATGCTTAGATTATTAAAAAAAAATTCTCAACACACAATAAGTAAGTTCTCTTTGGCTAAAGAAAGAACAATATTGAGCATTTCTGAGCAACGGAAAATTGTTGTACAAATTGTTGTAATGATCCAAACAGGTATTACAGAATATAGTATATTTATCTTGCAAGTTTATAACAGTTTATGAAAATAGCATCTACTGGGTGTAAAAGAGTCTTCACTGATTTTCTTCACCAGGAGTTCTCCCATGGCTTTGCGATATGTTTTATAGGGCATGGCATGAATAGCTTTAATGGGCTTAATAAATGGATACAATGGGAATGTAGTTAGCAATGTACAGATTTCTGTAGTAAGGCTTTCAGACATGTATAGAGGTCTTCTATAGTTCTATAAAATTCACAAAGGCACTGCTAGGGAAGGAATGAGGATGCAAACTAAAGAAACCCATAGGTTAGTCTTTCAAAATAACAACACCATTGAAAATATAGCTAAGGTTCCTTTATTAGTTTTCCACTATGAAATCTTTGCTTTTGCTTCTTTGAATAGAGTTTGGAAAGTTTTCAGGTCATGAGCACTCTTTTTTCTTTTTTTTTTTTTTAACTGTGAGGTGCATCCATATACACAGCTGAAGCTTACAAGGTGTACAGATCAAAATACACTATGCCTACAATTATATCTCTGCAAGACATGTATTTGTTAACCTTTAGCATGGCTCAGAATGTATACGGTACTCAAGTTGTTTGCTAGAATTTTTTATGCTTTTTCAGATTTTTCCAATGTTGTGTTAGATCCACCAGAATTCCTAATGCTGTCCAAAAGGCTAATGTAAAACGCAGAGTTAAATGGCAATGCTAGGCTCCCCTGATACCTGTAATTAGAGCCCAACAGTTCTCTGTTAAGCCATATTGGACTAGGAAAAATATCCTGTTCTGACTTTTCTTCATTTCACTGAGACAGCAGTTCTTTCACCAGAAAGAACAGCATTTTACTAATGGGGAAAAAAAGAACTGTAAGCCCACGTACACACGGTCGGAGATTTTGCCAACCAAATCCGTCGGATTTTGCCCGTCGGATTTAGTCGGACGGATTGTGTCCGAAACTGTTGCATACACACGATTGGGCCAAGTTGGCGAAAAATCCGATCTTTCAGAACGTGATGACGTAATTTCGTTACGATGGGACTACATTCAGGCTAGTAGCCAATAGCTTTGATGTAGGAATTTGATCTGAGCATGCGTGGCACTTGGTCCGATGAAAATGCTCTACACATGATCGGATTAGGTCCGTCCGGCCCAGTTGGTTGGGAAATATTTCCAACATGTTGGAAAATTGGGTCGGATGGAGATTCGGACGGAATCAGTCCGATGCATACCACACACAGTCGGATTATCTGACGACACGGTCCGGTAAGACTCATTCCGACAGATTCTCCGACCGTGTGTACAAGGGCTAAGGGTTTTTGGATCAGTTGGATTTAGCCAGGGTGGTCACCTGGGATGAATTTCCATTTTAACCTACTGCAGAATTGTCCCTGAAAACAGTCACTGGTGATAATTCAGAAAATAATGTATTCCTTTTATTCCTGTATTCTCTGTGGTCCAAACAGCTTGTCAATATTTAATGTTTTATACTGGGCCTCTTTGACCATTTATCTTAAGCTTTGCACTGAACTCTATAAGTATATTCTATCTGTCATCTGTTAATTCTATCCAGGTTGCGCTTGCTACTTGGTTATGTTTTTGGGAAGCTTTCCAATAAGCACCACTGTGAGCAAAAAAAGGTATCCTCCCTACCCTCTGTAATGGATTACCGAGGCTGTCATTCAGTTTCAAAAATGACACTACACTAATGACACTTCACTTCTGATAAGGTTTTAAATCTGACATTTTTCACAGCTGTATTGTATTTTGCCTTATTTTAGGAGACAAATACAGCAGACCTAAAAGCTTCCTAATAAATTCATTTACAGTATTTTTTTCATTGACTTTATATATGCACTGCACATAAGCACAAGGTTGGAACAAGTGTACTAACGCCATTACCAGAAAACACTGTCCAAGTCTACTTAAACTGGGCATTCTGCAGGATAAAAGGTATTTTAGAAGCTGGTAGTAGGCAAGAGGAAGCTGCAAAAAAGATTTTATGTCCCAGTCTGGGAGACCTATTGGAAAGTTGCTGAGGATATGACTGCCACCATTCAAGATAGTGATTGACACATGGCTGAGCGCTTCTCTTTATATGTGAAAACAAATGAAACACAGAAAAAGGAAATTAAATCAAAACCATGTAGGTCCAATAGGAAGAATATTGCATTAAACACATAACATTACTACCTAGTGGCAAAACTACCTTCATAGTATAATATATTAAAATGGTTGTTGTGCCTATATTTGTATAAACAGCATGCTAACATTTCCCCCGATTTCCTGCTTATATGATGGTGTCAGACAGAACAAAAAGGGAGGTGATATGTCCTCTACAAGAATAAAATATAAAGCTATTTTCTAGCAACATGAGGAAGGCTTAGATAATAAGGTTTTCATTCCCGAGGGGGGGGGGGGATTTTTCTCAAAGCCCGTCTAAGGGACAGGTGTCATATAGTACAGGAATGAAAGAAAAAAATCTTGAATATAAGCACAGATAGAATCTTAAAATCTGAGAGGCACTAACCCCACCCTACTCTTTTTAAAACCTAAACAATATTTTGGTTGAAGTTGGATTTGTATTTGCTTTTCATTATTCTGTTTACTGGAACTATTTTTTCCACTTTGGAACAAGAATGAGGAGAATTTTTAAATAGAGTCACCTGTTCCATCTAAGAGAGGACATTTGCTTTCTGTTGTGTTTTCGGGAGGAGACACAGAAAGCTAAACATACATGGCAGAGGTTTTAAAAATTCCCTATTCTATCTAAAATAAAAAAAAATGGCTATAGATATACTTTATAGTGACTGATGGCTATGTTTTTCCAATTTAGCTTGGTAATGTGCAATTCTAATGTTTAGGTGACAAATGGAGGCAACCCATGAAACTGAGATAAGACGATGTATTTGTCCAAAGCCAAAGCCGCGCCAGAAGAAGTGTGAAGGTGATGGGATGAGATCTCTTTCAGAGACACCCATGCTTCTTTGTTCCCAGCGGTTTCAAGATCAAGGCCTGAGACGTAAAGCTATTTCTCAGGATAACATAAAAGCAAGAAGCCATTCTCGACCTAGTGCCATGGAAAGCAGACCTAATGATCCAGATCTTGATCTACACCCACAGCCTAGTCGATGTTTTTCGGCAGAAGAAGCAGTACGTGTCATCAAGTCTGTCTTGGATGAAGAGCTGAAGGACTGTGTTTATGATGCCACCACAAGCCAACATAGAGCAATGCAGCTTGCAGAGTTAGTAAAGGCAGCAGTAAGAGATCTTGGGTATGAACGGTACAAACTTGTCTGCTTTGTTGCAATGGGCCCAGTATCACAAGGCACTATATATTGCTGCAGCAGAAGTGTATGGAGTCCAAATTCAGATACATATGCAGAATATCTGTTTGAGAATAATTCTCTCTTTGCACTATGTGTTGTGTATGCGGGATACTATGAATGACACTGTCTACAGAACTAGATTATGGGACATGGATTTTATTAAAGGGAACAGGAGGGCTTATACCATTACAATAGAGCATGTTATTTTAAAAGCAAACAATATGCAGAAATACATGCTAAGGGATAATAAAGAAAAAACACCAGTGGTGGCTGGTGCCCAAATTTTTTTTTGGGGGGGGGGGGTGTACAAACAAATTGAAAAATACAGAACCCTCCCCATCAATTGCAGCCTCACTGTGCCCATCAAATGCAGCCATTGTGCCCATTAAATGCAGCCACTTGTGCCCATCATATGGAGCCACTTGTGCCCATCATATGGAGCCATTGTGCCCATCATACGCAGCCAATGTGCCCATCAAATGCAGCCACTGTGCCCATCAAACGCAGCCACTTGTGCCCATCATATGCAGCCACATGGGCCCATCATATGGAGCCACAGGTGCCCATCATATGCAGCCACTGTGCACATCATATGCAGTCACTTGTGCCCATCTTATGCAGCCATTTGTGACCATCTTATGCAGCCACTGTGCCCATCAAATGCAGGCACTTGTGCCCATCATATGCAGCCACTTGTGCCCATCATATGCAGCCACTGTGCCCATCATATGAAGCCACTTGTGTCCATCATATGCAGCCACTTGTGCCCATCATATGCAGCCACTGTGTCCATCATATGCAGCCACTTGTGTCCATCATATGCAGCCATGTGTGCCCATCTTATGCAGCCACTGTGCCCATGATATGCAGCCACTTGTGCCCATCATATGCAGCCATTGTGCCCATCAAACACAGCCACTTGTACCCATCAAATGCAGCCACTGTGCACATCATATGCAGTCACTTGTGCCCATCATATGCAGCCATTTGTGACCATCTTATGCAGCCACTGTGCCCATCAAATGCAGCCACTGTGCCCATCAAACACAGACACTGTGCCCATCAAATGCAGTCACTTGTGCCCATCATATGCAGCCACATGGGTCCATCATATGGAGCCACAGGTGCCCATCATATGCAGCCACTGTGCACATCATATGCAGTCACTTGTGACCATCTTATGCAGCCACTGTGCCCATCAAATGCAGCCACTTTTGCCCATCATATGCAGCCACTGGTGCCCATCATAGGCAGCCATTGTGCCCATCAAATGCAGCCACTTGTGCCCATCATATGCAGCCACTTGTGCCCATCATATGCAGCCACTGTGCCCATCATATGAAGCCACTTGTGTCCATCATATGCAGCCACTTGTGCCCATCATATGCCGCCACTGTGTCTATCACATGCAGCCACTTGTGTCTATCATATGCAGCCATGTGTACCCATCTTATGCAGCCACTGTGGCCATCATATGCAGCCACTTGTGCCCATCATATGCAGCCATTGTGCCCATCAAACGCAGCCACTTGTACCCATCAAATGCAGCCACTGTGCACATAATATGCAGTCACTTTTGCCCATCATATGCAGCCATTTGTGACCATCTAATGCAGCCAGTGTGCCCATCAAATGCAGCCACTTGTGCCCATCATAGGCAGCCATTGTGCCCATCAAATGCAGCCACTTGTGCCCATCAAATTAAGCCACTTGTGCCCATCATATGCAGCCACTTGTGCCCATCATATGCAGCCACTGTGCCCATCATATGAAGCCACTTGTGTCCATCATATGCAGCCACTTATGCCCATCATATGCAGCCAATTGTGCCCATCAAATTAAGCCATTGTGCCCATCAAACACAGCCACTTGTACCCATCAAATGCAGCCACTGTGCACATCATATGCAGTCACTTGTGCCCATCATATGCAGTCATTTGTGACCATCTTATGCAGCCACTGTGCCCATCAAATTCAGCCACTGTGCCCATCAAACGCAGACACTGTGCCCATCAAATGCAGTCACTTGTGCCCATCATATGCAGCCACATGGGTCCATCATATGGAGCCACAGGTGCCCATCATATGCAGCCACTGTGCACATCATATGCAATCACTTGTGCCCATCATATGCAGCCATTTGTGACCATCTTATGCAGCCACTGTGCCCATCAAATGCAGCCACTTTTGCCCATCATATGCAGCCACTGGTGCCCATCATAGGCAGCCATTGTGCCCATCAAATGCAGCCACTTGTGCCCATCAAATTAAGCCACTTGTGCCCATCATATGCAGCCACTTGTGCCCATCATATGCAGCCACTGTGCCCATCATATGCAGCCACTGTGCCCATCATATGAAGCCACTTGTGTCCATCATATGCAGCCACTTGTGCCCATCATATGCCGCCACTGTGTGCATCACATGCAGCCACTTGTGTCTATCATATGCAGCCATGTGTACCCATCTTATGCAGCCACTGTGCCCATCATATGCAACCACTTGTGCCCATCATATGCAGCCATTGTGCCCATCAAACGCAGCCACTTGTACCCATCAAATGCAGCCACTGTGCACATAATATGCAGTCACTTTTGCCCATCATATGCAGCCATTTGTGACCATCTTATGCAGCCACTGTGCCCATCAAATGCAGCCACTTGTGCCCATCATAGGCAGCCATTGTGCCCATCAAATGCAGCCACTTGTGCCCATCAAATTAAGCCACTTGTGCCCATCATATGCAGCCACTTGTGCCCATCATATGCAGCCACTGTGCCCATCATATGAAGCCACTTGTGTCCATCATATGCAGCCACTTATGCCCATCATATGCAGCCAATTGTGCCCATCAAATTAAGCCACTTGTTCTCAGTATATGCAGCCACTATGCATATCATATGTAGCCACCTGTGCCCATCATATGCAGCCAATTTTGCCCAGTATATGCAACCACTGAGCCCATCAGATGCAGCCACTGTGCCCATCAACCCCCCCCCACTCGCTGTGTTTGTGGCTCTGGCAGCATCCCCACCCCTCCTTGCGCAACAGTGTCAGAGCCGAGGGACTTACAGTAGCACTGTGGCAGCTCCTCTTAGAGCAGCAGCGACTTCCGCTCTGCTCCTCTACCTAAGCGCCAGGCATCAAATGCGGTTGCCTATTGCTTTGGCCAATCAGGAATCAGGTCTGACACCCTGCCTCCTGATTGGCGGGGAGGAAGGTTAGTGTGGAAATAGCGAAAATTAATTTGCTATCGTCATACAATTGGGTGGGATCAGGGTGTACTCTCTGCACCCGGAGCTCACCCTATTTTGAAGCCTATTAGAGCCTCTGGTTCTAATCAGGTGCTTCAAAAAGTACCACCCCCTCCTGTCCCCACCATGGGAATCCATGCGTCTGGCGTCCTAAAAGGGGCCAGGCACATGGATGGGAGGGCGGAGGCCGCCACTGAAAAACACACTTTTATTTCACAAAAACATTTGTTCCACCTTAGCCCAAGAGGAACACTTGAAATAACTTTGCGGTCTCAGGGAACCCCTGCTAAAAAATACTATATCTACATCTATGATACATTAGTGTGATGGTCAGTGGGAAGAATGCTCCTTATGCTTGTAGTCATTAAGAAGAATTACCCCCTTACAGATAGCTAAAAGATCAATGGTGTCAGTGGGAAGCAGAAAATGCTCATTGCTCATGGACCCCCTAACAACCTCTAGAGGAACCCTAGGGTTCCAAGGAACCTTTGATGAGAAACCCTGCTTTAAACTTTCATACACATCAGATGTTACTTTATATCAGTACAGCACCAGGGGTGAACAGGGAGGGTAAAAGAGACTTGGCTAATTGGCAAATTATTTATGAAACTTAGAGTGAAGCCAAACAGAGAATGAACAAATTGCATGTAGCACAATATTAGAGCTAACATTAGCAGGGGTGGAGCATTAATTAAAGAGTAATTTTAGAGATATAGTATAGATCAGACTACACAAACACTCAATCTTACTTATAAACCTCTAGAAAATTACCAATCTCAGATTTTGTCCACACAACACTTTTAATGTTAAAATAAAATTTTCTTTTGTTGTAAATATGTGAAAATTATATTCTTGATTGTTGATGAACTAAATAAAGACTTTGAATGAACCTTTTATCTTGTGTGCTACTTTTGTTGTATAACACTTAGGATGATTACTCTAAGGCTGGCCATTTTTTCATGTTGAACAAAAAAAGTAAATTTCCCTATTCACACACTCAATGTGGATGGGGGAATCCTTCCCACTGGGATATTGTATTCTGACAGTGAGGAGCCTTCTCCGAATACAATAATTAGTGTTACCGGCCATGAGCGTCCACATGGGGGAGCAAGGTGGGCACACACGGACACTCAGGGCCGATCCTGAGTGGGTGTCCAGGGTTCTCACAGGAGACTAGACAGCAGTGGGAGCCATTGGTTTCTGCTGCTGTCAATCATGTCATGTGATGAGGGAAAACTCGAAGAAGAGGAGGAGCCAAGATTGCATTTGGAGGACCAACCAACTGTTATTTTGAGGGGGGGGAACCTTTACCATTACTTTAAGGTGGAGGCAGATCACATGATTGCATGACTCTGCAGGCATATATAAAGGAAAAATATTTCAGCTTTGTATGCATTAATATATTATCAAATGTACTGTATGAATGAAAGCAGTGTAAGTGACTGGATGTGATCTGTTATCAGCCTCCTGCAGTCCCTATACAGAAAGCTCACACTGGAAGACAGAGTTACTGCAATCAGTCAGCTGTACCACTGTTCTCATGTGCTGTGTACACATCCTTCATGTAATCTTTGTAGATTGCTTGGAGTTTGGCTTTCAGTGCACTACATTGCTGTTAGCATTAATGGCTTACAGCAGAATTTTAAGCTGCTTACAGTTGTATTAAAAAGTAATAGTGTGTTTAACCAAATCACCCCCGGAAGGATTTACCCCCTTCCTGACCAGAACACTTTTTACAATTTGGCATTGCGCTGCTTTAATTGGTAATTGCACGGCCATGCAATGCTGTACCCAAACAAAATTTGCATTTTTTGCACAAAGTTGTCACTAAATTATATCTTGCTCAAACATGTCATGGACATATGTGAAATTACACCCCATAATACATTCTGCTGCTTCTCCTGAGTACAAGGATACCACATGTGTGAGACTTTTTGGGAGCCTAGCTGTGTACAGGACCCCGATAACCAATCACTGCCTTCAGGATTTCTAAGGGCGTAAAATGGTGATTTCCCTTACTCAATACCTATCACAGTTTCAGAGGCCATGAAATGTCAAGAGAGCACAAAACCCCTTCCCTCAAATGACCCCATTTTGGAAAGAAGACACTTCAAGATATTTGCGGAGAGGCATGTTGAGTCCATGGAATATTTTATATTTTGCCACAAGTGTCGGGAAAATTAATTTTTTATTTTTTTTACACAAAGTTGTCACTAAATGATATATTGTTCAAACATTATATGTAGAATTACACCCCAAAATACATTTTGTTGCTTTTTCTGAGTATGGGGATACCACATGTGTGAGACTTTTTTGCAGTCTAACTGCGTACAGGACCCCAAAAACCAACCACCGCTGTTGAGTATTTTGCAGATCTCGATTTTTGTCAAAAAGTTTTGAAAATTGAAAAAAAAAAAAAAATAATAATTCTTATCTTTCTTAATTTTCAAAAACAAATGAGAGCTGCAAAAAACTCACCATGCCTCTTAGCAAATACCTTGGGGTGTCTACTTTCCATAATGCTATCTGGGCATTTTATGGCCTCCGAAACTGTAATAGTTAGCAAGGATGTAAAATCACCATTTTAGGCCTTTAGAAAGCCAGAAGGCGGTGATTGTTTTTTCGGGGTTCTGTACATGGATAGGCTCCCAAAAAGTTTCACACTTGTGTTATCCCCGTACTCAGGAAAAGCAGCAGAGTGCATTTTGGGGTGAAAATACCACATATGTCTATGGCATGTTTTAGCAATTTATCATTTAGTGACAACTGCAAAAAAAAAAAGTACGTTTGTAATTTTCCCGGAAGTCGTGCAAAATATAAAATATTCCATGGACTCAACATGCCTATCAGAAAATAGCTTGGGGTGTCTACTTTCCAAAAAGGGTTCATTTGGGGGGGGGTTTGGACTGTCCTGGTATTTTATGCACAACATTAGAAGACAAAGCCCTTTCTGACACTTTTTTTTTACATGAAAAAATATTTTCTTTTTTTTCCTAGAAAATTACCGTATTTATTGGCATATAACATGAACCCCAAGTTTAGGAGGAAATTTTAAGGAAATTTTTTTTAGGAGGGAAGTTTAAGGAAAAAAACTTACATTAAAATGCCCATCAATGCAGCCTTGTCAGTGTCCATCTGCAGCCTTGCCCAGTGTCCATCTGCAGCCTTGTCCATCATTGTAGCCTTGCCCAGTGTCCATCTGCAGCCTTGCCCAGTACCTTTGCACCCTTGCCCAGTGGCTTTGCAGCCTTGCCAGTCTCTTTGCAGCATTTCCCTGTTTTAAATTTGGTGACGATTTCTGCCGACTGTGAGCAGACAGTGGAGAGGAGCGAGCGAAGCCAGGATACAAAAAAAGCAGAGTGTACTTCGGCTTTACTCGGCTCCTCTCGCAGTCCCGTCCACCTCCACTGATTGCGAGAGGAGCGAGCGCCGCTGACATACAGAAAGCCGAGTGTACTTCGGCCAGACTCGGCTCTGCTCACAGTCAGGGACGGGATTGCAAGAGGAGCCGAGACTAGCCGAAGTACATTCGGCTTTCTGTATGTCAGCGGCGCTCACTCCTCTCGCAATCAGTGGAGGTGGGCGGGACTGCGAGAGGAGCTGTGTAAAGCTGAGTGTACTTCCGCTTTGTGTATCTCGACTCCGCTCGCTCGTTTCCTTACAACCAGCGGGAGATCAGCGGGGATTGGCGTATAACATGCACCCACGATTTTCCTGAATTTAAAGGGGAAAAAAGTGTGTGTTATACGCCGATAAATACGGTACTTTGAACCCCCCAAACATTATATATTTTCTTAAAACAAAGACCCTACAGATTAAAATGGTGGCTGTTGCAATTTTTTTTCCACACAGTAATTGCAAAGCGATTTTTCAAATGCAACTGTATTGGAAAAAAATACATTTTTTTCAATTTTAATGCATTAAACACACTATATTGCCAAAATATTTGATGAAATAAAAAAGATGATCTTATGCCAAGTACATGGATACCAAACACGACATGCTTTAAAATTGCGCACAAACATGCAGCGGTAACAAACTACATACATTTTTAAATCCTTTAAAAGCTTTTACAGGTTACCACTTTAGATTTACAGAGGAGTTCTACTGCTAAAATTACTGCCCTCGATCTGACATTCATGGTGATATCTCACATGCATGGTGAAATTGCTGTTTACATACGACACAAGACCGACGCTTGCGTTCGCCTTTGCATGTGAGCACAGGGGGACAGGGGTGCTTTCTTTTTATTATTATTATTTATTTTGCTTTTTTATTTTATTTTTAAACTTTTCCTTTAATTTTTTTTTATCATTTTTATTGTTATCTCAGAGAATATAAATATTCACAATTATAGTACTAGGTAGTGACGGGTACTCTTTTTAAAAAAAAATTGGGGACCCTAGATCTCTCCTCTGGCCTCAAAGCATCTGACCACACCAAGATTGTGTGATAAAATACTTTCCCAATGGCGCTGTTTATATCCGGCGAAATGCTCGTAGCTTCCGGTTTCTCAGGCGATAGAGATGATTGGAGCCATTCCAGTTTCCAATCAGCTCTATGGTCAGCTGGCAGAACCAGCAGTTGAATTCTCTGGTTCCCTGGTGGGACAGGAGAGCCAAAGAAAACCATAGAAGACGGTGGAGGTGGGGAAACGTTCCCTCCCACTGCTTGTAAAGCAGTCTAGAGGCTAATTAGCCACTAGGAATGCTTTTACATGAAAGCCGACCACTGAAAAGAATGATTCCAAGATGATACCTAAACCTGCAGGCATCATTCTGGTATAACCATTCAAAGTCCAGAAACATACCAGTACGTTGCTGGTCCTTGTTGGGCTTGTTTTTGTGTGATTTTTTATGTTTTTTTTATAAACTGTAAACTCTAACTGTAAACATTCCAGATTAGGGTCTCAAAATGTGATGGCTATCTCATCTTTCGAGACCCTGTGTACGTGTGCCCTAGGACTGTGCAATGCTGTACCCTATGCTAATACTCCACTAGTGTGTGGTAGCGTTTGAAACAGTCACCAATGCAGAGGTTGGTGAGGACAGGAGGGATAATAAAAGCGGGTGTCACATCTATATCCGCATTTTCTGCAGACACCACATCTTCTTTGGGGGTCTCTTTGGGTAGGGGTACCAGGGAGGACATATGGAAATTCCTCTCATGCAGCCCGCTCACAAAGGGGCTGTGATGATCTCTTCCTGGAATTTAACCATCTGTGGCGGTGATCACTGGGGACAGGGGTTGATCAAGGGGTTAAACCCTTAATAGGGTGGTTAGGGGGATCCCTAGACCTATCTGGGATTACCACTAAGTACTCTAACATTGATTAATGTCACTAATGACGCCCGTACAGTGATCGAAAAAAAATATGAACACTGTACTGGGTGACACAGTGACAGGGGGTGAAAGGGGTTAACTGGGGGGGCGAAATATGTGCCTATGTGTACTGTGTCAGTATAGTGTTGGTGCAACTCACGTTTGGATGTCTTCTATCCTCTGTCTGGAATAAAAAGACTTCCACAAGGACCCATTAGCAGGTCCAGGCCAGAAATCATTGGCCTGGGCCTGGAGACTGATCGGTTCTGAAGTGAATCCGATCGGCGTGGCCATAGTAAGGTAATGTCGATTTGCCCAGCCGAGCCAACCTGCCGCAGTAAAACTGCGCTGGCTGGTCCAGAACTGGTTAAAAAGTGAGTAAAGCTCAAAATCCTTATAATAGCTTTTTTTATTTCCATACGCACACAGATGCATTGGGAACACTGCACAGTCTATTCCAAATCAAAACATGAAGAAAAATGTTTAAAATTTGTTATTACTTTACAGAAAGTGAAGACAAATGAATATTAGGCTTTTCCAAAAAATAGCAGTGTCTGCATTTTTCATTACAAACTCAAACATTTAAGCCCCATACACACTATCAGATTTTCTGCTGATTTTTGTCTTCAGATTTACCAAAACCATGTAGTGCAAGGGCCTGCCCGATTGCATACAAATTGAAACTCCAGAGGTTTGACCTCATATTATATGGTTTTGGTAAATCTGAAGGAAAAAATCAGCAGAAAATCTGATAGTGTGTATGGGGCTTCACTGTTTAAACTGAAAAATGCTAGACGATTTAGCTTTCCTGTGAATCACTGAACTAGTATTTAGTTGTATAACCACTGTTACTGAGAACTGATTCACATCTGTGTTGCATGGAGTCGACCAACTTCTGGCACCTGTGAACATTTATTCCTGCCCAGGAAGATTGCTCTACCGTCCACAGTTCCTCTGCATTTCTTGGTTCTACCTCAGAAACAGCATTTTTGATGTCACTCCACAAGTTTTCTATTGGATTAAGGTCTGGGGATTGGGCTGGCCAGTCCATAACGTTACTCTTGTTGGTCTGGAACCAGGATGCTGCCCACTTACTGGTGTCTTGTTGAAATACCCCTTTCAAGGGCATTTCCACTTCAGCATATGGCAACATGACCTCTTCAAGTATTTTGATGTATTCAAATTGATCCATGATCCCTGGTATGCGATAAATAGGCCCAACACTGTAGTATGAAAAACATTCCCAAATTGTGATGCTTGCATCACCATGCTTCACTGCCTTCACAGTATACTGTGGCTTGAATTCAGTGTTTGGAGGTCATTCGGCGAACTGTCTGTGACCCCTAGACCCAAAAAGAACCCAAAAAGAACAATCTTGCTTTCATCAGTCAACAAAAATGTTTCGCCATTTCTCTTTAGGCTAGTCAATCTGTTCTTTGGCAAATTGTAAAGTTTTTCAACAATGGGACTTTGCAGGGACTTCTTGCCAATAGCTTGGCTTCACATAGGCATCTTCTAATAGTTAAAGTACTCATATGTAACTTTAGACCTTCTTTGATCACCCTGGAGCTGATCATTGGCTGAATCTTCATTTTGGCTATTCTTCGTTCCATTTGAATGGTAGTTTTCCGTTTTCTTCCACATCTTTCTGGTTGTGGTTAAAATTTTAAAGCATTTGAGATAATTTTAGCTGAGAATCCTATCAGTTTCTGCACTTCTTTAAATGTTTCACCTCTCCAATCAACTTTTTAATCAAAGTATACTGTTCTTGTGAACAATGTCTTGAACAACCCATTTAACTCAGATTTTCAGAGAGAAATGCACTATACCCAGCATGTACAACATTTGCTGCTTTCGTCCTTTAATCACTTGCTGCAAATCGCCATAGCTGTCCATTGATATTTTGAAGCAAAATACCATTGTTAGCTGCCATAACCCCGATATTTTCAGAAACAGCAGGTGGTCCGCTTTGTGATAAAAGTAGTCTCTGCAGCGGATTCGCCAATATAAACAAAGAAAGAATTTTCTCCTGCGCTCATGAAGGTGTTGTTGATATAAAATGGTAGTACTTTCAAAAGGAAAAGATAAATTAAAAGATGATCATGCGAGTCCCTCTGTCTAAACTGACCAGGGGTGGTCCGAAGTAAGCCAAGTGTAAGAGAGAGGTGGAAGGTGTGTGATCTGATGCATTGATCAAGATGTTACAGTTTATTCATAAAAAAGGGGGGTGAATCCATACAAAAAGTATCTACGTGTTCATAAAACCAGGTTACATGTATACACATTAAAATAAGAAAATAGACATGCCCATGTAAGGGAAAGTGCTAGAATTTTACTGACGCATTTTGAGGAAAACCCTCTTCATCAGAGCCTTGTAGAACGACAAGAGAGGTCTGTATAGTATTGTGGATTGACATACAGCGGAGTGGCTAGTTGGGAGGAATGTCACATGGTAAGTGATGAGTTCTCCTACGCTTTAAGTTTGTCCACATCCCAGCGCTCTATATGTCATAGAGAGATGTGATTCATATGTTCCTTATGGCAATTCAATGTGTATCTGTCGGTTGTGCCTGCATCCATCTTTACAAGAAGGATGCAGCCTGCATGCATCTGTTTGAGAACATGAGACAGTTGCTTCTGTAAGGGTTCCAGGTAGCTCCAATCAGAAAGTAGTCTTGGGTTGCAATAAGGATATCAGCTGTCTGGAGAGAAAAAGCGAATGCATACGTAAGTCGCACCCGCATATGAAAACGGTGTTCAAACCACACATGTGATGTATGGCTGCGATCATTAGAGCGAGAGCAATCAGCACTAGATTTCCTCTGTAACTCAAAACTGGTAACCTGTAGACATTTTTAAATGTTGCTTATGGAGGTTTTTAAGAGTCAAAGTTTGTCGCCATTCCATGAGAGGGCGCAATTTTGAAGCACGACATGTAGGGTATCAATTTACTTGGTGTAACATTATCTTTCACAATATTTAAAAAAAAATTGGGCTAACTTTACTTTGTTTTTTTTTAAGTAAAAAAAGTGAGTATAAAAGAAAAGAGGTGCCTCTAAGGCCCCTTTCACACTGGGGCGGCGCGGGCGTCGGTGGTAAAGCGCCGCTATTTTTAGCGGCGCTTTACCGTCGTTTTAGCGGTGGTCTGTGGCCACTAGCAGGCAAAAAAGGGTTAAAACTGCCGGCAAAGCACCGCTGCAGCGGCGGTATAGCCGCGCTGCCCCACTGATTTCAATGGGTTTCACAGCTCCTTTCACCGCTCCAAAGATGAGGCTAGCAGGATGTTTTACAACGTCCTGCTAGCGCACCGCTCCATTGTGAAAGCCCGCTTGCTTTCACGCTGGAGTGAAAGGGGCCGGTTTTTTCAGGCGCTACACGGGCGCTATTTTTAGCGCTGTAGCGCCTGAAAACCACCCCAGTGTGAAAGGGGCCTTAGTGTGGCAATATGGTTACATTTAATGAAGGTACAACATTTAGCAACTCACATCCCCCCAACCCATCATCCTCTGCACCACCATTAACGTCATCCCTTCCATGCTGTGCTCCTCAAGCTCTTCAAGCCTCGCTTTCAGATCTTTCTACAGCAAGGTAGTCTTCCCGGTCACAATTGCAGATTGACATCGGTGAGAGCCGGTGGTGCGGGGATGGTCTATGAGGACCACTTTA
This sequence comes from Lithobates pipiens, assembly GCF_037356315.1. Classification (NCBI taxonomy): domain Eukaryota; kingdom Metazoa; phylum Chordata; class Amphibia; order Anura; family Ranidae; genus Lithobates; species Lithobates pipiens. The sequence goes on from NW_027507785.1 coordinate 214,519,362, forward strand.
CCCCAGATGCCTGCATACTTAGATGTGCCTGTTTTAATCATCAACCATGTGAGTTGCTAAATGCTGTACCTTCATTTAATGTAACCATATTGCTAAACTTAGAGGTGCCTGTCTTCTCTTTTATACTCTGTAGCTCCTGATGGATTTTGCTTCTAATCCCTTTGTGGAAGATGACATTTGTGGATGGACATTTTATGGTTACACAACCTATCACATTGCTATAATCTTTTTATATGGACTATAAACTGAAAGACCTATGAATAAATGGTTGTGGAACGATTCATCTGAGTTTCCATTATTTCTTATGGGGAAATTCGTTTTGATATACAAGTGCTTTGGATTTCAAGCATGTTTCTGGAATGAATTATGCTCGCAAGCCAAGGTTTTACTGTACACAGAATCAGCAGCATGCATGTCATGACTGTTGGGTCTGTTGGTTTTCTATTACTCTACTACACCTACTAGTAGATTATTTGCCACGTAGAAATATAATTTATATAAAAAACAGTGGCTGGTCTGGTTATTGATGTTGGACTGCTATTATTTTGAACACAACTGTATATTTTATATTCCCTGGTCTCCCCCCCCCCCCCCATGAACCTGGTAATGAAATATCAAACTTTATAAATAGGTAAATGTCAATCTGGAGCAGTAGGCATTACTAGGCAGACTGCCCTATGTATCTCCCACATGTGATACTGAGCCTTCATTAATGGAAAAACTGTGAATGAGAGGAATATACCAGGGAAAAATAAACAACTCACCGCACTCTACCCAATATCCCATTTGGGCTTGTGAACATTTTTTCTGACTTAGGCCTCTGTTAGCCAGTAAATGTTCAATCATCCAAAATAGTGCCAACTATTTTGGATGAGTGGACTGGGAACAGGCCAGCTGGGGAGGAAACAGCAAAACCAAAAGCAAGGTTGGAATTCAGCTGAACAGAAGGACCACACAGTCTGTAACGCCTGCCATTTGTAAATGATATACATAATTTTCTGTAATGAAACACATTTGAGACCTACATCCCATGTCTCATAGTAGTACAAATCCAGCTACTGGACATACTACAGTATATATAAATCTTTATTCTCAAATAATACTGGCATATGATGATATATGAAGTCACAGTGGGTTTGATTAACTAGAAGCTAGTGACGTCCCACCTGTCACACTATCTAGCTTCATGCTATGACGGCTATTTTCAGCTGGTCACGTGTTACATTCAGATGATGGGTGACATTCCTTCATCCACAGACTGAGTGCAAGGTCTGTAGCAGTCTCCCATAGAACTCAGGACCCTGTGATACTACTCAAGGATTTATTTTTTTATGCAAAATGTATACATTCTATTGTACTACACTGAATGGGAATTCTTTCAGGAATACTGCTGTGTGCTTTAAATCTTCATAAGTACATGAGTACTACATTCATACATGTGTTGCAATAAGGAAGATGCAGTGATGATATCAATCAGGGTAAGATACAATGTGAAAATGAATGTATTTGTATTTGTTTATTTTATTATTATGCCCATTTTAACAGTTATCCGTAAGCTATTGTGAAATGTTTACAGCATGCAACAGCCTTATAGCTGCACATTTAGGATGTACATATTTTGTTTTTCTATTTCAATTTTTTTATTTGATGTGTTTTTTTTAGGTCGTTTTAGAACAGGTTACAATGGGTTCATTGTAAGATAATTTTATTTACTATATCAATATACATTAAAAAGCTAATGCTAACAAGTATCCATATTCTGCATTAGTAAATAGCCATATTGAAAGAGGCCACTGCCATCAGGGAATACTGTTTCCATGAAGGAGTGTACCTGGTATATAGCAATGTTTAGGTGGGTGGTACGTGTCAAAGTACATCAAAATGAATGGCAAGACCCAAGGTTACCCAGCAGAATATTGCCCAAAGCTTCATACTTTCTCTGCCGGCTTGCCTTCTTCCCATAGTACATCCTGGTGCCATCTCTTCCCCAGGTAAGCAACGCACATGCACCCGGCCAAACATATGATGTAAAATAAAAAAGTGCTGCAGCATCCTACCAATCAGGTACGAGCCATTACTTGCATGCATAAAAGTTTATTCTGCATTCTCACTTTTTCAACATTTTGCACAAGCAACATTTACAATCTTCTAATCAACAGGCAACCTCATTTCTTAGCCCTCGTACACACGGTCGGAGATTCCGACAGAATGTGTCCTATCGGACTGTTTTGACGGATATTCCGACCAAGTTTTCCAACTTGCAGGTAAAATTTTCCGACAAAATGCTCCTAGCGGACATACTCCGATCATATGTAGCCTACTCCGACGGACAAAGTGCCACGCATGCTCAGATTAAATTCCTAGACCAAAGCTATTGGCTACTAGCCTGAACGTAGTCCCGTCATAACGAAATAACGTCATCACGTTATGTACAATAGTATTTTCCGACAACTTAGTCCAACCGTGTGTATGCAACATCACTTCCGGACCTCTTCCTTAATTAATCCGTTGGAATTACTCCGACGGATTTGGTTGTCGAAATCTCCGACCGTGTGTACAAGGGCTTACAGTGTAGCTTTAATTAGATCCCATAAATTCACTTAATCCTTTAAAAAAAATTAGTAACAACATCCTAAAATATTATTTTCCAACCTATCCAGCATCAATATGTAAATACTCAGACACCCAGTAAGTTATGCTATACATAGCCATTGTCTAGCATCTCACCTTAGATGTCACATACTGTATACGCAAATGTTATGATGATGATTTTTAGGTTTGAATGCTTTTCTCTGGTTTTAAGATAATGAACAACAAATGATATTATTTATAAAAAATGAAATTATACATCGATCAGCCATAAATTTCTGACCACTGACAGGCTAAATGAATAACATTGATTATCTCGCTACAATAGCATCTGAAAGTCAGTTGGATATATTAGGCAGAAGGGATGAGCTTCGTGTTCGAGTCGAACTTCGGCTGTTCGCCCGTTCGGCGAATTCCGAACGTTATGGGCCGTTCGCGCCAAATTCGTGTGGCGCTCACGCCCCACAATGCACTGCGCCATCGCAGTGCATTGCTGGCTCATGATTGGCCAAGCATGAACTGTGACCCCGCATGCTTGGCCAATCACAGCGCCGGCAGCGAGGAGAGCCATGATTGGCCACAGGTACACTGTGTAGTACACGCCCCACACTATATAAGGCCGCCAGCGCGGCGGCCTTGTGTAACGTGTTGGCATCTGTAGGAGTTAGTGGGTGTTCTGTGTACCTTCAACACAGTATACACTGATCGTTATCGGATGATTTTGCGTTCGTGCTCTTCTGTAGTGGTTGTTGTCTGCGTGCCCTGACCGCAGTATATACCGCTATATCCACCTATATAGCTAGCTATATTTTTCTTTTTTAATAGAGCTTGCAGTCAGTTGTAGGAGATTGTGCGTGCTGTCTGTGTGCCCTGAACCCATTATACACAGCTATATCCACCTATATAGCTAACTATCTTGCTCTTTTTTAATAGAGCTTGCATTCAGTTGTAGGAGATTGTGCGTGCTGTCTGCATGCCCTGAACCCAGTATACACCGCTATATCCACCTATATAGAGCTTGCAGTCAGTTGTAGGAGATTGTGCGTGCTGTCTGTGTGCCCTGAACCCATTATACACAGCTATATCCACCTATATAGCTAACTATCTTGCTCTTTTTTAATAGAGCTTGCATTCAGTTGTAGGAGATTGTGCGTGCTGTCTGCATGCCCTGAACCCAGTATACACCGCTATAGCCACCTATATAGCTAACTATCTTGCTCTTATTAAATAGAGCTTGCAGTCAGTTGTAGGAGATTGTGCGTGCTGTCTGCGTGCCCTGAACCCAGTAAACACCGCTATATCCACCTATATAGCTAGCTATCTTGCTCGTTTTAAATAGAGCTTGCAGTCAGTTGTAGAAGATTGTGCGTGCTGTCTGCGTGCTCTGAACCCAGTATACACCGCTATATCCACCTATATAGCTAACTATCTTGCTCTTTTTAAATAGAGCTTGCAGTCAGTTGTAGGAGATTGTGCGTGCTGTCTGTGTGCTCTGAACCTAGTATCCACCGCTATATCCACCTATATAGCTAACTATCTTGCTCTTTTTAAATAGAGCTTGCAGTCAGTTGTAGGAGATTGTGCATGCTGTCTGCGTGCTCTGAACCCAGTATACACCGCTATATCCACCTATATAGCTAACTATCTTGCTCTTTTTAAATAGAGATTGCAGTCAGTTGTAGGAGATTGTGCGTGCTGTCTGCATGCTATGAAACCAGTATACCCCGCTATATCCACCTATATAGCAAACTATCTTGCTCTTTTTAAATAGAGCTTGCAGTCAGTTGTAGGAGATTGTGCGTGCTGTCTGCGTGCTCTGAACCCAGTATACACCACTATATCCACCTATATAGCTAACTATCTTGCTCTTTTTAAATAGAGCTTGCAGTCAGTTGTAGGAGATTGTGCGTGCTGTCTGCGTGCTCTGAACCCAGTATACACCGCTATATCCACCTATATAGCTAACTATCTTGCTCTTTTTAAATAGAGCTTGCAGTCAGTTGTAGGAGATTGTGCGTGCTGTCTGCGTGCTCTGAACCCAGTATACACCGCTATATCCATCTATATAGCTAGCTATCTTGCTCGTTTTAAATAGAGCTTGCAGTCAGTTGTAGGAGATTGTGCGTGCTGTCTGCGTGCTCTGAACCCAGTATACACCACTATATCCATCTATATAGCTAGCTATCTTGCTCTTTCCACCTACATAGCTCTTCTCTAATTGAGCCATCTGCCATCTGCAGGAGTTAGTGGATGTTGTGTGTGCCTCCAGCACAATATACACTACCCAATTGCTGGTTTTCCCAACTCCCTTCAGGCCATTACCATGTCTGGAAGGCCAGCAAGGAGAGGCAGACAGGAGGGAGCCGATAAAAGAGAGCAAGCAGGCTCTGTGTCTAGAGACAACAGTGCTGGTCGTGGACGCGGTGCATCGTCATCATCAGCACGTGGCCATGGGACACGCTTGTCCTTCTTTTTGGCAGCTGGACATGTTGAGCCGCAACATGCCAACGACTTGGTAGAGTGGATGACCAAGCCCTCTTCATCCTCCTCATCCTCTCTCACCCAGGCTCTGGGTACTAGCAAAGCAGCTGCCAACGCATCGATTTCCCTCCTCTCAATGTCATCATCAGTGACTCCTTCCCTAGACTCACCATGTCCTCCTGAGGAGTCTCCTGAACTCTTTGAGCACAGTGTTGGGTACATGCTCCAGGAGGATGCCCAGTGTTTTGTAGGCTCTGATGATGATACTCAGCTAGAGGAAGGCAGTAGCGTGAATGCAGAGAGAGTGGATGCTCAAGAAGGACAGCAATCTGGCAGTCATGTTCCACAAGCTGCAGCATACTGCCAGGTTTGCTCCAGCGATGAAGAGGGAGAGGATGAAGAGGGCACTGACTCCACGTGGGTGCCTGGTAGGAGAGAGGAGGAGGAGGAGGCACATGTCCAACGAGGCAATATGCCCTCCGGGGGCCAGCTTAGGGGCAGCACACCGACTGAATCACACCGCAGAGCTCCGCCTGTGCAGGGCGCTGCCTCTGCACGTTATTCTAAAAGTTCTTTAGTGTGGGCCTTTTTTGAGACGAGTGCATCAGATCGCACCGCTGCTATTTGCAACATATGTCTCAAGCGTGTCTCGCGTGGCCAAAACATCAGCTGCTTGGGCACCACATGCTTGACCAGACATATGTTGACCTGCCATGCAGCTCGTTGGCAAGCGTACCTCAAAGACCCACACCAAAGAACAAAGCGGACCTCTCCTTGCTCCTCATCAGCTGGGATCTCCAACCCCACTAGACCTTCAGTCCTCTCTGAAACCTGCTCTGAGAGGAATTAAGGTGTAAAATTAGGTGTGTCACAGCCAAGTGCTCTGCTAGCAGTACACCCACGTCCGATTATAGCAGGCAAATGTCCCTGCCCCAGCTGCTGGACCGGCGAAAGAAGTTCACTTCCAGCCATCCACATGCCCAGCGGTTGAATGCTAGCTTGGCAAAATTGCTAACACTTCAACTGCTGCCTTTTCAGTTGGTAGACCCGGCCCCCTTCCGTGAGTTTGTACAATGTGTGGTTCCTCAGTGACAGGTCCCCAAACGCCACTTTCTCTCACGGAAGGCGATTCCGGCTCTCTACCGGCATGTGGAAGGCAATGTCCTTGCCTCGCTGGACAGGTCAGTCAGCGGTAAGGTGCATATTACTGCTGACTCATGGTCCAGCAGGCATGGACAGGGACGTTACCTGTCTTTCACGGCCCATTGGGTCACTCTTCTGGCAGCTGGGAAGGATGCAGGACAAGGTGCAGTAGTGTTGGAGGTTGTTCCGCCACCACGCCTCCAAAATGCTACTATTGGTTGTGACACACCTCTCTCCTCCACCCCCTCCTCTTCTTCTTCCTCCATGGCCTTTTCCAGTGCTCTGTCCTCAGAACCAGTGGTGCTCCGTAGGCGTTCCAGGGGCTACGCAAGTACGCAGGCAAAACCATGCCATGCCGTGCTTGTGCTGGTTTGTTTGGGGGACAGGAGCCACACTGGGGCGGATGTTTTGTCAGCTCTGCAGGGGAAGGCCGAGAGGTGGTTGACGCCACGCCAGCTTAAGCCAGGAATGGTGGTTTGCGACAATGGCACCAACCTCCTCTCCGCCCTCCGACAGGGACAACTGTGCCCTGTGTAGCTCACGTCCTTAACCTGGTGGTGCAGCGGTTCTTGGGCACGTACCCGGGCTTACACGATGTCCTGAAGCAGACCAGGAAAGTCTGTGTGCATTTCCGCCGATCATTTAATGCCTGTGCTCGGCTGGCTGAGCTCCAAAAGGAGTTGAACCTGCCCAAGAACCGCCTTATATGTTACATGCCCACCAGGTGGAACTCAACGTTGGCCATGCTGCAGCGGCTGCATACGCAGCAGAGGGCCATCAATGAGTACCTGTGCGACTAAGGCACCAGGACAGGGTCAGGGGAGCTTGGTTTTTTCTCACCACGCCAGTGGGGCATGATCAGGGATGCTTGCACTGTCCTGTCACCGTTTGAGGAGGCCACAAGGATGGTGAGCAGTTACAGTGCATGCATCAGTGACACTGTACCTCTTGTCCACCTCTTGGAGCATACGCTGCGTGGAATAATGGACAGGGGACATGAGGCAGAACAGAGGCAGGAAGAGGAGGACTTCCTTGCCTCTCAAGGCCCCCTTTATCCAGACAGTGTTCCTGCTGTGCCACCCATCACACAGGAAGAGGATGAGGAGGAGGAGGAGGATGATTGTGTCAGCATGGAGGTGGAGGCTGGCACTCAGCATCAGCAGCAGCAGCAGTCTTGTAGGGATGATTTACAGTCCCAAGAAATCCGTGGACTTGTACGTGGCTGGGAGGAGGTAACTGCGGATCATGTTGTCCTTAGTGACCCAGAGGACTCCGGGCCGAATGCCTCAGCTAACCTACGCTACATGGCCTCCCTGATCCTGCAAAGCCTGCAGAAGGATCCTCGTATTCTTCGGATCAAGGAGTGGGACCATTACTGGCTGGCCACTCTCCTTGATCCACGGTACAAGGGTAAGGTTGCCGACCTTATCTTGCTGTTGCAGAGGGAGCAGAGGATGAGACATTTCCGGGAGGCCTTGCAGAAAGGTCTGTGCAACGCGTTCCCAGAGACTGGGAGGTTACAAACTCCTGGTCCTGGACAACGTGTTGCTGAGACATCGGTCAGAAGGAGCGGTGGAGAAGGTGGCCGTCTGACCGATGCTTTCAGACAATTTTTTAGTCCGCAGCCCCAAGGTATGATCAGTTCCAGCAACCATCGCCAGCGTCTGATTTACATGGTGCAGGAATACCTAGGGACAAGGTCAGACTTGGACACCTTTCCCACCGAAAATCCTCTGGCTTCCTGGGTCTTGAGGATGGATCACTGGCCAGAGTTTGCACAGTATGCAATTGAGCTACTGGCCTGTCCTGCATCCAGCGTTCTTTCGGAACACACCTTCAGTGCTGCTGGTGGCTTTGTTACCGATCACAGGGTGCGCCTGTCCACCGACTCAGTTGATCGACTGACCTTCATCAAGATGAATCAGTCTTGGATCACCCACAGCTACCAAGCACCTGAAGCTGATGTAACCGAATAATTTTTTTAGAAATATCACATCCCTTCAAGACTGCCTATGCTGATGCTGAGTGACTGTCCTGTTATGTTGATTGTCTATCCTCTTCCTCCTCCGCTGATATGTTGGAAGAACATTTTTGGTTCTGGGTGATGCCACCAGCCCAATTTTTCTGCCCCTGTTTAACAGGGGCGTTTAATTACAATTTTTGATGCAATGCTTTGCAGCAGGGCTCATTCCTGCACTACAACTAGAGTATATGGGAGAGGTTGCAGTGTCGTGGCACCAGCACCAGTGCCTAAGGCCCAATTTTTCTGCCCCTGTTTAACAGGGGCGTTTAATTACAATTTTTGATGCAATGCTTTGCAGCAGGGCTCATTCCTGCACTACAACTAGAGTATATGGGAGAGGTTGCAGTGTCGTGGCACCAGCACCAGTGCCTAAGGCCCAATTTTTCTGCCCCTGTTTAACAGGGGCGTTTAATTACAATTTTTGATGCAATGCTTTGCAGCAGGGCTCATTCCTGCACTACAACTAGAGTATATGGGAGAGGTTGCAGTGTCGTGGCATCAGCACCAGTGCCTAAGGCCCAATTTTTCTGCCCCTGTTTAACAGGGGCGTTTAATTACAATTTTTGATGCAATGCTTTGCAGCAGGGCTCATTCCTGCACTACAACTAGAGTATATGGGAGAGGTTGCAGTGTCGTGGCACCAGCACCAGTGCCTAAGGCCCAATTTTTCTGCCCCTGTTTAACAGGGGCGTTTAATTACAATTTTTGATGCAATGCTTTGCAGCAGGGCTCATTCCTGCACTACAACTAGAGTATATGGGAGAGGTTGCAGTGTCGTGGCATCAGCACCAGTGCCTAAGGCCCAATTTTTCTGCCCCTGTTTAACAGGGGCGTTTAATTACAATTTTTGATGCAATGCTTTGCAGCAGGGCTCATTCCTGCACTACAACTAGAGTATATGGGAGAGGTTGCAGTGTCGTGGCACCAGCACCAGTGCCAGTAGCCCAATTTTTCAGCCCCTGTTCAACAGGGGCATGTAATTACAATTCTTGATATAATATTTCACAGGAGGGCCTGTTCCTGTGCCCACCCATAGTAACTGTGAGGACTTATAGTGTTGTGGCACCAGCACCACAACCACCAAAGGTCAATTTTTCTATCACTGTTCAACAATGGCATGTAATTACAATTCTTGATATAATCGTTCACAGCAGGGCGCTCCAGCGCCCACCAAGAGTCACTCTGAGGGCTTACAATGTTGTGGCAAAACCTACACCTTGTTCTGCCATTTCTGCAGAGCATATAGGGCAGGCCCCTACTTTCAAACATCCAACTTACAAACATCTCCTACTTGAAAACGGAAGGAGACAACAGCAAGTGAGATGAAAAAAGACAGACGGCAAAACAAATTATACAGGGGTTGTAATCCTTCCCTATGTTTTCCAAAAAGCTTAAAAATAGATTTTTTGACTGGAGCTACACTTTAAAAATGTACCAGTTGAAAATTACAAACAGATTCAACTTAACGCAACAAATCTACACAGTCCCTGTCTTGTTTGCACCGCCTGTATACTGCTGTTCTGAGTATATAGGGCCTGGGGGCCACACGTATTTCCTTTTTTTAATATGGGTACGGGGTTCCCCTTAATATCCGTACAAGACCCAAAGGGGCTGGTAATGGGCAGGGAGGGCTACCCATGCCATTTTTCTCAATGATTTTCAACCATATTGCAGGAACCAGATATAACATTAAAACCGCAAGCAGTTTTAAATGACGTTATTTCCCTTAAATGTCATTTTGTGCAGGGACTGTTCTAAACACGGGAAACACGTGGCACTTCACAGGCATACTATAGATACCCCTCAGGCATGATATTTAAAGGAATATTTCACTTTTTTTTTTCACTTTAATCGTCATTAAAATCAGTGCTCCCGCCAAAACTGCAATTTTTTAAAACATTTTAGGCATTGACCCATATCCCCTGGGGCAGGAGCCAGGTCCCCAAACCCTTTTTAGGACAGTATCTTGCATATTAGCAGTTAAAATTAGAACTTTTCATTTCGAACGTTCGAGTCCCATAGACTTCAATGGGGTTCTAACGTTCGTACGAATTTGGGTCCGTTCGTTTGGGTGCAGCAGCCTAGTGTGACACCAACACCACACTAGTGTAGTGTGACACCACCATAAGACTTCCTTGGTTTTAATTTTTTGCGCCTGGCTTTCCTTTGTATTTTTGCACAATGACTATGTACATGTATATATATATAATATATAATACCTTTGATGATTAGCTCACTGCTTTTTTTCCAGACGTCTACACTACAAGTCACTACAAGTGAAATTTCTACCATCTTTGGAAATAGGGGTTTCATTCTTGGTGAGTTGCTGTAAAGCTAAATTCACACCAGAGCATAGCGATTTACTGCCGTTTTTATTTGAGAGTTTTTGAGCATTTTTTTTTGCAGTGTATTACAAGCAATTTGGAAGCATATTACATGCATTTTACAGCTTCAGGTGTTTTTTTTTTTAGCCAATATGGAAGCCATAGAGGGAAGAAAGGGAAAATAAATTAGAGGTGGAGAGCTGCTGTCTGAAGAAAAAATGTGCAACAAAATGCTTGTAAAAAGCTCAAGTCAGGCGTTTCTATTGAAGTCTATGGGGCCAAAAACACCTATAATCTGCCAAAAAGAAGCTCATGTACTTTTTTGATCTTTAAGTGTTTTGCTTCAGGTGACAGAATGATCATATGTGTACATAAGCCATTGAAATGAATGGGATTTGGCTTGTTGAGCATTTTCAAGCAGAAAATCTTTCAGGTGTGAACTGGGCCTAAGTGTCTTCCACTTCTAAAGGGATTCAGACACTGCTGCTTTTCCTAATAGAAGGATGCTTTTGCTCCTAAAAGCATAATGAAGTTAGAATTTTTGATTTAAAAATCAGTTTTAGAAATCATATGGTAAAACAAACAGTAATTTGTTCAGAATAGAAAAAGCAATGAATCCACCTAAATAATTTAATGAATAGTGCAGAAATACTAATACTAAAAAAAACTACTACTCCTGTCCCACTATTTAAAGTGGTTGTAAACCCTTACAAACCACTTTGACCTACAGGTAAGCCTAGATATACGGTTTAGGAGATATTTACCTGAAGACAGCCATCGCTGTCTACGGCGCATGTGCCGTAGACAGCGGCGTGCAGGCGCACTGGGTAATACCTAACCATTCCAGTGTGGGGCTGCCCTACTGCAAAGGTAACGTCTGATTTTATAAGGCATTGAGCTTAAAAATATATATTACTGGGTGAAACAGGTATTTTGAAGCCTGTAGAACCAAATATTCATGAAAAATATTCATAAGAATAAATATATCCTATATTAATAGCAAAGTTAAACAAAATAATAATAAAAAAGTTTAAAATGGAAAATATTTCATATGCAGTATTGGTATTATGATGGTGGTTCCAAGCACAATCTGCTCTGTGTAACTTTTTACCTCACTGTAGAAATGTGAAAGACATAACATTCTAACATATATATTATGTCAACAGAGGCATTTCTAATCACAGCTTGGGTATGAGAAAGCAACATGGCTGCTGTGGTGTATGTAGGGTCCATTTCTAGTATCCGAGCTTTATGGGAAGGCCGAATCCAACAACACCAAGAAGACCTGAAAGCCCAGAAAGATCGCAGAAGAAAGAAGGACGTGGGAGAGTGAGTGACAAAAATTATTTTTTCTGTATGGCCAGCGGCCTGCTGTTTACATACTATATGTATGTGTGCCTGTGTTTAATATACATAACATACGGTCAGTGGTGTATTTAGGTTTTGTGCTGACCTAAGCCTGACTAAACTCATGCACCCCCTAATTGAAATATGACCCACCCCTTCCTGTCAAAGCCACACCCCTTACTGTTTAAGACCCGCCCTGTCCTCTGTAACCACATCCCTTTCTCTACCCTGCCCCACCCCTAAACACGCCCTCATAAATTATCTCATGAAATTACACTGTTAAATGTTTTATGCAGAATCAGTTTCAGTGCCCATCAGTGCAGCCTATCATTGGCCATCAATGCAGCCTCATCAGGGGCCACCAGTGCAGCGTATCATTGCTGCCTTATCAGTGCAGCTTAAGAGTGCTGCCTAATCTGTGCCCAACAGTGCAGCCTATCAGTAGTCATCAGTGTAGCATATCAGTGCAGCCCTATCAGTGCAGCTTAAGAGCGCCGCCTCATCTGTGCCCAACAGTGCAGCCTTATCAGTGCCCATCAGTGCAGCCTATCAGTGGCCATCTGTGCAGCTTAAGAGCAGCTTATGAGTGCAGCCTCATTAGGAGCCACCAGTACAGCCTATTGTGGCCTTCTTTGGGGTTAAAAACTCCACGATAGTAGCCGAAAAACCCTTCTTAAACAGCGGTAAATCGACACTAAAAATGAGCGGCGCTTTACCTCTAACGCATGGGCGGCCCCAGTGTAAAAGGAGCATAAGAGTGCCACCTCATCAGTAGCAATCAGTGCAGCCATTTCAAAATATCACAGCTTACTAGTGTATATTAATTTTGTTTTGATTATAGCATGGAGCACATTGCACATGCTAGAATTAATGCAAACTAATTAAACAGTGCACATTCAGGTGAAAGGTCATATAGTGCAAAGTGCTCCATGCATGTTGGAATCAATGCAAATGTATTAAACAGTCCACATTCAGTGAAAGTTAATGTACTGAAAGTTTGCAGTAGATGAACTTTTACTGAATGTGGACTGTTTAATGAGTTTGTAACATGCATGGAGCACTTTGCTGATGATCTGAAAATATGCATTTAATCCATGTTGAGCACTTTATATGGACATGACTTTATATGCACATGACTATATGCAAATAATCGTAATTAGCTGTACCTGCTGTCCTGGCCACCACCTGAGGGAGTTCCTGTCATCCTCCTCTCTCTCCTATAGTCACAGAGAGACTCCTTCCTGGGCTGTGGACAAAATGCATTGTATGGATGTCGCGTGGAGGAGGGTATGCGGACCACCGCTCACCACTGAAATGACATGCATCCGGTCTGGCCAGTCAGAGACCATTTTATGGCGTGTCAGTCGCTTCCTCCCCCTTGCCAAGTACGCCCCATATACTGCTAGTAATATTAGCAACAGTGCCACGGCCCATGCTACAGCAAGCAGGCCGCTGCACCATGGGTTATATTTGTGCAGGAGGCGGACGCGGGACCCAGGACTCAGGAGGACAGGTCAGCGTTTTTTTTGTGCAGGGGTGGCTTTTTTGCCGCCCCACCCCCTCAAAGTGCCACCCTAGGCCTAGGCTGACAAGACATGGCACTGCATAGAGTATATGTATAGCACCCTCTAGCTTAGTGTGCTAGATGAAGAGTTTTTTTTTGTGAGCTGTACAGTAGGTAAATTTGGCTTGGCTGGCAGCCAGGCCTGGGCTGAATCTGAACAACAGCAACAATGTTCTCCTGCACATAGATGTTATAGTCCAAGTCAGAAAATAACTCTGTAGTCAGAAGTGGATATTACTTTAGAGCCTTGCTGCTCTCTAGGACTGGGGTTGTCCTCAGAAGACTGTGAAAAATGGAGGGCACACTGGCCTAGTGCATTATACAACAATACATTTATTGAAGTTAAAATATAAGATATAACTACTCACAAACAAAGGTAGTGAAAGCACTCATCAAGCGACTACAAGTGGCTGCAATCTCCCAGCTTTGCCAAAGCCCCTAGCTCAAGAAGGACCTCACCAGGGTCCCTTCTGGCCAACACATTTTGAAGGAATGTCCTTCTTCATTAGAGCCAATGTGCTGGGAGATTGCAACCATTTGATGAGCGCTTTCACTACCTACATTTGTGAAGAGTTATATTTTATATTTTATCTTCAATAAATTTGTTGATGGATACTGCACTAGGCAAGTGTTTTTATCTATTTTCCACTGAGTTGAATCTGGGTCAGGGATGAGTGACCCAGGGAGGCTGGATGACTTATCAAGCAGCATCTCTAGCAACTTCCCCTGCTCTCTAGAACCTTGGAGAAGCTTCCAGAAGTAGAGGGTGGAGTCTAGGAGGGGCTGTTTGGAGTATTGAGGAGGGCCCCAGCCAATCCCCAGCAAGAGGACTGGCAGGGGGTGGGCACCTCTTAACCAGTTCCGGACAGCTCACTGCACATATACTGTGGCAGGGCAGCCTAGCTGCGTGAAAAACGTACCTGTACGTTGTCCACGTAACCTAGTCTGCGGCACGCACACACATCGTGATTGGACATTGCCCCGATTTTTCTGGGAAATGAAAGAATGGCGATCTGCTGATGTAAACAAAGCAGATCTTTGTTTACATCAGCAAGGCAAAGCAAACAAGCAAACCTTCTGTCAGGAACTGCTCCCTGCTAATCAAGAACACTGATCTCTCGGTTCTTGCAGTGAGTCCATCCCCCACAAAGTTAGTAAGCACACTAAGAAAGTGCATTTAACCCCTTGATCGCCCCTGATGTTAACCCCTTCCCTGCAAGTGTCATTTTGTAAAATGTCAGTTAATTTTTTTTTTTAGCACTCATCACTGTATTGGTGTCACTGGTGCCCAAAAAGTGTCACTCAGTGCGCTGCAATGTCGCAATGTCACAGTCCCGCTAAAAATCGCTTATAGCCGCCATTACTAGCCCAAAAAAAAAGTCCCTAAATCTACCCCATAGTTTGTAGACGCGATAACTGTTGTGAAAACCAATCAATATACGCTAAGTGCAATTTATTTTACCAAAAATATGTAGCAGAACACACATTAGTCTAAATTGATGAAGAAATTAGCTTTTTTGCTTTTTTTTTATTGGATATGTTTTATAGCAGAAAGTAAAAAATATTGTGTTTTTTTCAAAATTGTTGCTCTTGTTTTGTTAATAGCGCAAAAAAAAACAAAAAATGCAGAGATGATCAAATACCACCAAAAGAAAGCTCTATTTGTGGGAAAAAAAGAACATCAATATTGTTTGGGTACAGCCTCACACACCCGCGCAATTGTCAGTTAAATTAACGCAGTACCGTATCGCAAAAAATGGCCTGGTCATTAAAGTGGAGTTCCACACAAAAATGGAACTTTCGCATTTTGGAATCCTCCCCCCCTCTGGTGTCACATTTGGCACCTTTCAGGGGGGAGCAAATACCTGTCTAATACAGGTATTTTGCTCCAATTTCTGGGCATAGATACTTGCACCACCCGCGGGTATCTATGCCCCTTGCCGTCCCCCCGCTGTTTTCTGGGAGACACACGGGTCCCAGGAGACAGCAGGGACGAGTGTGAACATGCAGTGTGATGCGCACCTAAGCAGTAGGCTCAGGCTTCACTCCCTGATTCCCTTACCGAAGACGGTAGCGGCAGCACCTGAGAGCCGAGGGACAGATCGGCTTCTGGTGCCGACATCGCGGGCGCCCTGGACAGGTAAGTGTACTTAATTTAAAAGTCAGCAGCTGCAGTATTTGTAGCTGCTGACTTAAAAAAAAAATTGGCAGAACTCTGCTTTAATGAGTTAAAACCTTCCAGGGCTGAAGTGGGAGATGGAGTGCTGAGGAGGCTTTCGGTGGCCCCTAGACTGGGGGTGGGGGTGGCCTCGGGCCTGGAGCTCGGGTGCTGGTGCTTCTACAACATATAGAGGAATGCTTACCTGAATGCACAGTAGCAAGGAGAGGACAGCAGGAGAGAGAGTCAGCACGTCCGGGAGATCTCCTGAGAGTCAGTCAGTCTGGACTGGTGAGTGTCAGTTTGTAGGGTTGGGGAATGTCAGTTTGGAGGACAGGAAAAGTCAATCAGGAGGACTGGGGTGAAGTAGCCAGGAGGGCTACTGAAAGAGGCTGCTGCAGCCTGGAGGGCTGGCAGGGCCTGAAGAGGTGGTACAGGGACCAGTGACCACAAGAGGAAGTGCAGTGAATGAGTTAATGTTGTCACTCTACAACCTTCAAGTATAGGGGCAGCGAGTCCATGCCTGTAATGCTACAGATTTCTACATAGTCACACGACAATGGTAATTTTTCAAGCAAGGGAAGTACTGGAGGAAGCCAGGAGATGTTTATAGGATTGTATATACTAGGAGTTGTCTCTAGAGATGTTTCAAAGTCAAATGGGCATCCCATAATACTCCTACTCCCTATCCAAGTTTTATCCCCTCAATAAAAATACAAAAACAAGCACTGAACTGTTTCTTGATTCTTGGAGACTGTGAAGATTCGGCATGTCTGGCAGTGCAGGGTGGGGAATCCCAATTCACTTGCATCTAGGGTTGCCACCTCATCCCTTTAAACCCGAACACATATTAATTCCACAGGTTCTGTGGCTGATTAAGGTGGAAGCTAAACTCACTTAGTGTCGTACCTGCATTCAATTAGCCTCAGAACCTGTGTAAATGAATATGTGTTTGGGTTTAAAGGGATGAGGTGGCAACTCTACTTGCGGCTCCTACTGGCCATACATCTTCAAAGTAAGCAGATAGCATGAGATAGTTTTTGTTCCCTTCTATAACACACAGACACATCCACAATGGAAAATACGGTTTTGTGTTTAGTCCTGCATGATCGTAATAATTTAATATTTATTCCCAGAGGATTAATGTTATGTTCCTGACACCTAAATAAAGGTGTTGCTTCCTGTAAAAATCCTTAATTTATGCTGTCAGTTACCACCCAAAGCAGTATTCTTCCAGTACGAAGTACTTTCACTGCTTGCTCGCCTCTTCCTGTCCCCTTCACTATTCACAGAACTCATATTATTATTGTCCCACAATGCAATGCATTCTATGAATGGGCAAGGAGAATCTGTTATTTATCCAACCCTCCTTCATTCATTCATAGAATGTATGGCATTGACCAGTGATATATAGTGCTGTAGACTGGCCATTCCCTCACAGACAGTACTATATCTTAAGTGTTGTCACTGTTTAATACTACGCTTGCTGGTCAAGGCATCTCTTACACCTTTCTTCTAATCTGATGTTTTATGACAAAGTTCAGCACAGAGTTAAAGAGGAGAAAAGAGCATGCTCTTATGTGTTTACTACTCTGCTCCACCAGAATCTCTAATGTATGGGAGAGTCGTATCCAATTATCAAGGCTGAAGGAGAAGATCTGCAATGAAGATGGAAGGCTGATTCTCAGGATTGAAAAGGAGGAGTGGAAGGTACGTCAGCTTCAAAAGTGCAATTACTTCTGTGAAGATCATTTGTAAGCGTCTGTAACATACTGTACCTCTGAAAAATAGAGAAGGTAGAGACACAGGAGAAACTTCTTTATAGTATAGTAAGCAAATGGTACGTGAGTTTAAAAAGGTAGATTATCACTAACTGGTTGCTTGATACCTTGTAAATGGTCAGCAACTGGTAAGTGTGCATGGTAAATATTTTTGTCTCCATGCAGAATGCTTTCTATGTAAATCAAAAAAGTAATGAAATAGTTACGTGCTGCCACCTAATGGTAACTGAAAAATGTATCTAAAAAAAAGCTGCTGCTATCACCTATGTGTTCCCACGTCAACAGCAATAAAATATGAAATCTATGTGATAGCGCTGCTTATGAAACACATGAATTAATTAAACTTATAACAAGTTAAACTTATAATTAATTAAATTCACGTGAAGGGAGCACAAGTCACGGGGTGGAGTTTGTTGTGAAGCACGGTTTTCACTGAGAAGTTTTATGTGCACATTCTATAAAAAAATATATATATTTTATCTCGTATGGACTCTTTATGAACTGTCTGCACATATTGATTGTTTGGCACTTTATTTATTGGCATGGAACACTTTATTACGTATTTCATGTTTGTATAGTCACATATATTAATACGTTTCATAAGCAGAGCTATCACATAGATTTCATATTTTAATGCTCTCTAGGTACCTTCGCAGAAAAGACCAAAGTGTTTGTGTGTGCGGGCAGGGTTTACGTGGGAACCTGTAGATGTGAGGTGACCATGCCCTTGCAGGCTGCAGGAGGCATATGCCTAAACACGGGGTGTGGCGTTAAGGCAGCACTCTGTATTGAGGGACACTTCTCCACGCAGACATTTAGTAACTCATGGATTCTGTTACCTATCTCACTTCATTCCTCACTGAACATCCCAGATAACAGTTCATTAGTATTCTCTCCCCCCCTCCATGAAGCATTTCTCAGCCGGTGCCATGTAGTGTGCACCAGACTCCATCAACTTAGCAATCGTCAACTTATCCCAGTGACACTGATATGCGTGTTTAGCTATTGCTCCATCTGTTTGGCTTGTATCCCAGGAAGCTCTGTGCCATGTGTTACCTCCAGAACCCATGTCCCTCAACTTCCCAGCTGGCTGGCTGCTATATTTTACATTGACACCTGTACTGTAGTCACTTGCAACAGCACCACAACCCCTTGAGGGTTAACTTAACTGCCTATTAAGACACTAATACTGCATCTTCTCTTCACACTGTCTTGGCCGCAGACATGCCCATGTTATGTGGTATGCCATTCATGCAACTCTTTATAGGTGACCTCAAATAACTTCAAACCAGGCAGATCTTGTAAACTGATGGCACTTTATTCATTACGTCCTCACTGGAGGGTTGGCAGGGCCTGAAGAGTTCTTACAGCTTCATTCCACTTTCAGTAATCCCGCTAACTCCTGGTGCCTCCTGTTATCCTTGCCCTATAATAGCTCCAACTTTCCAGTGCAGAAATTCTATAATGTCCATGTCCTTGGGACCCCGACAGGGTTCCCGCCAAGGGGAGAATGGAGCAATCGCCTGTCTACATGGTTGCTCTTCCCTTGTATTTATCTACCACCAATAGGGGCAGCACCATGAATACACAGGAAACTGGCAGCACAATTAACCATTTCCACCCCAGAGGCACCAGCTATATACACATACATCATTGTACAAGTGAACTAATATGTAGTAACATTAGGCATTACAGTACAACACACAGAAAAAATCATTTAGGCACCCTACATGTGATTCTAGTTGTAGACTATGTCTTTTGAGATGAAACGTACGTCGGGTGGTTGATGTGCTGACGTCATCGCTGTGTACCTGCAATCGAACGGAAGTCTGCAAGCCAGCCGGCATTGTTGTTATGGTTGATGTTTATTTAGCTGCTATCTATAATAAGTGCAATTTTCTATTTTTATTACATTTGTTTACTGATTCACTCTATGGAGAGCATTCTCTTCTTTTGGGTTTTGCCTGCTGATGCCTCTGGTGCATATTGTGGAGACGAGTTGTGGCTGCAATGCTGACCATAATATCTGCAAGCTCATTTTAGCTTGCCCTCTGGTAAGCGTTCAGTTTATGCGGCGGTGGATTACTTCACAGGGTGCTTCTGTGTGATTAAGGGATTTCGCACTGATTGATTTCATACTGGATCACTGTTTATGGACTAATTTATAGTCACATTTGCTGTTTATTCACTGGACAAATATGCTCATTTCATTTATATGGGCTTTATCACTGACTTATTTTTTATTTGCCTTTAGCGCAGCTTTTTCCTTTGTTTCCATTTGTTTGAATTGTGCATATCTCACAATTTTTAGCTGCTGGTGTTCACATAGATTTTTTATATTTATGTAATGCTTTCTAGTGCAGTATTTTTTGTGTCTTTTAGAGTTGTGAATGGCTTTGTATGTTGTGGTTAGTATTTTGAATTTATTTTTCTGGGTGATTGGGAGCCAGTGTAAGGATTGTAGGAGAGGGTTGTGCGGTTGGTAAAGTGCATAAGTCTGGCAGCAGCATTCATGATAAACTGAAGAGATAGTGTATGGAGAGGCAGGCCAATGAGAAGGGAGTTGCAATAGTCAAGACGAGAGATAATGAGGGAGTGAATGAGGAGCTTGTTGGTTTCATTTGTTAAAAAGTAGCACATTTTAGAGATGTTATGGAGGATAATTCTACAAACCTTTGACAAGAATTGAACTTGAGGCTGAAATGACAGGTCAGAGTCTAGGATTACACCTAGTACCCTGGCGTAAGGGGAAGGACTGATGGTTGTATTGTTGATTTTGATGGAAAAGTCATGGAGGGGGCATGGGCGGGGGGAATATTAATAGATCAGTTTTAGAGAGATTTGGTTTAAGGAAGTAGTGTTGCTTCATCCATTCTGATATGTCAGTTAGTAGGTTTGTAATGCGTGAGGCGACGGAAGGAGTGAGGTGAGGAGTAGACAGATAGATTTGGGTGTCATCAGCGTATACGTGGTATTGAAAGCTGTGGGTGGTTATCAAGTGACCAAGGGAGGAGGTGTAGATAGAGAAGAGAAGGGGTCCAAGAACAAAGCCTTGGTGGACCCCCACAGAAAGGGGCAATGGAGAAGAGGAGACAGTGTTGTAGGTAACACTGAAGGAGCGCTGTCATAGATAGGCAGATAACCAGGATAGAACAGAATCTTGGAGGCCAAGGAAATATAATTTATTGAGGAGTCGGTGGTCAACAGTATCAATGGCCAAAGAGAGGTCAAGTAGTAGGTGTATGGAGTAGGGATAGGCGAATGGTTCGGCTCGAGCATAAGTTTGGGGCGAACATCGAACAATATGCGGTGTTCAGTGCAAATTCGAAAGCCGCCTGAACACCCTTAAAGTCTATGGGACACTAACATGAAAAATCAAAAGTGTTCATTTTAAAGGCTTATATGCAAGTTATTGTCATAAAAAGTCTTTGGGGACCCTGGTCCTGCCCCAGAGGACATGTATAAATTCATTTTCTTTTTTCTTTTTTTAAACTGGCGTTTTTTCGGGAGCAGTGATTTTTTTTTTAATGCTTAAAGTGAAACAATAAAAATGAAATATTCCTTTAAATATTGTGCCTGTGGGGGTGTCTATAGTATGCCAGTAGTGACGCATTTTTCCCATGTGTAGAACAGTACCACAGCAAAATGACATTTCTAAAGGAAAACTTAATTTAAAATGTCATTTAAAACTGATCGCGGCTGTAATGAATTGGGTCTCAGCAATATAGCTAAAACTCATTGAAAAAAAAATTCAAAAAGTTTTCACATAGTTTGCAGTGCTTGCACTGACATTATCAATACTGGCACTTGCACTTTATATGTTTTTTTTGATCACCACACTGTTGCACTTTATATGGCAGTAGCCTACATGGACAATTTTTTGAGTTGTTAATGAATTCTTTCTATTTTATGTCTTTTTTATCTTGATTAGACATTTTTGCATAAATATTTATTGATATATTTTGCATCTAATTTATTTAACCGGTTCCCGACCAGTGCACGCCGATGTACGTCGGCAGAATGACACGGGCAGGCATATTGGCATACAGGTACGTCCAATCTTTAATGCCGCCCTGCCATCGTGAGCGCATGAGCGGCCGCGCGCTCGCAGGCTGGTCGGGACCCCCGTGAGTCTGGTCACGGGTCCCGCGGACTTGATCGCCGCGGGCATACCCACGATCGTCTCACGGGGCGGCTGAATGAGGAAATGCCGTTGTAAACAGCATTTCCCCATTCTGCCTAGCAACTAGTGACACTGATCTCTGCTGCATGTGATTGGAGCAGAGATCAGTGTTCAAAAAATTAAAGCTCAGCCCCCCACAGTTAGTAACACACCACTAGGAACACTTAACCCCTACACTGCCACCCACTGGTTAACCCCTTCACTGCCAGTGTCATTTACACAGGAATCACTGCATTTATATAGCAGTGACTGCTGTATAAATGACAATGGTCTCAAAAATGTGTCAGAAAATGTCCGATGTGTCCGCCATAATGTCGCAGTCACAATAAAAATCACTGATCGCCGCCATTACTAGTAAAAAAAAAAATATTAATAAAAATGCCATAAAACTATCCCCTATTTTGTAAACGCTATAACTTTTGCGAAAACCAATCAATAAGTCGCTTATTGCAATTTTGTTTTTACCAAAAATATGTAGAAGAATACGTATCGGCCTAAAATGAGGGAAAAAATTTTTTTTATATATTTTTGGGGGATATTTATTATAACAAAAAGTTAAAAATAATGCATTTTTTTCAAAATTGTCGCTCTATTTTTGTTTATAGCGCAAAAAAAAAAAAACGCAGGGGTGATCAAATACCACCAAAAGAGAGCTCTATTTGTGGGAAAAAAAGGACGTCAATTTTGTTTGGGAGCCACGTTGCATGACTGCGCAATTGTCAGTTAAAGCGTCGCAGTGCCGAATCGCAAAAAGTGGTCTGGTCTTTGACCAGCAATATGGCCCGGGGCTGAAGTGGTTAAGCATTTTTGCACCAAAAGGAGTCTATGTATACAGATAGATTTTGATTTGAATGCTGTAATATCACATTCACTGGATTTTTTCACACTCCTTTGTGTCTACTTGATATGAAATAGCTTAAATTTCCTACCTTGACACACCAACCCCCCCCCCCCCCCCCCTTTTCAATCTCACCACCACCTTCCCTTTCCCTGCCTTCCTTCCCCTCTCTTATATAGCCCAGCACTACTCCATTCGAATATTTATTTTTGTTTGGGTTTGAATAACCCCTCTCAGTGCATGCAGCAATATTCCCCCTCACCTATCTAATTGGCTGACGCAGAGATACCCTTATCTAATTCTTGCACCATGGGAGAAGGCAGCAGGAGAAGCTGAGTCCAAATTTTGAAGCCAGGTTTTGGTTACGGCGAGTATGTTAAAGCCATGAGAGATGAAGAGGTCATGTACAGATGTTAGCTTGTTACAGACGGAGCAGGCGTGCCAAAGGGCACATGAGATTGGTGGGCAATGCCTCCTTATCAGGCTCTGATACACACATTCATCTATCACCAAAAGTGGTAATGCTTTTTCCAGGCTCTGCAAGCTCAACTACCACCAAGAGGGGGTGCTACCACCCTGAATATGGGGTAAGTGTGAGCCGTGGAGCTTCCCCCAAGTTTCATCTGCCCTCAGTCCCCCACACCCAGTGCACTGGTGCTTCCCTCAGGCCCCACCAAACTTCACTCCTCTGCCACCAAGGGCGGCAATGCCTCTTATCAGGCTCTGCTACACGCACTCATCTACCACCAAGAGAGGGTGCTACCACCCTGGGTATGGGGTAAGTGTGGGTACTGGAGCTTCCCCTCAAGTTTCCCCTGCCCTCACTCCCTCACACCCAGCGTTCCGGTGCTTCCCTCCGGTCCCACCAGGTTCAACTCTTCTACCACCAAGGGTGGCAATGACTTTTATCAGGCTCTGCTACACCCACTAATCTACCATCAAGAGTGGCAATGCCTGTTAGGCTCTGCTACATCCACCACCAAGGGTGGCAATGCATCTTAGGCTCTGCTACACGTATTCATCTACCACCAAGAGTTGCAATGCCTCTTATCAGGCTCTGCTACACTCAGGCTCATCTACCACCAAGAGTGGCAACACCTTTTCCAGGCTCTGCTACTTCAACTACCATGAATAGGGGGTGATACCACCCTGGGTATGAGGTAAGTGTGGGCAGTGGAGCTTCCCCCCAAGTTTCATCTGCCCTCATTCCCCCATGCCCAGCATACTAGTGCTTCCCTTAGGCCCCACCAAACTGCACTTCTCTACCACGAAGGGTGGCAATGCCTCTTATCAGGCTCTGCTACATGCACTCATCTACCACCAAGGGTCACCTACCACCAAGAGGGGGTGCTACCACCCTGGGTATGGGGTAAGTGTGGGCAGTGGAGCTTCCCCTCAAGTTCCATCTGCCCTCACTCCCTCACGGCCAGCGTACTGGTGCTTCCCTCATGCCCCACCAAGCTGCACTCTTCAAACACCAAGGGTGGCAGTGCTTTTGATCAGGCTCTGCAACACCCACCACCAAGGGTGTTAATGCCTCTTAGGCTCTGCTATATGTACTCATCTACCACCAAGGGTGGCAATGCCTCTTATCAGGCTCTGCTAAACAGACCCATCTACCACCAAGAGTGGCAATGCCTTTTCCAGGCTCTGCTACCTCACCTACCACAAAGAGGGGGTGCTACCACCCAGGGTATGGGGTAAGTGTGGGCAGTGGAACTTCCCCCAAGTTTCATCTGTCCTCCCTCGCCACGCCCAGCGTTCTGGTGCTTCCCCAATGCCTCCTACTAGTCTCTGCTACATGCCTCACCTGCCACCCAGAGGGGGTGCTACCACCCTGGGTATGGGGTGAATGTGGGCAGTAGATCTTCCCCCCAAGTTTAATCTGTCCTTACTCACCACGCCCAGTGTTCTGGTGCTTTCCTTAGGCCCCACCAAACTGCACTCCTCTACCACCAAGGGTGGCAATGCCTCTTACCATGCTCTGCTACACGCACTCATCTACCACTAAGGGTGGCAATGCCTCTTATCAGGCTCTGCTACCTGCCTCACCTACCACCAAGAGGGGGTGCTACCACCCTGGGTATGGGGTAAGTGTGGGCAGTGGAGCTTCCCCCCATGTTTAGTCTGCCCTCTGCCCCCACGCCTAGCGTACTGGTTTTTCCACCAGACCCCACCAAACTGCACTCCTCTACCACCAAGGGTGGCAATGCCTCTTATCAGGCTCTGCTACACCCACTCATCTACCACCAAGGGTGGCAATGCCTCTTATCAGGCTCTGCTACCTGCCTTACCTACCACCAAGAGAGGGTGCTACCATCCTGGGTATGGGGTAAGTGTGGGCAGTGGAACTTCCCCCCCCCCCAAGTTTCATCTGCCCTCACTCCCCCAAGCCCAGCATACTGATGCTTCCCTTGGGCCCCACCAAACTGCACTCTTCTACCACCAAGGGCGGCAATGCCTTTTATCAGTCTCTGCTACCCCCGCTCATCTACCACCAAGGGTGGCATTGCCTCTTAGGCTCTGCTACACATACTCATCTACCACTAAGGGTGGCAAAGGCCTCTTATCAGGCTCTGCTACACCCACTCATCTACCACCAAGAATGGCAACACCTTTTCCAGGCTTTGCTACCTCACCTACCACCAAGAGGGGGTGCTGAGTACCCCCTGAGTATGGGGTAAGTGTGGGCAGTGGAGCACCCCCCAAGTTTCATCTGCCCTTGCTCCCCTACGCCCAGCATACTGGTGCTTCCCTGAGGCCCCACCAATCTGCACTCCTCTACCTACCACCAAGGGTGCCATGCCTCTTCTCAGGCTCTGCTACACCCACTCATCTACCAGCAAGGGTGGGGCTCCAATTATCCGCCCTCCCCCACACCCAGGGTAGTGGTGCTTACCTCAGGCCCCACTTACCTGACTGGGTAGTGACTTTTATAGGTAAAGTTATCTCAGGGAAAATCCAATTGCCTATAAAGGGATCAGGAATGGAATTTTTTTCCCCAGTTGTATCACATTGGATTATGCTATGATGAGGTTTTTCACCTTCCTGTGGGTCAACTGCCTCTCCCCAGAATGTAATATATGCACTCATCTACCACTAAGTATGAAAATGCCTCTTGGGCTCTGATACACCCACTCATCCACCATCAAGGGCGGCAATGCCTCTTAGGCTCTGCTTCATGCACTCATCTACCACCAAGAGTGGCAATGTCTTTTTCAGGCTCTGCTTCCTCACCTACCATTAACAAGGGGTGCTACCACCCTGTGTATGGGATAAGTGTTGGCAGTGGAGCTTCCCTCCAAGTTTGAGCTGTCCACACTCCCCCATGCTCAGCGTACTTATACTTCCCTCAGGCTCCACCAAACTGCACTCCTCTACCACCAAGGGTGGCAATGCCTTTTATCAAGCTTTGTGTCAGAAAGCATGAATCAGACTGAGACAGAAGTACAGTTAAATCACACTTGTAATAATAATAAAAAAGGTAAACCGGAACTGATATTCAGACAAGCCAAAACGTCAGGGAGCCAGAGATGAGCATTGTAGAACAGCAAGCAGGATCTGGAGCCAGAAGGAATGTCAGCCAAGCAAGCCTTTAACAGGAACACAAGAGAGCGTTTCTAGAGATGTGGCCAAGGTGAAGGGAGAAATCATCTGGGCTGGACGGCTTAAGTAGGCAGGACTTATGAGCAGTATATCATGAACAGGCGAGTCACTGTGGAGAGATAGGAGCTGGCAATTATCCGACAGCTGAGCAGCCAGCTTAGAGAAGGAAGGGCTGAGCCCAGCCCTGACACTCTGCAACACCCACTCATCTACCACCAAGGGTGGCAATGCCTCTCATCAGGCTCACGCTACCCCCACTCACCTACCACTGAGGGTGGGGCTCCAATTGCCTGCCCTCCCCCACACCCAGGGTGGTGGTGCTTACCCCAGGCCCCACCTACCTGACTGAGTACTGACATTTATAGGTAAAGTTGATCCAGGAAAAATCCAATTGCCTCTCGGGGGATCAGGAAGAAATATTTTCCCTAGCTGTAGCACATTGTATTATGCTATGCTGGGGTTTTTTGCCTTCCTCTGGATCAACTGCCTCTCCCCAGAACCCAATACATGCAGTCATCTACCACCAAGTATGGCAATGCCTCTTAGGCCCTGATGCATGCATTCATCTAACCCTAAGGGTGGCAATGCCTCTTATCAGGCTCCGCTACACCCACTTATCTACCAACAAGAGTGGCAATGCCTTTTTCAGGCTCTGCTACTTTACTTCCACCAACAGGGGGTGCTACCACCCTGGGTATGAGGTAAGTTTGAGCAGTGGAGCTTCTCCCCAGGTTTCATCTGGCCTCACTCCCCAATACCCAGCATACTGGTGCTTACCTCAGGCCACACCAAACTTCACTCTACGACCAAGGGTGGCAATGCCTCTTATCAGGCTCTGCTACACCCACTCATTCATCCCCAAGGATGGCAATGTCTTTTCCAAGGCTACACTACCTGCCTCAGCTACCACCAAGAGGGGGTGCTACCACCCTTGGGTATGGGGTGAATGTGGGCTGTGGAGCTTCCCCCCAAGATTCATCTGCCCTGACTCCCCCAATCCCAGTGTACTGGTGCTTCCTTCAGACCCCACCTACCTGCACTCCTCTACCACCAAGGATGGCAATGCCTCTTATCAGGCTCTGCTGCACCCATTCATCTACCACCAAAATGGCAATGCTTCTTACTGTATACTATTTTCTATATGTGCAATTTAGTCTCTTCTGTGATATTTTTTATTGGTAAAACGTTAGGTCAGGTGACCTGACTGCCGACCATCCGACCTGGAGTGTTTTTGTTTTGTGTTTGCCCCCCCCCCCAAAAAAAACACCAGCCGCCACTGCAAACAGGTACAATATCTTCATCTTTTAGAGCCCATTCACACAGGGGCAACTCCTGATCCGACTTCAGGTCGCCCCTAGTCGCCTCAGGTCGCCTCAGGTCGGACAACATTTAAAAAGCAATGTAAGTGAATGAGAGCCGTCTTAATGCACACTACTGAAGTCGCTCCGACTTCAGAAAAGGTTCCTGTACTACTTCTATCCGACTTGTAGGCGACTGGTACCCATTGATTTCAATGGAGGTCGCCTCCAAGTCGGATCTCCGTCTATACGGAGGCGACTTTGACAGAATTATTAGCTCTGAAGGGGGAACTCCACGGCAAATTTCTGAAAAAAATTTGGCGTGGGTTCCCCCTCCGAGAGCATACCAGGCCCTTAGGTCTGGTATGGATTCCAAGGGGAACCCCCTACGCCGAAAAAACGGCGTGGGGGTCCCCCCCAGATCCACACCAGACCCTTATCCGAGCACGCTACCCGGCCGGCCAGGAAAGGGGGTGGGGACGAGCGGGCGGCCCCCCCCCTCCTGAGCCGTACCAGGCTGCGTGCCCTCAACATGGGGGGGGTGCCTTGGGGGAGGGGAGGCGTGCGGCCCCCCCCACCCCAAAGCACCTTGTCCCCATGTCGATGAGGACAAGGGCCTCTTCCCGACAACCCTGGCCGTTGGTTGTCGGGGTCTGCGGGCGGGGGGCTTATCGGAATCCGGGAGCCCCCTTTAATAAGGGGGCCCCCGGATACCGGCCCCCCACCCTATGTGAATGAGTATGGGGTACAATGTACCCCTACCCATTCACCTGTGGAAAAAAAGTACAAAAAAAAAACACAACACAGGGAAAAAATATTTTATTGCACAGCTCCGGGGGTCTTCCGTCTTCGGGGGTCTTCTCGCCGGACTCCTCCGCTATCTTCTTGTAGCTCTTTTGCTAGCGGAGGAGTCCGGCTTTCTTCCTCCCCGCCGCCGGCCTCTTCTCCCGACTTCGGGGGTCTTGTCCCCCTCTTCGGTTCTTCTGCCGGGCCACCGCGCCTTCTTATAGCTCTTTTACAGGCGGTGGCCCGGTCTTCTGTCGCCGCCGCCGCCGCCCGTTCTTCTTCTTCTTCTTCTTCTTCTCCTTCTTCTCCAGGAGATGTTGCCTCGACGATCTCCCTGGCCGGAATGCCAGGGACGCGCTGTGCTGCCACTTATATAGGGACAATGGGGCGGTGTCACATGGGTTGATGTCACATGGGTTGGTCACATGGGTTGATGTCACATGGTAAGGGGGCGGGGTCACCATGTGACATCAACCCATGTGACCAACCCATGTGACACCGCCCCATTGTCCCTATATAAGTGGCAGCACGCCCCCCCCTCCCCCAAGGCACCCCCCCCATGTTGAGGGCACGCAGCCTGGTACGGCTCAGGAGGGGGGGGGGCGCCCGCTCGTCCCCACCCCCTTTCCTGGCCGGCCGGGTAGCGTGCTCGGATAAGGGTCTGGTGTGGATCTGGGGGGGACCCCCATGCCGTTTTTTCGGCGTAGGGGGTTCCCCTTGGAATCCATACCAGACCTAAGGGCCTGGTATGCTCTCGGAGGGGGAACCCACGCCAAATGTTTTTCCGAAATTTGCCGTGGAGTTCCCCCTTGAGCTCATTCTCTGATTGGCCACGGCAAAAGTCGCCTGGCCTGAGGCGACTTGTAAGTCGTCCCAAGTCGGGCTTGAAGTGATCACAAGTCATTTTGAAGTCGTCCCAGGTCGCGCTGTGATCTTAACTCAAGTCGTGTCCAAGTTGCCTGACTCAAGTCGCCTACAAGTCGTGTTGCCCCTGTGTGAATGGGCTCTATAACTTTGTAAATGCCAGATATAAAAGCTAGGATAGGAAACAAGGGAGGACAGACAACTTTTGGCAGGGGACAAATAAAGCCAACTGGCCCTTTCGTGGTGGGGACATACATTTATCTGGGCTAAAAAAGGTATAAATTGGAAAGTGTACCTTGGTACCACAGTAATTAGTGTGCAAAGTGAAAGATGGGTACATAGATACCAACTTTCTTGGAAAACATTTCAGAACACTTTTCTCTAATAGAAAAAAAGTTGAGCGTTATGTACCAGCTGCCATGGCAACTTGTTTGCAGCAGTAGCCTGGTGGGATATTTAATTAAGCATTAAGTAGCATGTGGTATTCTTTTTTAAAATATACAAATGTGAATGATTTAATTCTACATGCAGACACTGCCGGCTTGCCTGGTAAAATTGTCACAGCTTCAGGAGTGGCAGCTCCACCGCACAGGACTGACCGCCATACCCACATTCATAGCAAACTTTACCAACCTTTTGGTCTTGGACTTATCTCGAAATGCTATTACTACAATTCCTAGAGAGATTGGTAAGTCATCATGCATGTTACTGTTTTTTCATGTGCTATTTAGATGATGGTACTTTATAAAAAAAGATATAAATGTTTAAAATACACCTGTGATGTGGAAAATACATGCATTGCTGGCCTTCTTAAAATGTCTGGGAGTTTTACAGACCATAAATACAGTGTCAGAATTCCTTATCTCTATATCTGCTCCAGGTCAGTGCCTCAAACTGGTGAGGCAAAGCACCATTATGACAAATAGGGAACTAAGGCTGGCCATAGATGATATGATTTTCTTTCCGTTCGCCACCTTCGTCCATGGGTGGAAGGAAAGAAAATCGATCAATTTCCCACTGTCACTGCTGATGGGGGAATGTCTCCCACTGTGCTATTGTATTCTGGATACAAGAATACAATAGTTTCTCGACTGATCGAGCCTGCCCATACATGGTTCTAATCTTGGCCAGTTCCTGCTGAACCAGCTTAAAATTGTCTATGGGCTGGCTTAACATTCTTGAAATTAACTTATGACTAGCATATCTCCCAACATTCTGAGATGGGAATGAGGGACATTTACTAGCAAATGTATCTAGGCATAGGACGCGCCCCCTGCCACACCCCCTTATAGGAGAATTAACCAAAAAAATAAGGTTAATTAAATCCACAAGAGCTTTTCTTTACAATACTATTCCTTTATATTGGCTTTAAAAATTTACAACTGCAGCAATTTTGAATTTGGATGGAAGGTTTAGCACTGGCAAACACTTTTTGATAGATAAAAAGTGCATTTATATATCCACCCCTCCCAGCAAAAAATGAAAAGTCAGCAACTACACATACTGTAGCTGTTGACTTTTAATATTAGGACACTTACCTGTCCAGGGTTCCAGTGATGTTGGCAACCTAGCCAATATATCCATCGGCTCTCGGGTGCTGCCGCTGCCATTTATGGTTAGGGAAACCGGCTGTGAAGCCCTTCGGCTTCACAGCCGGTTCCCTACTGTGCATATGTGAAGCACGCTGTGCTTTCTGAATGGCCTGGCGTCGGGGGGAAGGAGGAGGTGGGCTGAATTTCCGAGGAATCTCACGGCGACATTGGAAGGGGGGAGGAGGCAAATAAGTGGACTTTACACTTTTGGGTGGAACTCCGCTTTAAATTAGCTGATATGGATTGTAGACATATGGGACTGGAGGGAAGAGGGCATACAGGATGGAGGGATCATAGGATGGATGTGGCATGCAGGGAAGGAAGACATGACACTGAATTCAGTATTTATTTGAAGGCACAGAGGATATACTACTGAGCTTATTATGAACTGGTCTTAATTTATATCCATTACCAGGCAGACTAACTAAGCTCCGAGAACTTCTGCTCAGCTACAACCGCATTTCTGAGGTCCCTGCAGAACTGGGTGACTGCGAGAGTTTAGAAAGGCTGGAACTTGCTGTGAATAAAGACATTTCTCATCTGCCAGACCAGGTAACAGGAAAACCTAATGTGTTAAAACTCAACTCCAGGCTGCTTTTAAATGTACCTATACTGTAGGGTCCACTGTATAGGTTAAATTATAACTAAAGGCAAAACTTTTTTATTCGTTTGGGATAGAATGGTATTAGAACTCTCGTCAGGTTTAATTCTCATCAGGTTTAACCACTTCAATACTGGGCACTTTCACCCCTTCCTTCCCAGACCAATTTTCAGCTTTCAGCGCGGTCACACTTTGAATGACAATTGCGCGGTCATGTAACACTCAGATTACAGTTTTTATAATTTTTTTTCACACAAATAGAGCTTTTTTTGGGTGGTATTTAGACACCGCTGGGGTTTTTATTTTTTACGCCACAAATGAATTTTTCTTAGTTTCTGTTATAAAATTTTGCAAATAAGTAATTCCTCTTGATACATTTTGACCAAAAATTATGCTGCTACATTTCTTTGGTAAAAATAACCCAAATCAGTGTTTATTTGGTGTTGGCAGTGATGGGGACAGACAGATTTTTTTTAATGGGACACTGAAATGTGTATAGGGACGGGGTATATCAGTGGTGCTTAGTGTACTTTGTGGGGTGATATGTAACAGCTCTCTGTGTAAAATCATCCTCACACAGAGAGCTGTCACAGATCTGCAGATTCCCCCTCTCTCCCCCCTCCCTCCACGCACTGAACTCTCACTAAGCTAGGCGGGGAGACCTGTCACAGAGAAACGCGTCTCTGTTTACATTGTGACGGCTGTGATTGGACACAGCCGTCAGGTGATCGGGAGGGCCATTCACAGCACCCATATCCCGATCTCTGCTCAGCTCACTCCATGTAGATGACAAGTTCTCTTTTCTGGCACAATGAAAATCAACCAGCATTGTACACATTAAATCTTGGGGACATTTTTAAAAACAATTGGTACATTAAGATCAGTATCCAAAAATGATTTACCTTCAACATAATTATTTTGAAATTTGTTTGGCTTTATCACTTCTCTAGCTGTGTAAACTGAAACATCTTACCAATCTGGACCTAAACATGAATCAGTTCTCAACAATCCCAAGGGCTGTTTTGGATCTCCCAGCACTGGAATGGTTAGACATGGGCAGCAACAGAATAAGTGAACTGCCCAAAGAGATAGACAAGTGAGTAACTTTTAGTAGTTGTTTAAATATCTTTATACTATCCAAGTAGCAGGTCTGGACAAACATTTAGATTAAAATGAGTTGACTCAATGATGACAGGATCAAATGCTCTGCTTAATGTTTTTTTTCTTGATTTCTGTATGAACGGTCAAACTAAATTCCACTGGTGTATGGTCAGCTTAAAGTGGATGTAAACCCACTCTCATCCTTTCTAAACTACTGCAATATTGGTTATCTAGAAGGCTATACCTATATCCTGCATGTATACTTATCTGTGAAATGTCTCCCCTCTGTCTGCTATGAGACACGAAAAACTGCAAATTTTGTGGGTGGGTCTGTTTTCCAGGGCTCGGTGGGTGGGTGATGTGAGTACACTCTACACTACCCTTATCAACATGCATTTTCTCCTGTGTATTTCTTACACTGAACTTCGGCTATGATCACTAACATCCAGTCAAAACCCAGAAAAGTCCCCACATGACTTCAGAATGCCAAATCATGCTGAGGTGTGGAACAGCCAATCCTTGCAGAGCAGCAGAAGAAAGGAGTGGGAGGGAATTAAAAAATAATGCATGTCTCTTGGGCCAGTGCACAAGATATGTAAATCACCTGTCACTCACAGGGGGAGGATTTGACAAAGTTTTTCTCTGTTTGTCAAGATTTAACTCACTGAACAATAAAAGGATTGCTCAGGGGGGGCGTGGTCTGGACATGGCCGAGTGAAGACGTGTTTCTACTGAGCTCCCGGCCTCCTTGTGTTCACCCTGCCTTTTTACTATCGTTGCGCCCTGTATAATGTCATCTAAGAAGCGGGCCACCCAGCGCACTAAACAGAAGAGCAACCGAGCTAACACCTCCCAAGCCTCCGGCGAGCTACAGAGACTGTTTCACCACTCGTGTGCGGGACCCTCGGGACCCAAGATGGTGGAGCCGCGTGGCCCGGACTCCCCAGCCTCAGAGAGAGTGGAGGAACCCTCCGGGTCCGAGGGATCGCGGAGCCCGATACTGCACTCGGGCTTTCCGGCCGCACCGTCCACAGACCTGCGTGACTCCATAGCCTTACCGGTCTACCGGACGGACCCAGAATTGAAGACCATTTTACAGGCGCTCCCAACTAAAGCGGACATAGAAGCGATTATTGGGAGAGTAGAAGCGGCACACAGGACGGAGATTGCGGCCATCCAACAGGAGGTGCAGAACCTAGACACTCGCGTTACAGCGGGGGAACAGTCAGCGACCTCCCTGGAGCAACGAGTGGCATCTCTCGAATCGCAACAGAGGGATCATTTCCTCGCATCGGTGGAGATGCAGCTACGTATGGAAGAAATGGAATACCGGGGCCGCCGGAATAATGTGCGGCTCCGCGGCCTTCCGGAGGCCACTGGACCAGGGAATCTCCTAGCCACGGTCACGGCGATATTCCGACAAATAGCGGGTGACCACC
This sequence comes from Lithobates pipiens, assembly GCF_037356315.1. Taxonomy (NCBI): domain Eukaryota; kingdom Metazoa; phylum Chordata; class Amphibia; order Anura; family Ranidae; genus Lithobates; species Lithobates pipiens. Next base: position 214,553,080 of record NW_027507785.1, read on the forward strand.
TACCGGACAGAGTGGAGGTGGACAGGGTCCACAGGGCCTTGGGCCCTAAATCGTTAGACCCGAGCCGACCCAGAGATGTATTGTGCCGCCTGCACCACTACACGCAAAAGGAAATTATTGCACGCAGATCCTGGGAGACGGGCGACATTGACTTCGATGGGGCCCGAATCAAGATCCTACCAGATATCTCCAGACCGACCTTATACCGGCGAGCCTTATTGAAACCCCTTTTGAACTTGGCCAGGTGCTGCAATGCCACCTACCGCTGGGGGTTCCCTATTTCAGTGACCTTCATTAAAAACCAGCGCTCCTTTATGTTACGGTCACCGGAGGCCCTACCAGAACTTTTCACTTTTCTCAACGCTGACCCTATTGATGTCCCTAATTGGCTGGCCTACTTGCCTCGACCGCAGGGACACCCGACTGTCTTGGGGTCCTCTGCCCCGCTGCCGCGGAGAACACAGAGGGGGAGCAGACGTCCCCGAGCCCTCTCACAAAAAAGCGACCGAGAGGTGTAAGCTGACTTTGCCTGTTACTCCTATGACACCATACGATCTGCCTGTCTTACCTCTCCCGATCCTGTGGCGCTCCGTCCCTCCCAATGTGTGTACCTCAGGACTCACTGCAGTGGACTCTGCCTCCATCGCCCCCTACAAGTAGACCTCGGTGCCGGGAACGTGGACCAGCGCATCTTTCAACTCGTCAGCTATACCAGCCCTGACCCCCTACTGAATCGAGGAGCAGTGCTCCCCTTTCAGGGCCCCTCGGTCCCAGCGGAGCTGCTCCGGGGCCCCTCCTGTGCCATCTCTATGGAAGACCCTTCCTTGGCTGGGACACCTGCGATGATCGGCTGCACGCGGGGGACCGCGCAGCCCTGGAACTGCCTACCGACAATCTCCCTTGTCGATTAATGACTACCCGGCACCCCCGCAAGTATTTTTACCTTACGGCACTGAGCCGGTTATTCCTCCCCGATGAAGGGATGTAGTTTGTTGGGGACGACACCGCCGCCGCGCCGTAGGGCGTTGGAGGGGGGGTTATAGGGAGACTGGGTTCCTGCTGTACTTCGCCAAGTTGATTAGGTTGTGTTTACATGCCTCTGATGTGATCCCTTTGTTGTTCCCCTACCCAGACCTTGAAGTGCCTTATATATTATATATGGGGGGGACAGATGCCTTGGGGGGGGTTTGTAGAGGGAGGGCGTCGAGGCAGTGGGGGAACTGCCGAGGGTGCCACACTTCCCTGCTGAATGCTTTCTACACGGGATATACCACGCGCATACGACAGGAGACACTAGCCCACCTGTAGAACTGGGACCTGTTACAGATGTTTCAGCTGCTACCCGTTTATAAGACTGGGGGGTCCTACCCTACTCTACTCGTCGGCGTGGTCATTGGGATGACCCGCCGGAAGGAGATTTCTGGAGATGGGTAAAAGTGATCCCGCCATGTAAGCTCTTCTGTTAAACCAACAGAGACTTCTCCTGAAACTGTTCCTCTGGAGGTCCACTGCTGCAGTGGTAGGGGGAGGGAGGGATGTGCTTGCCGACCTATATACCTTTTTGTTTTTTTGTTTTTGTCGAGAGACACCAATATCGTTGGTGTTGTAGGTAACAGAGCACCCCTATTCTTTACATGATTATGATGCTATATGTTCCGCCCTATAGGGCTATTATAATGTTTGTTCCATGATGTCTGCTCTTTACATTATATTGCTCGCAGGTTTACAGGTTACCAGATGTTTTGTCTTGTTTTACTGACTTATACTGGCTGTTATACTACTCCATGCCGGGGTGGACGGGGAGACCGGGACCTCACACCGATCCTTTGTCTACCTTCACCCCACATAGGCCGTAGTGTACACCCGACACTCCGGGGTTGTACACATACAAAGACGGTGTCTTTAATTTAGTTTATTACCCCGTCCCCCACACGGGGTACTGAGGGGCTACGTGGGCTCAGCCCCCCACCTCTCTACCACCCAACCTTTCCCCTCCTGCCTCCTCCCAACTCTCTCCCGCACCCCCTCTCTATTCTTTAAACCCCTCCTGTCCCTACCCGTTCCCTTCCTTAGACATGGCGGTGGATTCCATCAAAATAGTATCTCTGAATACCAAGGGCCTAAATACCCCCGAGAAAAGACGGATGTTGTTACATGACCTTAAAAAGGCTCATGCGGATATCGTCTTTATCCAAGAAACTCACTTTCGGGATGACAAGCTTCCCCTACTCCGGAATGGACACTTCCCCAGGGTATACCATTCCACTAACCCCCTCCTCTAAATCTAGAGGGGTGTCCATTCTGATCTCGGGCAAACTGCCTTGGCAATGCCAGGCGGTTACAGCAGATCCTGAAGGACGTTTTCTCTTTCTGCAAGGCCTGATTGGAGATATGCAATTTGCACTAGCCTCTCTCTATGCACCTAATGTCCTCCAGGACATATTTCTCAAACGCACCTTAACACGCTTAATGGATATTAAGTCGGGCCAACTGATCCTAGGCGGCGACTTTAATGTCCCGCTGTCTCCCTCCTCTGATACGTCCTCAGGACACTCCTCGATATCGCCCGCCTGTCGGAAGCGAATTGCCCAAACACTACCCGACACCCAACTGTGGGATGTGTGGCGGCTTCATCACCCCAGTGAGAAAGACTACACTTTTTACTCTACCCCACACAAAATCTATTCCAGAATAGACTTTTTTTGGTACCACATGACCAGCTACACTTAGTGTCCTCTACCTCTCTAGGGCAGATTACTTGGTCGGACCATGCCCCTATCTATATGACGTACTCCCTCAGTGACCACCCCTCACCTAGATCTCTTTTCTGGCGGCTCAACGAGAGCCTTTTACAAATACCCGAGATTCTTACAGATGTTACTAATGAGCTTGGCCTGTACTCCAGGGAAAATGACACTCTGGGCTGCGACCCTGGGATTCTCTGGGAGGCTCATAAAATGGTCATTCGGGGAATATTTATCAAGCATGGGGCCCTTATTAAAAGAAAAAGGAATGAGCACCTCACACACTTGCTTACCAAATTGGCTACAGTGGAAGCCCAACACAAACATGCCCCTATGCAACCCTTGGAGACGGAACTGTTGACCCTCCGCATGCAAATAACCGAGACTCTCCGCTATAAAGCAAAAGCGGCGGTACAATTCTCCAGACGCATATCTTATGAAAGTGGTGATAAATGCGGGAAAACGTTGGCCAAATCGGTTAGGGCTACCAAATCGGCATTATACATTCCGCAGGTAGTTAACTCGCAAGGCCAGAGAGTCTCTACTCCATCGCAGATTTCTAGCGCCTTTAGGGACTTCTATATGGGTCTCTATAACCTGCCGGACTCCACCCATAGCCAGTCCCAAATAAATGAGTTCTTTTGGAGGAGCCCATCACTCTGGCGGAGCTACAAATAGCAGTCACCGCATTAAAGGCAGATAAGGCACCAGGGCCGGATGGCTTTACTGCCCAGTACTATAAAACCCTTTTTCCAATACTGGGCCCACGACTGGTGACCTTTTTTAATGCACTAGGTACACCTCCTTCCAGAGAGACACTCTGAGGGCACATATTTCCCTGATCCCTAAAGACGGGAAGGACCCGAGCCACTGTGGTAGCTATAGACCGATATCCCTCTTAAACCTAGATCTCAAACTATTCTCCAAAATTGTGGCCACCAGACTAGCACAACACATCCAGTCCCTTGTCCATTTAGATCAGGTGGGGTTTATACCTACTAGAGAAGCAAGAGACAACACCATTAAGGTGTTGAACCTACTTCACATTGCAGAAGCCCAAAAAATCCCCTGTGTATTGGTTAATACAGATGCCAAAAAAGCTTTCGACAGAGTCAACTGGCGCTATATGTTCTCTGTCCTCCGCCACATAGGTTTGGGGGACAAAATGTTGCGGTGGATCACTAATATTTACTCTACCCCTACTGCTCAAGTCAAGGCTAACGGAGTCCTCTCAAGCCCCTTCCCTATCGGGAACGGGACGAGACAGGGCTGCCCCCTGTCACCCCTGCTTTTTGCCCTATCCCTGGAACCATTTCTGTGTACTATTAGAGGTAACCCTGATATATCAGGGCTACGGTCTGGTGTCTCTCACTACAAAATATCAGCTTATGCAGATGATCTTTTATTCTCACTGACTAACCCCAGAATCTCATTACCGAACCTCCTCAGAGAATTCCAGCTTTATGGTGCGATCTACCACCTGAAAATAAACTTTACTAACTCCGAAGCAATGGGCATAGCAGTACCGCCCCGAACCCTTTCTGACTTACAGGCCAATTTCAGCTTTAAATGGACCGACAAAGCTTTGACGTACTTGGGTATGAAAATCCCGGCTACTATTGCCCAGACATTTGATCTTAACTTTCCATCCCTACTGACTAAGTCTCGATTGCTGCTGGAACAGTGGCAGGGAGGACTGCACTCCTGGTTTGGGAGATGCAACCTCCTGAAAATGAATATCCTACCCAAATTTATCTACCTCATCCAAGCCCTGCCCATACATATACCACCCCTTTTTTTTAGACAGGTGCAGTCCCTCTTCACCAAATTTGTCTGGGCGCGTAAGAAGCCTCGGCTATGCCACGCGCAGCTAACACTCCCCAAACATTGGGGGGGCCTAGCGTTTCCCGACATACGTAACTATTATTTGGCGTCCCATTTGGGAAGGATCATTGACTGGAGGCGTAACAGGGCATCCAAACTCTGGGTGCAGATCGAACAGGCCCAGACCAATATATCCTTGAAAGGAGCGCTGTGGTGCTATAAAGAGCTCCCGACACCTCTGAAACTGCACCCCCTTATTGGCACAACGCTAAAACATAGTCATGGTGCCACCATCAGAACTTCCCTTATCTCTAAAATCTCTCCCCTGCTTCCCGTCTTGGGTCATCCGAGTTTTGAACCAGGTCTACAATATACTACCTATGCATCTTTAGTCGACTCCGACCACGACCATGCTGCCAAATTTTTGACGGAGGGGAGATGGCCCTCTCTGACAGAACTCACTGTATCATCAGGAACATACCGTCTCCCATTCTGGACAGCCTTACAATTGCACCATTTTCTACAATCACTACCGCGTCCCCGGGACTTCGCGCAACACCTGACGCCATTTGAGCACTTGTGCTTGACGACTGACCCATTGGCTCATGTACTTTCCCAGACTTATGCCCTGTTATCCTCACCTGTAGACCAGCCGGATTTACCCTGTCTACGTAAATGGGAGCAGGACCTTGACCATAAATTCTCACCACTACAAACGAAACGCATTGTCACTCTGGCCCTCAAATCTTCTCTTTGTACCAAAATTCAGGAAACCAACTTCAAGATCCTTACCCGTTGGTACCTGACACCCTCCAGGTTGAGCAAATGCTACCCCTCGTCCTCAGATCGGTGCTGGCGCTGTAATGAGGAAAAGGGTACACTGCTTCATGTGTTCTGGTCCTGCTCCAGGCTGCGGTCATTTTGGGAGGAGGTTCGTCGCATCTCCCAGAAGTTCGCGGCCTACCCCATCCCGGAGGATGCCGCTTTCTTTTTGCTTCATCTCTAAGTGACACCCCTTAAAAAATATAGAAAATCACTTATATGCCACCTCCTCAATGCAGCTAAGGCGTGTATCCCCCTTCACTGGAAACAAAGTTCCCCCCCGACAGTGGCGCATTGGCTGCGGAAAGTAGAAGATGTACGGAAATTGGAGGACCTAATTCTCACTGCACAGCACAAACAAGAAATATACAAAAAACTTGGGACATCTGGTGTTTGTTCATATTCTCCGCTGAAGGACAATCCTTGCTAAAGCCCTGATTCTCCCCCGGCCCCCTTTGTGGGACTGATGACTTGAACCACCGCCATGTCTATCGGTCAATCCTTCTCCTGTCTGTCCCCTACCTCTTTCCTCCTCCTTCCCTTTTTTCCACCTCTGTCCCTGTCCCTCCTTAATTCTTCCCCTTATACTCCTCCGGCAACTCTGAGTTTCCTCCCCGTGGTTAGTAGGAGGAAGCTCAGATACTGTACCCCGTTTCTGTACCACTTCAATGAGCTTTCATGCCCACTGTTTTTACTTTAGTTGAAAGCAAGGATCTCCTATGTACCCATTTGTTTTACCATGTCTTGTTCATTACACTGCTTGGATTGTTACTCTTTCTCTGTACCACATTGCTTCCTGTATTCATGGCTCTAATTGTTTTTATTTTTGCCTGTATTGTGGGGTACTTCTCTACCGGAGATAAATAAAAATATATATTTGAAAAAAAAAAAAAAAAAAGGATTGCTCAAAGCTGGATTAACTTTTTGTGGCAAGACTGGACTCAAATGATAGGAAATCTTATATTCTACATTATGACATAAAATATTTTTTTTTTCCGGGTTTACATCCACTTGAAATTTCTTACTGCTACAAATCAGATTCAAACTTGTCTTTGGAAGAAGGAGGGATGCAGAAGTTGAACCGTGCATACTTCAATAAGTGAATCCCCACAGAATATCTGTAAAACTGTCTGCATTCTGCTTCAAGGGATCACACTAAACTGGATTACAGGAAATGTAGTGAACTTTCTAAATTATGCACAGTTGTGTCTACTAGATTGCAATGGTAGTTCACCATTTTTTTTATTGCCCGGAATTCCTCTCACTGTGGTTTTTGTTACATAGGATGCAGACATTACACACTTTATGGCTTCAACGCAATGAAATCTCTGAGCTTCCAGATTCCATCAGCTGCCTGAAAAACCTCAGTACTTTGGTCCTGACCAATAACCTTATGAAGCAGATCCCACTTTGTCTGCAGAGCTTGCACAACCTTCGGTAGGATTTTTTTAAAATATTGTAAACTTTGTATTATTTATAATATAATTTTGTCTGTATGTATAAATAATGATATACAGTGCTGTGAAAAAGGTATTTGCCCCCTTCCTGATTTTTTATTTATTTTTTGCATATTTGTCACACTTAAATGATTCAGATCATCAAACAAATTTTGCACAAAGATAATCAGAGTAAACACAAAATGCAGTTTTTAAATGATGATTTCATTTATTAAGGGAAAAAATCTGTCCAAACCTGCCTGGCCCTATGTGAAAATTTAATTGCCCCCTAAACCAAATAACTAGTTGTGCCACCCTTGGCGGCAACAACTGCAAATCAAGCGCTTGCGATAACCAGAAAAACCTTAATTTTATTTTTTTGAGCCATTCAGAGGTGGACTTGCTGGTGTGTTTCGGATCATTGTCCTGCTGCATAACCCACATGCGCTTGAGCTTGAGGTCACAAACTGATGGATGGACATTCTCCTTCAGGATTTTCGGGTAGAGTACAGAATTCACGGTTCCACCAATTATGGCAAGTCGCCTAGGTCTTAAAGCTTCAAAAGCAGCCCAGACCATCACACTACCACCACCATGTTTGACTATTGGCATGATGTTTGCTTCATAAAATGCTGTGCAAGTTTTATGCCAGGTGTAACAGGACGCGCACCTTCCAAAAAGTTAAAGTTTTGTCTCATCAGTCCACAGAATATTTGTCCAAAAGACTTGGGGATAATCAAGATGTTTCTTTGCAAACGGACCTTTGTGTTCTTTTTGGTCAGCAGTGTTTTTCACCTTGGAACTCTCCCATGGATGCCATTTTTGCCCAGTCTCTTTCTTATTGTTGATATCATGAACACTGACCTTAACTGAGGCCTGCAGTTCTTCAGATGTTGTTTTGGGTTCTTTTATGATCTCCTGGTTGATTCGAAATCATGCTCTTGGAGTAATTTTGGTAGGCTGGCCACTCCTGGGAAGGTTTACAACTGTTCCATTACAACTGTTCAAAGTTTTCTCCATTTGTGGATAATGGCTCTCACCGTGATTCGCTGGAGTCCCAAAGCATTAGAAATGGCTTTGTAACCCTTTTCAAGACTAATAAATGTCAATTACTTTGTTTCTCATCTGTTCTTGAATTTCTTTAGATCATGGCATGATGAGTTGCTTCTTGAGATCTTTTAGCATGCTTTACTTTGTTGTCTTCTATTGAAGTAATTTCTCGAATCAACAGCTCTGGCAGTAATCAGGCCTGTGTGTAGTTTTTCACATAGGTCCAGACAGGCTTGGACATCTTTTCTCCCTTAAAAATGAAATCATTTAAAAATTGCATTTTGTATTTACTCTGGTTATCTTCGTGTAATATTAAAATTTGTTAGAGGATCTGAAATCATTTAAGTGTGACAAATATGCAAACAAAAAAAAAAAATCTGGAAGGGGGCAAATACTTTTTACAGCACTGTTTAGCACGGAGGTCAGCAACCTGTAGATTGCGATCTACCAGTAGATCATGGACAAATGACTGGTAGATTGTGGTCTGGACTTGCTCACCCATTTTTCCAGAGCATCAAACAGAGTGCAATGCTGAGAGACTTGGAAAGAAGAAAGAAATGGCTGCACATGCATAACTTCTGATTGGTGTTATCTTTGTGAAGCAAAATATAAGGCAAAGACACCAAACTGTGGTCACGTAGACATGTTTCATACATACATTTTGTGTTTAATCATTAGGTAAATTAGCCATTTCTTTTTTCTTTTCAAGTTTCCCACCGAGGTGGGCTGGGGCTAGCACTCTGCAAGATACTCCTATCAGCCTTATCTTTATATACCTGGAGCAGCGGTTCTTTTTTTTGTAATGCAGAGGGACTGCTTGTAAAGTTGGCAGTGTAGTAGGGAGCAAGAGCCGTACAAGCAGATGCCTCCTCTGTAGTGCTGGCTCCTGTCCCATGTGGCGTGATACCAACTGCACTCCATCTCTTATCCCAGCTAGCGGTCTCCAGAGGGGTGTCAGCAGCAGGAAAGAAAAAATCTTCAGGTCAGTGTGAAGCAAAGCACTGGGCATAATAATATAGGGCTTCTTTTACAATGATGGGCTGCCGAATGCTACGAAGGGCTCAGTCACAAGTGCAGCAGGCACTGCTGCTCCTCTAAAAAGCAATCCAAGTGTTAGACAGGTGTGAGGAAGCAATATGTTGCCTCCTCACCACCTGAATTAAACCCATGATTGCTGTGCAATGCACGCAAATGTGACATGGTAGTACGGCAATTAGCAGTTTAAATCAAAATTTTCTTCCAGCGGAGCTCCGAATATCATGTCAGTACCCGTGGCGCTTTTTCGCATCTGCCAAAGCGCACGTTGCTGCAGCACCATGTGGCTTGGTGTGGTGCTATTTTTTGGGAAAAAAAAGGGTCAAGGACTTCTTTTCCCTCTGTTTTTTGCGGGTAGTGTAACCCATTAAAATGGGCTGACCTATTCACGACGTGTGTACCTATTGCACATGCACAGATATGAACCCATTCTTATATCAGCGTTCACAGTTCCCACTACACATCAGTCCCCGCCCTCTTGATGAGTGTGCTCAGGTACCCCTTTACATCACCCCCTTCCACAGTAATGTTCTCACACTTCCTTGACATCACCCTACAACAGTACTGCCCTCTACCCCTATTTACATTATCCCTCAACATTACTGTACCACATTCTAACCCCAACCCATTACAGTCCTCCTCAGCCACCCCACATTACTATACTCAGCCCCCTTCACATTACTGTCCTCACATTACATTTCTCAGCCCTCCCACATCAGTCCTCAGCCTTGCCCAATTTAATGTCCTCAGCCCCCCCCCCCCCCCCCACACACACACATATTACAGTCCTCAGTCCCCCACTTTATTGTACTCAGCTCCCTCCATGTTACAATCATCAGTCCCCCCACAATACAGTCCCCAGTACCCCACTTTAATGTCCTCAGCCCCCCCCCCCCCCCCCACACACATTACAGTCCTCAGTCCCCCACTGTAATGTCCTCAGCTTCCTCCACATTACAATCATAAGTCCCTCCACATTACAATCCTCAGCCCCCCCCCCTCTTTAATATCCACAGCTCCCCCACCACATCACAGTCCTCAGCCCTCCGCAACTCCCCTTCAATGTCTTCAGCCCCCCCTCCCCATATCACTGTCCCCAGCACACACACTCCTCAGCTCCTATTCAGCTTTTCATACTAGTATCCTCACTCCCTGCAACTTCACCCTGACACAGATTGGAGGGAGGCACAGCATGTTTGGATGGAGGGCGGGTGTTGCAAGATGGTGATTGGCTGCTAGGATGCTAGCAACCAATCACCTGCTTGTTAACATCAGGCAGCTCCACCGTCCATCCAAAACTGTCTCATCTCCCGCTCTCAGCTCTGGGAGGATTACAGAGTGATGGCCGGGGGGGGGGGGGGGGGGGGGGGGCTGCTAAATAGCAGTACCGAGGCAGCCAGAATGGGAATGCATTGCGGTCCACATTTGGCTCACGGTCCACCATTTGGTGATGCCCAGGATATGGCCTTCTGCTGCTATAACCCACCCAGTTCAAGGTTTGAAGTACTGTGCATTGGACAGTGCCCTTTTGCGGTTTACTATTAGGAAAAGTGTTTTTTTATGAGGAGTTTTAGGCATTTTAGATGCAACAACACTTTATGCTAGTGTTTTTGACCACATAACTACCACTCACTGTATGTTTCCCACTATGGCAGGTGAACAAACCCACCAATTTTCAGGTAACAATATAAGTAATTGTAGCACTGGCCAAGCTCCATTATGCTATTATGAACAGTAGTGGAGTCCACAAACAATTGCAAGCAAATTTTAAGAAAAAAATAATAATTTTTAGAATGTATGCCCGGGTAGCAAAATCTGAATGCTTTATTATAAAAAAGGGAACAGAACAACTTAGTTAAACTGTAACAAAACACTCCTGATCACTTTAGAAGGAACATTATACAAAATACATTATTCCTTGTAGGTGTTCAGCCAGAATTCTGGTAATACTAGCCAATGTCTGATTTTACAAATATACTGTATAGTTATAACCTAAACATATCCCAAAATATTGAAGAATAATGTAAAACTAAATAACTTAATATACCATTATGTTCTCAGGTTTGTAAATTTCAGGGATAACCCATTAGAGCTTCAGATCGGTCTACCACCCAGTGATGAAGAAGAAGATGATGAGAGAGAACTGTTTGGCCTACAGTTCATGCATGCCTATATCCAGGAGGTCTTAAAATGCAACACCACAGGTATTTGTCCCACAATGGCCTTCAGTCTATCATTTAAAATCTCCCTTTTGTATTTGCAGCCTCATAGAGACAATGCTATTTACCGTTAGAAAATTTCTATTTACAGCTGAACTTCAGGCAAATGTTTAAATACACAAATATAATTCATACAAGAAGCTGTTTTCCTTGCCAAAGCATTTGCATTTATGTCCATTCAGTCCTAAGATTTAAAGCAACTGTTTCACTAAAGTTTTAAAAAGGCTTACCTGCAAAGAATAAGGTTTAGGCCTCATTCAGCCAGCTTATATTACCACATGGAGACACAGCCACATGTCCCATGTGATGGGCATGCAGGGAAGGGCAAATTGTCCTGAACACACACTGTCTGCATTAGGGACCACTTACCCATCTCTGCACATCTGACACATTAGGATGAATGTTCATAGAGCCACTACGTCCCTATAGAGTAATATAGGCTGCCTGCATAAACACGGCACTTATTCACATTGTACACTCCACAGTGTGAATGAGCACTTAAAATTGTATCACACTTATTGTAATTTTTTTTCCTGGTGCCTATCCATGGCAACATAATGATCACATGTATGCTGCCATAGAGGCACCAGGAAAGACTGGTGGTGCAAGGGTAAGCATTAACCCCCTTCTTTTTTTTTTTTTTTTTTTTTGCAGGAAGCTTTTAACACTTTTAAGCCTAGCAACTAAGCCACTTTAGGGAATATAGTAGTATCACCAACTTGCCCACAGCCTGCTCATTGGATATTAAAATAACAGCAGTAATTGGCCGATTCCACCACTCTGCTCATTCTGCTTTCTCCTCCTGTAAGCTTGTGCATGTCAGCACATGTGCATGCAGCAATCTTCACCCTGTCTGAGTGCTGCACATTACCTCAGGTACTTACACTGAAGGGCATGTTTAAAAGGCAGCAAATGTGACTGTCAACAAACATTTACTGGTAATGAATCAATCATTGACATTTAAACACATGCCTCGGGAAGATTCACCTACAGTGAAAGTTTGTTGGGTGTCACATACACTGCTTTAGGCCCCTTTCACACTAGCAGACCAATTGGGTCACCTGTCAGTTTTTCAGGCAGTCCTGATTGGACCCTCCAGTCTCCTTTATAAAGCAACGGGTGTCAATGTTCATGTGAAGGTTGACACCCGCCGACATTTGATGCACTAAAAACAGATGAATGGGGATCATTTCCCATCTGTCTGGAGGATCGGATGGCAGGCGGGTGTAAACGGACAAGTGTTCTCTTTACATCTTGCTCAGAGTGGACAGATTCCCAGCTGAGTAAGTAGACTCCAACAGAGCCAACCCTGTGTAAAGGTGGCCTTATAAATACACCCCTAACTGTATTAAAATAAATAAATGGAGTGACTTATTAATGAATGCAGAGCTGCATCAATTTGTGTCTTTCAAATTTGGAGTTAACCTATAAAGAGAACTGGTCATTTTACTTTCTTTCTGAAAATGCTAGTTGCCTGTTTTTTGCGGTATATTACTTTGACATGCAGGTGACTGCTCTGGCACAAAAATGCAAATAGTGACCCTTGTTTTTTTTTAGGTAACTTTTCAGAGTTCTGCTTTCAAATAGGCTCTGTCACCTGACTTCATATTGCAATTTGATCACTTCATTGTAAAATATTTGCATTATTTTTTAATATTGCTTCCTCTCTCTTCAAAAAGTATTTGGTATTTCCAGAGTTAACAAGAATCTGACACTCCTGGGTTGGTTGGATGTATATGTGCCTGCCGATGCTCCCCCATCCCTGGCTACTGTGCCAGCTCCTATCAGACCCTTGGGAGATGTCACCTGACAGCACAGAGGCTGTGTTCAGGAGTGTGCTTCAACATAGGCAGCAACTATGGTTTTGGTGTATTGGCTGATGCAGAATGCTTACTGCCAATCCCATTTAGAAGTGCGCTCCCAGGCACGGCCTCTGTGCTGTCAGTGAACATCTCACAAGGCTGTGTTTGGCTCTCCAGACAATGGCATCTAGATGTCTTGCATTCCAGTCATTACAATACCACCTATAAATCTGTGACTACATCATAAATTGCCTAAAAAGTTTAGAATACAATGCAGGCCTTTTACAATAAAGAGCCAAAATGGGGACAAGAAATGTGTTGACAGGACCTCTAAGTAATATTTGCTTTAGAGAAGCTTAGGTTAACAGTGTTATGTATTTCAGACACTACAATGGATTTTCAATGAAGATTTCAAAGCTGGATTAGTAGCAGGAACTTTGATTGTGTATATGCTCAGGATCCTGGAATTCCTCAAATGACTTTCATCCACTTCAGCAGAAAGAAAATTTTCATTGCTAAGGGAAGAGATACAATTTGACTTTTTTTCTACATCCTGGATGATGTGCTGGCAATAATAAGGTAAAACATTTGTGAACAGTCTACAGTTATTTAAGAGTTTTTGCTTTACAATGAAGGTACTGCTATCAACAGGACATTCTCTAAGGACACTTCAGGCTCTGTATAATATTCAAGACGAGCAGTGTAGCCCATACTGTTCAAGTAATCTAAACGTCCGTGATCTATGAGCAGTTTGCAAAGACGTCCTAAATTTTCTCTCTCCTCAACAGTCAAAGCCAGCCTGAAAAACAGAAAAAAAACAGGACTTTTGTACAGTCATATTGCATTTAAAAATAAATAAAAACTTAATAAAAAGATAATCACACATAAGGGTTAACATACCCTTGTACTCCCTCTAAACTGCAGTCTGTGTTTTTCAGGTCTAGTTCATGCTCTTCTGTCTCTTCTGTCTCTCTTTTCTCATTCTTGATTAAAATCTGCCCTGCTGTCCTGGAACCACAGGTCGCCCAGCTTGACATGCGCTGAAAAACTCCAAATTCCCTCTGTCCTAGTCCTAGCTTCTGGAAGAAATCTCTGCCCACATAGTGGTGCCAGTCACAACGGTGGTGACAACAAAGGGCAATAACAATCCCTTTGACTGGACAAGTGTTTATTGCTTTGTCTTCTGCGTTGTCTTTAAGTTCCCTAGTTTCCATCTTGAGGCACTTATACGGTGGTTCCTTCACTAGATCAGAGTAATTTTGCACAAGGCAGCGAAGACCCAAATCTACAAATGAACAAATGGGTAGACGTTTAGAAGCAGATGCGCGCACGCACGCACGCACCCACGCACGCACACACACACACACACACACTATATATAAATAAATAGTACCAAAGGGCCAGACCACAATACATTCTGCTACAGATACACTTTAAGGACATGCTGTCATTTTAAGAAGGCAAAAAGCTGCTAACATATTAAGTACAGGCCCTCAAATCACTGTATGGGAGTGCATTCTTGCAAGATTTGAAGTGCTCCGCTTTTCCAAGAATGCAGTGGTGAGGCACAGTGATATCCATGGTGCTTTCAGGAAGCAGCCAGAAGCCAGGTTTTGAGGTTACCATTTTTCTTTTATATAATTATTTCAAATTTGGGGTGCTCCCAGAAAATGCAAGGTGCACTTTAAGTACATTTAATAGCTATTGCATATTTTTAAAGAATCTTGGTATTTCTTTTTAAACGTTTCCTTTTAAAATTTTAAATTGCAGATTTGTGTGCACTTTATATTTTTTTTTGTCATGCTGTTATTGATATAATTTACCCTCTGAATAAATTGGGTTTATGTCATTTGTTTTTCTAGTGCAGTGGATTTTTTCTTTTAATTAATTTATTATTTCTTAATTTTCTGAGGGAAGTAATGTCATATGTGCAGCTGCATGCTTCTTGTTATGTCTTTTTCATTTTATATTGAAATTTCCATTTCAATAAGTCACTTAAACTTTGTGTGGGCTTTTTTTTTGGAGCTGACACACATCATATAATTTCACATCATTTTGTATAAAATACAAAAATTGCCTTAGGGAGGTTTGCCAAGTATCTAGCTCTAGACTTTAAAGCAGATTTGACTTTTCGATTTCCCTTCTAAATGTTTTTTTTTCTTTGCCTGAATTTCTCACTTCCTGTTTCTCCTCAGTAAACTTCCCAACATCATCCAAGCGATGTTTAGTCAGCCAGAACAGCTTACTGAGGAGGAACAAGAAGTGAGAAATTCAGACAAAGAAAACAAAGAAAAAAACATTTTGACAAGTCCGGTGACCTGGTCCGATCCGCTAAAAGCAGATGGATAGCCCTATGTCCGGATCCGTCGCTGGCGGATTGGATCGGGTGAGATGTGATGAAAACGGACATGCTGTCAGTTTTCATCCGATCTCTCCATAGAAACCAGCGGTGCTCGACAAGCCCCTCCCTGCTCAGTGAGCAGAGAGGGACCTGTCATCCGCTGGGTCAACAGATATCAACGGAGAGATCTCCACTGAGCTGGCGGAAAGAGGCGGACTCCGTGGAAGCGGATCCGTCTTGTGGGAAAAAGGCCTAAGGGTCGCTTTGCTATACTTGTTTGTCTAATAACCTACATATTGCTAAAATACACTAAGTGTATGTAAAATCATGCTGCAACTTAAAGAGAAACTGCAGTCTGCTCATTTATTTTGTAATAAAACATCTTTGCCATTCTGAAGCTTCCCTCCAACCACTTTGCATATTCTTTTATATATATACTGTGATGCTGCAGAAATCTTCCTCCACCAAGTCTGGCTGCAGCCATTTTAATTGTGGGTAGCTGAAGCTGCTGCCTGTTCACTTTTCTGGATTTACACACACACAGAGGCACATCTCCAGCTCTGCAGCTCTCATTGGCCCTCTTATGACTCCCCCCCCCCCCCCGTCTTCCTGGAAAACTCTCACCAGAGTTAGAGAAAGCTGTACATGATGCCATAAGCCTAGGATTTTTACCAGACAAGAAACAGGAAGTGAGCTGTATAAGGTATTTACTGGCAGAAAAAAAATGTTTTACTATCCAAAGTTAAAACAAAATGTGCAGAAGATTTAAAAGATGGAAAGATGAAAAAATGAAAAAATGAATGAAGATCCACTTTAACAACCCGTCCTTAGAGCCACTGACCTGTGCCAGCTCCACAGAGATGTTTTCCAATTCCAATGACTGGCAGCTGTTTCTGAACAAGGCTGGGGACTCGATCTGAAAGGAAGCAATTCAATATATTTTTATATCTCATCTTTCCTCCTTCCCATCACATCCCTTTATACCTTGTTAATCTACTAACCTAAAGAAAGGTGCTGGATGTCAATATGTAGTCTCTCAAAAGTGGTATTTTTCTGCTTCCCATCCACCTTAGGCCAAACAAACGCAGGTTACAGCTGGTTAACATGCCTTTTAAATTTCACTCTAATCTAATATACTGGATACATGATTTAATAATATACTAATAGCATACACATTTATCATAAAGTGCTATAATAGAAATTGGTACTAAAGATAAGAATTGGTTTCATTAGAAAGATGGTGTAAAAATTACCTTAAACCTTGTGGTGGCTCTCTCTACCAATAGGAAGTGGACATTTTCAGCATTTTCTACGGCAATGTTTACCCAGTGGGATAACTTCCCTCGACCTGCCCCAAACTCCACAAAGCACTGGGATGTGCCCAACAGACCCAACCTATCCAAATGACCCAAAATAGAAGCCTGAAATATAGAGAATAGACATGTGACTACACAAACTGTATAATTGGTAATAAGCTACAGTACAAGAAGAGAAGTGCTACCAACCATTAGGATTTGAATTCTATTTGATTTCTGATACATTGGGTCACTAACTTTATGGATATGTTGTTCGAAAATGTTTGCACTACTACCCTAAAACTTCTCTATTACCCTCCCATTTTTGGAATGCCAGTGACAGCAATAGGTTTCCAGTAAAAAAAAAAAATATATATATATGGCTGCGCCACTCTGCTCAGAACTGCGCATGTGCACTTTTGGTCCGGAGCTGCCCAAGATAATCCGAGTGCCTGCTACAATGTCTATGGGAGGTGCCAACGGGGGGGCAGGTCTGGTGGAGGGGGTGCCTGAGCGTGTGTTGTGTGATGCCAGGGAGCCGAGCAGGTGGAGCCTCATCTACAGGACGGGAGCAAGGCAAGCCGGGATTAGGACTGTCAGTGCTGTTTGGACTGTAGTGGACTGAAGGGACCACTTGGCATTGAGAGAGATTGAGACTCGGGGGGGACATGCCATTGATGTATTGTCATCTGTACTGCTGCACACTGCTGTCAGTGTCACTGGGAGAATCAATTTCATGTGTTTGTGCCCGCTCATTCTAATTTCTTGTCCTCCTGAGTCCTGTCCCTGAGCTACTTGCCTACTATAAAATAAGAAAAATGTTTTTGCCTTACGATATACCATTACATCACATTGCCAATTGCATATTGTACTTGTTTTAGCCTAAATACAAAAATTTGCACTTAAAACTGTAATTTTGTGCCCGTAAAAACATGGGTATGCCAGTAAATTATTTTGGGTGTCGTGTTCAGTAAATTTCAGTCTGTTAGGTTGGCAGCTCTGGGGGGGGGGGGGGGGGGGGGAGAGAATCTGCCTCAACCGCTACCCCTTTGAACTGCTGAGGCAGCGCCTACAGATGTACATATGCTGCAGCAGTATGCTAGTGCAGGGGTTGAAGGTTTGAAGCAGGCAGCGAGGAGGCAATACAACGCCTCCTCATCGCTTGTCAAATGCGAATCCGAATGTCGATCACTCTTCAGAGATTTGTAATTACTGTTTTACATTTTTTTTTTTTTTACAGTCTTTACAATTTTAGATTTTTAACAGCACTATTGGGGAACTAAATAGCCTCTGATACCACACTTTTTTTTATGATGCCTTACTTTTGAGACAGGGAAAGGAACTGAGGAAATTCCTCAATCCCTTTATTTGCAGCCTTAGCTGCACTAGACAGTAAACAAATGGGAAGTGCGCTTTACAGAGCATCTTTCTATGCATTCACAAACTGAAGCATAGTAAAACCATGCTTTAGTTATGAATAAACACAGGAGCAATTGGTACCGATCACGCGCGGTGTTTATTCATGGAAGGGACCCTGAACATGATTCTCCTGTGTCATTCAGCAGCTGCAGCCAGCAGTAGGAAGAGGACAAACAGGAGGAAAACCGCCAGCGCTGCGTGGGGGAGGGTCACCACACGAGTCACCGGAATTTCAATGAATTCTCAGGACGGTCCTACCTATTTTGGAAGGGTTGAGAGATATGTAAACCACATACAGATTCCAGGTCAGTTAGATTTGCAATACCTGTTGTTTGAGATGCTTGGAGGCAGTGTCTCCATTTGTTGGGTCATTCAATGCTTCTTGTAATGCAGAGTGACATAATTTTCTGTCTGGCAGTGGTGGATCCAGACCTGTCAGATAATAGTAACAAGACAAACTGCTGAACAAACCAGAAAGTGTGGTGGTGGCTCTTTTGGCAATGTATTAACCCCCCCCCCCCCCCCTGCCCCCACCCACCGTTGCTTATTTAAGTTACATTGTCTAAAATTGTGTTGGTAATAATAGAATAAATAGAATCTTCCCTACAGCTTACCTGTAAAAACCCTTTTCTTGGAGTGCTTCATGGGACACAAAGCAGCTATAGTAATTACAATCTGGGTTATACGCCATCTATAGGTGAACGGACACTGGCACGCCCAAAAGACAAGAAGTCCCCCCCTCTATATAACCCCTCCTACGGGAAGTAGCTGTTTTGTGGTAAGCAATTCCCAAAACCCAAAAGAGGGGAGGGGCATCTGTATCCCGTGATGTACTCCAAGAAAAGGATTTTACAGGTAGGAAAAAATTCTATTTTCTTTATCGTACATCACGGGACACAGAGCAGCTATAGTAATTACTATCTGGGATGTCCCAAAGCAATGCCCCTGAGGGGAGGGAAACACTATCATACAAACTGCCACCAAAAAAAGGACCTACTCTGCTATTTGTAATACTCTGAGGCCAAAGGCAGTATCTTCGACGTGATTGACATCGACCTGGTAAAAACCCTGTAGATGTATAAACAAAAGTCCAAATAGTGGTCTTCTACACCTGGGCCACTGACACCCGATTATGGATGGCCCAAGATACTCCCACACCTGGTAGAGAATCTATCCCCATTCAAACCATAAGCATCATTGATAAACTGGCAGATCCACTGCTAAATATCTGACTTGGATTGCCGCATGCCCTTCCTGAGCTCTTCTGGCAGCACAAACCAGGATTCCTGACTTGTGCCAACAACTCAAGTAGACCCTGAGCGTCTGAACTACCTCTAGAGTATAGAAAAAAGAAAAACACAGTTTGAAAAAGACTCTTTACTTTTGGGCTCCAAAAAAAAAAAATCTCTGGATAAAGTTAAATCATGCAAAAATAATTATATTTTTATTTTTATGTATTAAATTACAATATTCACCATGATTAAATTGTTTAAAAAAAACAAAGGGCAATTCATAAGGAATACCCATATTTAAATAGACAGTACGTATATAGAGAAAGACTAACTACCAACAGGACATACAAAAATAACACATACAGACAAACATAGAGACAGACGCTGGTCCGGACCAATTGCTGTTGGCTGCCGTAATTAATCAAGGAGAAATTCTCCAGTTTCTTTAACTATTTTATTAGCAGTCAACAGCAAGTTTTGGGGAGAAGGCTATTAATCCATGGTTATAACCAACAGCCTGGTTTCTACCTAGTTTTATAGCAGAGTGTTCATTGAAAATTAAATATAAGGTGCTAATCTGTGCACCAATATTATTGTGAACAAATTTGTTATGAATACATTTTTCTTATTTCCTCTTAAACCAAGTTATTTTGTTTCAGAAAAATGTTTGTCCATACAGGTGTCAACTCTTCTAGATGAACTAAGACCGGAATCATTCAGGGTAAATATATTACTGCCCAGCAAAGTTATTCAATGCAATTATATTTATAAGCCCCGCAGTATCACAATATTCTTTTGGCTAGTCCCAATATTCGTTCGGCTAATTCACAAGTATACAGGTGGATGTACGTTACCACGGCTCTCCTGAGCACCGTTGCCGGGTTCTCCGTTAACACGAAGACCAAATGTCCAGCCCTTCACCGTTCACTTTGCAGGTGTATCTTAGGTACTATGATCCAACATATAGTCGAGTTCACTCAATGTGCCGCATACACAAACCGACCGTACGTCGGTCGTAAGTTTTCCGAAGTTACTTGCTTTTATCAGCACGTATGGTCCTGTTTAATTGGGGATCCGCCTTGTGTAACTCGTAAGGGTTTACAAAAAACATCAGTCCTTATCACCTGAAACGAAGAGTTTTGTAGCCGTTTTTTTTTTTAAGAGGAAAAGCACTCTGCTAGCCAAGCTGTGTCTCCTATCTCCAACCAATACACGGTTCGTCCAGCGTCCTGGTGTGACGCCAACACGCTTCGCTGGCTATTAGCGTAGCTTCACCTCTAGAGTATGTAGTGATCTTTCTCCTGCCAACTGTGAATTAGGAGAAAAATAAAAGGCAAGACACTGCCCTGATTCAAGTGAAAACTAGAAACCACTTTAGGCAATAAAAATGGATGAGAACGCAACATCACCTTGTGATAAGAGACCTAGAATGGCTCCTTGTATGAAAGAGCCACTGACTCTGACACTCCACTTCGTGAAGTGATAGCAACCAAAGAAACCACCTTCTGAGATAAAAGGACCAACAGAATCCCCCGATTGGTCCAAAAAGTGGCCTCTGCAAGGACAGTCAAGATCAATTCAAGTCCCAAGGACACAAGGATGGCCTGACAGGCGAGACTGTCCAAGTTATATGCTGTATGAGGTATGAAACAAGGAGTGAGAAACAACAGCCCCTGGAAAAAAATGGATAGGGGCAAACTCTGACCCTTAACGGTACTTAAGGCCAAACTCCTTTCATCTACCGATTGGACAAAGAAAAAGAAAATCTCCCACTCACATATTTCTGTGGGTGCCATTTCTTGGCTTCACTCCAGGCAAAAAAAATATTTTCAAGTGCTGTAATTGCAGTTCCCTGAAGTTGGCTTCCATAGGGCTCAAAAATGCTGATACAGGACTCAAGACCATCAGGTCCCACTGGACTGGGAGTGTCCAAGGAGCAACCTCTGCAGGACTCGCTATGTCTGTGTACCAAGCCCCCCTGGGCTAATTCAGCCAACACTAATATCAGTGTTACCACCTCACGGATTCTTTGCAAAAGATGTGGCAGAATCCAAAACAGGGGGAAAAAAAAGTCAAATAAGGGAGAAATAGACCTTAAGGCGATACCAGTACATGTACCCTTATTGGCAGTGGAACTATTGTCCCAGACACACCTGTCCCAAACTGTTGTAGAACTTGGAATCTAGTAGATTCCCCTGCAGAATTCCCCTTGCCACTATCCTATACCTGGAATATGTATTGGTGTTTGGGACAGTACAAGTGCTGTCTCTGACAGAATGCGGTACACCTCCCTGAGTTGCATGACCTCTGGTGCCCCCTGGTGGTTGATCACATACATACATTATAATATATATATATATATATATATATATATATAATATATATATATATATATATATATATACACACACACACATATACACACAGATTGAACCTACAACAGGTTTGCCTATAATCCAGAGCAAGGCATACTGGTCAAAAATTCAAAGCTATTGGACAGTATTCTCCCCTGTGGAGACCAAGCAAACTGAACTGTAGCCAGTCTCAAGTCAACTTAGAGAGACTGCCATCAGAGGTTATTATTTTCCAAATTCCTGAAAAGGAAGAGTATCAAACAGCAATCTTTGCTTTGCAACACCCTGGAAACACAGATATTCAAGTTCCAGACAGAGAATGAACCTCTACCAAGACCTGGAGTAGGGCTGTATGTAGAGAACATGCTTTGACCTAAACACAGCTTCCTCCTCTAGAAATATATCAAAGGAACCCCTGGAATTTACTGCTTCCTGAGCAAAGATTGAGGTAGAGAGTATTGAGGTGTCTTCAGCAAGCCCAGCACTGGGGCTAGACACTTTGTGAACCCTCCGGAGCTGTGGCCAACCCAAAGGGAAGATTCACAAAAAAATCCAAGCAAACATGTAAAAACATATATCTTTATGCGATCATGAATAACCATGCCTATTTATACAAACATATCCAAACATGCATCTTTATGCAACCATGTGTCTTTATGCAATCATGAATAACCATGCATCCTTGTGCAACCATGCATTCTGTGCAACCACAATCATGTATATTTATGCAAACATGTATAATATGCATCTTTGTGCAACCATGATCATGTATCTTTATACATACATGTATATTTATGCGAATATGTAAAAATGTGTATCTTCAGCAACCGTGTGTTTCAGCAACTCCTTAAAATGCACCCATGCTCATGTTTTTCCAAACGTGTATATTTAAAAATGCATTTAAGCAACAAGTTTGCAAGCATGTATACTACGCTGCACCTGCCTAAAGATCAGTCAACAACACTTTAAAGTGAACTGCTAACCATCAAGGGATGTATCAACTTACAGCTGTACAGTACCCCAGGATAAGCAGTAAATATGCAGCATATAATCATGGCCTGTCTGTCACACAATTCTCCCATAGTAAGTACACACTTTGTTAGTATCCATGGGCTGCTGTTATGTCTCCAAAGGCCTACTGAACCTGTTGCCACATGGCATGGCCGCCCTTCCTGCCTATATAATAATAGGCCATACTGAGCCCTCTAGTGGCTGGAGGAGAAACAGCAGCCCACATGAGTAAGAGTACATAGCATGATTAAACAGCACACTGCTCTCAGTGGCTAATGGGAGAACAGACATTCAGAACTCTCTTTTTAAAGATAAACTGCAAACAAATGCAGACTTACCATTCCTGTTACAGGACTCTGAATATAACAGGAGTCCAATCTTTATCCATCACGGCAAGCTTTGTTATAATAGACCTTCAGAGACTGGGTTCAACCTTACAGACAGACACTGGCGAAAAAAAAACGGAGGTACTTCCTGTATAGGAAGGGTTATATAGAGGGGGGACATCCTGTCTTTTGGGTGTGTCAGTGTCCTATAGGCGGCGTATAACCCAGATAGCAATTACTATAGCTGCTTTGTGTCCCGTGATGCACGATAGATAGAAATCCCTCACATAGGGCCACATGAGACCTATGAATCATTAACCTTAATACATAAGGTTAGTAAACAGAATGATCATGTAAGCCTGGGTATTATTGCCCATTTTACATCACCTCCTAAATGCTACAATTTTTTTATGTTACAGTGCCTGAAGCATGAATGACAATCCTAAGGGCCAGTTCACACCACATGAAGTTCAGTGCTTTTTTTCTGCATCAAAAACGCAGTAGGTTATACGGTTGTCAATGGAATAGTTCACACCAGTGCTTGCAGTTCCAGTACGTTCCAGCTCCAGAAAAAAAGTAGAACATGCTGCATTTTTCCTGCACTGGACTGTACTGGAACGCTGTAAAACGCATCAAACACACTGGAACACACATGTCCCTATTTAATTTTAGGAAAAAATGCACCAAAAAAAGCACTGGAACGCATCAAAAACATGCATGCAGAAAAGTATCCAGACTGTGTTTCTATGGTGTGAACTGGCCCTAAATGCTGTAGGAAGAAGCAGCTGTAAAAGTAATCAACTCACAGAGAAATATTAGCAAGGTCAATTAAAGGAGAACTCTGGATAAAAAAAAAAAAAAATTTGGAGCTCTGGATAGCGTGGTGAAAAAAAACTTGTCACTGTCTGTGACTCAAAACAAAGAGATCCACCCTATCTATCCCGGTGACCACTCAGAATGCTACAGAGAATAGGAGGAAATTCAAACATTTACGGCTGTCACCAGAACAGGAGTAGGCACCTATTATAACAACAAACAAAGGTGCAAATTCCCTTCACTTTGACTGGAGGTCCACTTTTAGTAATTCAAACTGTGACTGCTCACTTACCACTGGTGACCCTTAGTAATATTTCTGTAAGTTTTTGCAGTTCTTCTTTCGACAAGGAACTGAGGCTTACCTAAAAGGACCATAGAAATAATATAAACGCATTATATGTGGGTTGAAGAGTGACAGACTCTCACATGTCTTGAACTGGAACCTAGAGTGCATGTTACTGAATCTCACAGACGAGCTGTGCAGTCACTGTGAGATTCAGTAACGTGCACTCCTTGGTATCTTAATTGAAGCATTAAAATTTCATCACACTTATGAGAGGAACATTAAAAGAGAATGCATTTTGCGCTTACTCAAACCTCATATACAAATACATCACATACACATACACTCATAAGCATGGTTTGGCAATTAAAGTGGTCGAAGAGTCTCAAAGTTTTTCACCCTAATGCATTATATGCATTAAGGTGCAATACCTTCTGTGCTCCCCCTCTTTTTCTTAGCCGACCCGATCCAATCCAGTGATGTGCATGAGTGCAGCAGTTCCAGCCACTGTCACTTTCCTCATTGGATAGATTGATAGCAGCGGGAGCCATTGGCTCCTGCTGCTGTCAATTTAAAAGCTGTGACACAGAAGCAGGGGGCGGGGCCGAGTCCCACTGTCTGTATGAATGGACGCAGCAGCGGGACTCGGGAGCTAGCACGCACAGGTGCAACCATGGAAAGCAGCTTTCCGTGGGGGTATCCTATGAAAAAGAGGCTTGGAGTGCAGGCAGGGGACCCCAGAAGAATAGGATCAGGGCTGCTCTGTGCAAAACCATTGCACAGAGCAGGTAATTATAGGCATGTTTGTTATTTTTATTACAAAAAGCGGAAGGTTTACAATCACTTTAAACAATTATCTAATAAATCAATTAGAAAAGCACTCCCATTACACAATTGGGAGCCTACACTCTTTGCTTTAACACAAGAATCAAAAAACGCCAAAAAATCTCTTAAATTACGAACAGAACAAGCCACACAAATCTCCTCCAATAAATATATTTTGTGTGATGTATGTGTATATGAGATCTGAATAAGCACTGAATTTAGCAAGAAACACATTACCTTTTAATGTTCCTGTCATACCTGTGATGTCATTTTAATGCTTCTATAAACATACCAAGGAGCGCAGCAATATTCTGGATTTGTGCATGTTACTGAATCTCACAGACAAGCTGTTACTTGTTACTGTGCAACTACTCATAAACTAATAAAAAAAAAAATATATATATATATATATATATATATATATATATATATATTTTTTTTTTATTAGTTTATGAGTAGTTGCACAGTAACAAGTAACAGCTTGTCTGTGAGATTCAGTAACATGCACAAATCCAGAATATTTATATATATATATATATAAATAGCAAAAAACAATGCAGTGTCAGCATAATTACCACCTTTTGAGAGCTTGATTAAAATGTATTTTAATCACTGCTGACAAATCTCTGATTTACCATATGCACTGTATACAGTCTTTGTTACCAGCCAGCAGAGAGATGCAGCAAGATACACCCCAAAGTATCTATCAAAGAACCTGGCTTCTATGATTTATTTTACCCGCACGCTGAATTTAGAGCTGCTTTATTTATGTCAACTTTTCACAAGAGAAACGTAGGGGCTCCATTTTCTGAAATCTCATGCTACAAAGGCCAGTTTCCTATCGGTCATGCTGATCATTTCACTTCAATACATTGAATCATCTACCCAGAACAAGCATGAAGACAATATCTGACATTTCTCTGACTTCCCTGATCTACATCCTGATTCTAGGTCGGAATCTTAAGAAGTTTTAAAACTAGTGGGGGATCAGCCTAAACAATGGTCAAGTAGCATTTATCAAAAGAAAAACAGTAATGGCAGCCTCCATATTTTTCTATGACAGGTTTACTTTTACCATTTCCCCTCTCGCACCTGTATAACCTTTATAGTTTTATTTTCTATTTTATTTTCTACTTTGATCATTTTAAGTTAAAAAAAAAAAGTTTTACTGTAAAGAAACGGGGAAAAAATTATTTTCATCTTGCTTTAACTGACATCATATGGAGATTAAAAAAATAAAAATAAAATAAATCACACTTTTGAGCTTTTTATGAATGTTACTCTACATTACTGAATCATGCTTCCAAACCATGTTTACAAAGCACAGTTTAGAAGCTCCAAATTCCACAGAAGAAACTGCAGCCATTGCTATATTACCCAGCAGGTCCAGTGGTCCAGGTAGGAGGAGTGGCCGGAGGGGGGACAGGGTAGAGGGACAAGGTGTGATATGGTTAACCGTGTACTTCAGTTACGTTTTTTGGTCATATATAGCATGTCTGAAAGAATTTAAACTGAATTACACTGCATACCACCACCAAGTCCGTGTGTAGGGATGGCCCCAGGCAAGTTCGGATCCCAGTCCCAACAGGAAGCCATCACTACACACTGCCAATCACAGGCAGTGTGTGTATGTGCAGCTGCAGTCCTGGAAATGCCTCACTGCCTATGATTGGCGGTGTGCAGTGAAGACTACCCGGCGGATTGCTTTGGTGGGTTGGGACTACGATCTGAATATGTCTGAGCCCATACCTATCCATGTGTTTAGGAGTGTTAAGCATGTGTAAATAAATGCATGTAAATCCAAAGCTGTGCAGTTTTGTCTTTACTATCCTTTATTCAGTAATGTGAAGGAGGCACTTATTGCTTGTGATTGTAATAGTGAATGCAAAAATAATCATGTATTACATTCCCAAAGCAGATTTGTTGTCATATTACAAAATGTATACATTACAATACTAATATGTAAACCCAACATTTCATATTCTTGATATGTGCCTGCTGCACCATGCATTTTTATGAAAAAGTGACCACACTGGGCATGAGAGCACAGCATGCTCAGTTCTCTAGCTAAGCTGGAAACTCAGCCTGCTCTCCTACAATTATCAGACTTGTCCTGAAATGCTCCACCCCGCTTCAACCATTCACTGAGAAGATCCTGGGGCTGCTGTTTCACTTACCCCAGCTCTCTGAGCTACTTACACAGCTGAGAACAGAGGGTTTGTGACCACTTATAAACAAAAAAAATAAAGGGAAAAAAGTATTAATAACGTTATTTACACAAATGGTTTGCCTTTAATTTCTATTGTAAACGGAATGGCTTGTTTTATGAGATGAGGGTTTACATATACTTTAACCTGTCATGGAAAAAATACAGGGGCTTCTACTACTGATCTCATACTGAATTGGCTAATTGCCTAGCTTTTTACACTGACTCATTCAATGCATTGTGGTTGATTACTAAAACTGGAGAGTGCAAAATATGGCGCAGCTCTTCATAGAAACCAATCGGCTTCCAGTTTTTCTTTTTGCCAAATTTCAATTGAACAAGCTGAAGTTAGAAGCTGCCTGGCCACCAGTCACAGCTGCAACAGATTTTGCACTCTCCAGTTTTAGTAAATCAACCCCATTGAGTCACTAACTGTGAATAAGCTTGAGGATCAGGAAAGAAGTTCTTGTCTACATACATGTTTCAGTTTATTGACACAAAGATGGGGCTATAATAAAATTGGAGCACACAGAACTTGGTGCAACTGAAGCCGCGTACACACGGGCGGACTGTCTGGCCTACTTAGTCCGCCGAAACACATTTCAGCGGACAGTCCGCTCGTGTGTGGGCTTCAGCGGACTTTTTCAGCGTGCAGTCTGGCGGACTAAGTATTTCGGAATTTCCGTAATACTGTCCGTCGGTCTCGCATTTGGGCGGACAATCCGCCCGTGTGTGTGCCAGTCCGCCGTACTTTTGAAATGAGTGGACTTTTCCCGCCCGGAGAAAAGTCCGCTCATTTCGAGCGGGTATCCAGGTAGGCGGGGCTCGCGAAGGAGACGTCGCTGGCCCCGCCGCCTGGTATGGACTTAAAGGGGAACCCCAACGCCAAAAAAAAATCGGCGTGGGGGTCCCCCCCAAGTCCACAACAGACCCTTGTCCGAGCACGCTACCCGGCCGGCCAGGAAAGGGGGGCGAGCGAGCGCCCCCCTCCTGAGCCGTACCAGGCCGTGTGCCCTCAACATGGGGGGGTGTCTTGGGGAGGCGGGGGGCCGCGCGGCCCCCCCACCCCAAAGCACCTTGTCCCCATGTTGATGAGGACAAGGGCCTCTTCCCGACAACCCTGGCCGTTGGTTGTCGGGGTCTGCGGGCGGGGGGCTTATCGGAATCCGGGAGCACCCTTTAATAAGGGGGCCCCCGGATACCGGCCCCCCACCCTATGTGAATGAGTATGGGGTATAATGTACCCCTACCCATTCACCTGTAAAATAAAAGTACCAAAAAAAACACAACACACGAGATAAAATACTTTATTGCACAGCTCCGGGGGTCTTCCGTCTTCGGGGGTCTTCTCGCCGGACTCCTCCGCTATCTTCTTGTAGCTCTTTTGCTAGCGGAGGAGTCCGGCTTTCTTCCTCGCCGCCGGCCTCTTCTCCCGACTTCGGGGGTCTTGTCCCCCTCTTCGGTTCTTCAGTCTTCTGTCGCCGCCGACGCCGCCGCCTTCCGTTCTTCTTCTTCTTCTCCAGGAGATGTTGCCTCGACGATCTCTCCGGCCGGAATGCCAGGGACGCACTGCGCGGCCACTTATATAGGGACAATGGGGCGGTGTCACATGGCTTTATGTCACATGGGTTGGTCACATGGGTTGATGTCACATGGGGACTATGACATCGTAAGGGGCGGGGTCACCATGTGACACCAACCCATGTGACATAAAGCCATGTGACACCGCCCCATTGTCCCTATATAAGTGGCCGCGCAGTGCGTCCCTGGCATTCCGGCCAGAGAGATCGTCGAGGCAACGTCTCCTGGAGAAGAAGAAGAAGAAGAAGAACGGAAGGCGGCGGCGACGGCGGCGACAGAAGACCGGGCCACCGCCTGTAAAAGAGCTATAAGAAGGCGCGGTGGCCCGGCAGAAGAACCGAAGAGGGGGACAAGACCCCCGAAGTCGGGAGAAGAGGCCGGCGGCGAGGAAGAAAGCCGGACTCCTCCGCTAGCAAAAGAGCTACAAGAAGATAGCGGAGGAGTCCGGCGAGAAGACCCCCGAAGACGGAAGACCCCTGGAGCTGTGCAATAAAGTATTTTATCTCGTGTGTTGTGTTTTTTTTGGTACTTTTTATTTTACAGGTGAATGGGTAGGGGTACATTGTACCCCATACTCATTCACATAGGGTGGGGGGCCGGTATCCGGGGGCCCCCTTATTAAAGGGGGCTCCCGGATTCCGATAAGCCCCCCGCTCGCAGACCCCGACAACCAACGGCCAGGGTTGTCGGGAAGAGGCCCTTGTCCTCATCAACATGGGGACAAGGTGCTTTGGGGTGGGGGGGCCGCGCGGCCCCCCCTTCCCCAAGGCACCCCCCCCATGTTGAGGACACGCGGCCTGGTACGGCTCAGGAGGGGGGGTGCTCGCTCGCCCCCCTTTCCTGGCCGGCCGGGTAGCGTGCTCGGACAAGGGTCTGTTGTGGACTTGGGGGGGACCCCCACGCCGATTTTTTTCGGCGTTGGGGTTCCCCTTTAACTCCATTCCAGGCGGCGGGGTCAGCGACGTCTCCTTGGCGGGCCCCGCCTACCTGGAGACGCGCTCGAAATGAGCGGACTTTCCTCCGCGTGTGTGGGCGAGTCCGTTCATTTTAAAAGTAGGGCGGATAGTATGGCGGACTTAGTACGCCGTATTAGTCCGCTCAAAAAGTGCCGTTTGTGGGCAAGTCCGTTCATTCGAAAGTATGACGGACTGTGCGTCGGATTGTTGGGCGGCACAGTGGTGTAGTGGTTAGCACTCTCACCTAGCAGCAAGAAGGTCACTGGTTCAAATCCCAACCATGACACTACCTGCCTGGAGTTTGCATGTTCTCCCTGTGCCTGCGTGGGTTTCCTCCGGGTACTCCGGTTTCCTCCCACAATCCAAAGACATGCAGGTAGGTTAATTGGCTTCTGTCCAAAATTGGCCCTAGTATATGAATGGGGACTTTGGATTGTGGGCTCCTTGAGGGTAGGGACCGATGTGAGTGTGCAATGTCCAGGGATAGGGACAATTGTAGACACTCACTCAGGTTGAACTGGATGGACTGGTGTCTTTATTCAACCTAACAAACTATGAAACTATGAAACTATGAAACTAAGTTGGCCAGACAGTCCGCCCCGTGTGTACGCGGCTTGAGAATAATATTTAATCAGCTTTTAACCTCAATTAAGCTTGGACAATGAAACCTAGAAGCTGATTGGTTCAGCTGTGCATAATAACCAGATTCCATGAACTCCAGTATTAGTAAATCTCCCTGGTTTTTAAACCAGAGTTAGCATGAAAGCCTCCATGTTTCTTTCAGTACGTGTTTACTCTAAAAATGTATCTACATCTAGTCTGGAGTAGGAGGGAGGGAGGGAGTATTGCTAAAAACATTGTAGCTCCAATTCTGCAGACTGAGAAAACTTCATGACCATCCATGCAACCTCAGTAGTTCTAAAATGCTATTGCAGCTACAATTAGAGTACAATTTCAGACAAATAACAAAACACACAGTTGATGGACACTAATGTAAATTGTTTTACCTGCTGAAATAATGTTTTAGCTTTGTGATTCTTACTACTCTGCCACACTGTAGCCTTGAATGTCACACCATTATTTCCTATTTCACTTATGGAAGCTCCTGTATCCCCTGCTTGTCCAATGGACTATAAATCAGTGTTATGATGCTAATTTATTGTCCAACAGGAGAAAAGCTGAAAGCAAAGTGCACATCCTGGCATTATAATAACATACTAAACATCTCTAAAGCTTGTATGTTATATGCTTGAAGTACCTGTTCCTCGCAAGTGTCTATATCCAAAGAACCTGAATTGATATTTTGCACATAAAAGACCTGAGAAAAAACAAAACAAAAATGAAATTATTATTAGCAAAAACAGTACTTGCCGCAATAAATGTAGATGTTATAACATAAAAAGAATAAACGCCATAGCTAGATCAGTTCTCAGTTCAGTTGGATCAAGTGATGGTTTAATTTTTAAGGGCAAACCACACCCTCAGCTTAGGCCAATTTGGGGTAACAGCCATTGGACAGGTTAGAAAACCTTGTCTGATTGCTACTGCTTTCTCCTCTGATAAGCTAACACCATGGGTACCTGCAGCATTTCTTCCACGGGTCCATTGCAAAGGCTAAATATCAAAAGCTGCTTGAAGAGACCATTTATGATTAGCTATCAGGCCACAGGAATAGATGAACAGCAATCATCACTGCTTCAGGTCTGTTTGTACACAGCTAAGCATGGTTCTGGTGCAAGTCTGGCCTGTTACTAGTAGGTAAAAATCACCATATATAGAACAATGAATACACCCTGTGGAACTGCAAAGAACCTTGCATATGCATAACATGGCAACAGGATTGAAAGCTTAAATTGTTCTCAGAGCTTTCCCAAAGAGAAAAGTACATATGGCTGGAAGTGGTATGAATGTGCCTGAACATATGCTCTTGTGTTAAAAAACGCAACTCCAGCTCCCCCCACCCCCTTTCTTCTAGATCCCACCTTCCTTGGAGTATCCCTTCATTCTCCTATTAAAAATAAAGAAATAGGTAAGTATACTGTAATTTTCATTCTGGGCAGCATGTTAAGTCATGGGTCTTTCCTTAATATCAGGGGTGGGTTGGGCCTTAATGCTGCAGAGGATGACATAGCAAAAATGACATGGAACCGCTATCTGCAGCACCCTCTTGTGAGAAAGAGTGGGTACTGCTTGGAGATTTTTATTTAATTTTTTTAAATGAGGGAAGGGCACACAGGGTGGACTATTTATTTAATAAAAACATATGCTGAAGTTAGGCATTAAAGTTCACCTGTGCTTTGCCCATACAGGCATCTATCTCTAGCTTCCGTTCATGTCTCCAATTCAGCTAGGGATTTTGCAGCTGTGGTGGCAACTCTGCACATATTTCGTTTTCAGTGAGTTTCTATGCTGAGCAATTCCTCCCTATCAAATCTGAGCAGCCCATGTGACTACAGAGTCACACATGTGGGTGTATACACAGTGGTAAATTCAATATTTTTTTCTAAATAGTGCAGCGCTGTGTCTCATTAAATAATGTGCGTACAAAATTTATATCAAACATTTCATAATCAAAAAAATATTTTAATTTAAAAATTTAAAAAAATTAGAGAAAAAAAAACAAAACAGTTCATCTGTGTCAATGCTTGTGTGTTTGTCCTCAAAAGGACCAATATCCAGTGCACACCTCCACCAGCTAAAGTGCCAAAGATGAATGTAAAAGCATAGACAAATCACTTCCCGTGTCCATCACAATGGATCAACTTTCACTCTCCAATGGTAATCCTACAGTCTCCAGACTGCTCCTCTGTGTGAGTAATCAGCGTTTGTATTACCGTCAGACAAACCTTCTTTCACTTTCTCATAAGATCTACTGATGAAGGCCAATGGGATGATTTGAGACATGCAGTTTTAAAGTTTTTATCTTGTAAGTGGATTTGTTTTGGAGGCTTTTAATAAACATGTAAACAGAGTACACTATGGCACTTGTGTTTGTTGTTTCATGTCTAAGTAATAGCGTGATTGGGAGTGAAGGAAGGTTTGTCTGACAGCAATACAAATGCTGATTACCCACACAGATGAGCAGTATGGAGATTCTTAAGTACCGTAGTTTGTTGCCATTCAACGAGTGCATGTAATTTTAAAGCATAACATGTTAGGCATCTATTTATTCGACATAACATGATCTTTCTTAACATATAAAAAAATATATAAAAATTGGGCTAACTTTAGTGTTTAGATTTTTTTTTTTATTCAGTGAAGTGTATTTTTTCATAAAAAAATACTCTTGAAAGACTGCTGCGCAAATACTGTGTGACATAAAATATTGCAGCCACTGTATTCTCCAGAGTCTCTGCTACAAAAATATATATAATGTTTGGGGGTTCTAAGGAAATTTCTAGCAAAGAAATAGGATTTTTTAAAACAGCTTACCTGTAAAATTTCTTTCTTTTTTAAGTACATCAGGGGACACAGAGCCATAGTAGTTACTATGTGGGTTATAGGCCACCTTCAGGTGATGGACACTGGCACGCCCTAAATTAAAAAGTCCACTCCCTATATAACCCCTCCCACTACTGGGAGCACCTGAGTTTTGTAGCAAAGCAATATACGTGTACACCAAGAAGGGAGGGACTTCTGTGGCCCCTGATGTACTTCAAAGAAAAGGATTTTACAGGTAAGCTGTTTTAAAAAATCCTATTTTACAGTTCTCTGTGTCCCCAGTTGGGAGACTTCTTTTCACTTCTTGTCAGATAATGTTGCCACTTCCTATTTGACAGAGTTAAAGCTAAAAAGGAAGTGAAGGGAAATCCCTCAATGGAAACACTACTGCAATAAACGCATTTCCTAGTAGTCAGGAAGGCTTATGCCTGGTACACACGATGAGATTATCGGACAAATGAGTATCCTTTTTTTTTTTTTTTTTGCATGCTAGTCTCATATCGAAAATGAAGAGTTTACTAAAGTTACAAAAATTCTTGTACGACAGAATAAAAATTTGGATGTGATGTAATGTATTGTATTTGTATTGTATTATATTTTGTAACGACAACTGTACTGATTAAACGAAAATCATACACTCTGGTATCGTATGAAAAAAATGCTTGTACCATGGGATAATATCAGATGAACTGTCATGATTGGCTCTCGCAAGCCTTGTACTAATGATCTGATTATTGTACCATCTCTTTAATTTGTACGATTTTTGGGTCATGTGTATGTGCCATTAGATCAACTGCCAGAATTTTTCAATGCTCTGTGATCATGGGAGATTTACCCTCACTTCCTAACTAGGTGACATTTGTAAAACAGTAAAGAACCCCAGAAAAACATCCTCAACAGGAACACTGACAGCACCTAAAGCCGGACCTAACAGAAGTTCTAACCCTTCCCTACTCTATTTAATGCTAAAGGGAAATATTGGCTGCAGCTGGGCTTTATAGAAAATAATAACTTCATATTTTAAGTAGTAATATCTTACCGGTTGGGGCTTCTCCCGGGAATTACATTTCTTAATATGTTTTTTCAGCTGGTCCTCATACACTGTGCTATGAGAAAGAAATAAAGAAAAACAAATAAGATACTTTTTAGGCATTACAGGAACAGTACTGTTTGTTGCTGTCAACACCCTCCGTGTTACTTTTAGTTGATAGTTCTTTTCTCAGCAAAAAAAATGAAAAAATAAAAGGACCAGTTACACTTACTGGTAACTGCTTTTCTAGGAAATCTTCCAGGATGGCACACCTGAGAGATGAGAGGCTCCTCCCCTCAGGAAACACAATCAATTGACAGCCGTTTTAAGTCCCCACTCTTCCCCTTGATTGACCCCTCAGTTTTTAGAGAAGTAACTCCTGAACCTGGTTCATAAGGGAAATCATTCCTCATAGGCACTCACCTTCTAGCATTCTACATTTTTCCTCTCCTCCAATGGGCAGGAAGTAGGCCTGCCGTCCTGGAAGATGTCCTAGAAAAGCAGTTACCAGTAAATGTTACTGGTAATTTTCTCTAGAAATCTTCCAGGACGGCACACCTGAGAGGATAAGCAAGAATCTCAGGCCTATCTAAGGGTGGGACCACTGCCTGAAAGACCTTCTTGGCAAACACTCGGTTCTGCAGTGACCTTTACCTCCACTTCATAATGCTTGATGAAGGTATCTCAGCTGGATCATGTGGCTGACCTGCAGGTCTGTTCCATCGATGTCCCTGCCTAAATTCCCAGGACAAAGGGAAGTACTCACCGTTGTCATCCTCCCCCTTTGCCACAGCCCCCACCGCTGTCCCTCATAAGAAGCTGTAACGTTAGGTTGTCCTGCACTGCACCATTCAGTATATACACGGAGGACGGGACAATGCCTTACCCTCCTCTTTGCTATCTGAGGTGGTTTAGGCAGACACTCGCTCCTCTGTACCACTTGTCCCACCGTAGTGAACCGGTGCCTCTTTGGGCTCTCTCTTCAGCCAGCGGCATCTCCTCCAGCACTTCCCCTTCCCAGGGTCGCGCCATCATCCTCAGCTTAAAGAGGAAGACAGAAGGAGCCTGAGAGACAGAGATGGTTGAGCGGTGTAACAGCAGCGGTTCAACCCACTGTGACCAGATCGCTGATACAGTTTCTGGGCCACCTGTGAGAAGGACTGAGCCTGCATGATATATTTCAGCCCCAAGCCTGCCTATACCTGCCTCATAGGGTTACCATCCGACCCTCGGTCATCTGGTTAGAAAAAGCAAAAAACAAAAAACGTTTCGCTGTGTAGGGAGAAACAATCAAAAACTGGGGATCAGGGGGAAAGGGTGGAGACTTAAAACAGCTGTCAATTGATTGTGTTTCCTGTGGGGAGGAGCCTCTCTTATCTCAGGTGTGCTGTCCTGGAAGATGACTAGAAAAAAAAGATCTACCAAGGGTGTTGCTGATGCCACATAGGCATCCAGATTGTGAATTTGTCAGGACAGAACCCAGCCAATGACTTTTTTAAATGATGCAGACCTGAGCATTGTTCTGCATTTCATCAGAAACTAAATAGACAGTCACACATAAAGGACAGTCTCTATTTATCTATCTCAGTGTTTGCAAGATAACTGAAATACATCACAGGTGATATCATTTTCTGCTCAGTGATTGCAGTTTTCTAGTCTGTATCTCCCCAAGGCAATACTTAAAATCTGGCCTGTTAGTTGGTCCTGAGGACAGGAGTTGAGAACCACTGATCTACCTGGATCTCATTATGATCTACTGGTGGATGAGGGCAGACAAAAGCACAAAATTAATGGTATTGAGCCCTTGTGCATGCAAGCGTCTATTCTTGCAGTCACATTCACTGGGTCAGTGTTACAGCTCTGTTCATCCATAGAAGTCATGAATAAGCCCTACTGCTCCAGTTGAAGAGTAAGCCCTGCAATATGCTCAGAATAGAATTTATAAAAACAAAAAAGTAACTGAGGGTAATAGCTTTAATGCAGTAGAACTCATAGCTAGGTGAATAGGCAGCTGCAGTCACCTATTAAGCCAAACTCCATGCAAATAGATAAATACACATATGAAAACACAAATAATACATTTGTATTTCTGGCAATCCAGTCCTGTGTTTACACAGCTCTGTCACATAGCACAGCCCTGTTTGGCAGACCAGAAGACTAGATTTTCCCTTGAAACACTAAAGCCCCGTACACACGAGAGGACTTATGTCCGACAGACCTCCAAAGGAGTTCCGCCGGAGTTCCGACGGAGTTCTGGCGGAGTTCTGGCGGACTTTTCGACCGAACGGACTTGGACACACACCATCACACCAAACTCCGACGGAGTCGAACGTGATGACGTACGACTGGATTCGAATAAGGAAGTTCATAGCCAGTAGCCAATAGCTGCCCTAGCGTCGGTTTTAGTCCGTCGGAGTAGCATACACACGAGCGGATTTTTCGAAGGGGACCGGGTCCGGCGGAGTTCCGTCGGGAAAATTTGAAGCATGCTTCATTTCTAAAGTCCGTCAGACTTTTGCGAAGCTAAAGTCCGTTGCAGCCCACACACGATCGGATAGTCTGACGGACTCAGTCTGACGGACTTTGGATGTTGAAAAGTCCGCTCGTGTGTACGGTGCTTTACAGGTCATGTCTCTACCCCAGCCTTTAAGCAGAAGGAACAGACTAATGAGCCCTACTTCTATCAACATGCTCATGGCACTGTAGTATAGCTGACTGGCTCCTTATGTTGTTTCCTCCTTTTCCAGTCTGAGGTCTGCAATAGGCTGATATCAATCGCTTGCAGGTAATGAAATACATTTACTGATGTATTCATACAAACATACACTGCCTTGGAAAAGTATTCCTCCCCTCATTGAAATTTTCCACATTTTGTCATGTTACAACCAAAAACTGTGTTTTATTGGAATTTTTACCGCAATCTTAAATGTAGCCAGGCCAGGGTCAATCACAGGGGATCAGTATATAAACAAGGGCAATACCAGAATCACAAATGTAAGGCAGGCCAGGGTCATACACAGGGAATCAGCAGATGGAGGAAGGTGCAAACGGACCAGGCTGCAGGGCAGGACTGCAAGGTAACAGGAAGGACAGAGCAAACATGTGAATACTTGCCGGGTATTTATATGCACGCCTGCATTTAGCCTCAGGTGACACCTGATCGCAGGAGGTGCTGTCTGCTCCACACTGCCAGGATCCATCCGCTGGTGGACACCAGTACTGCGGCCCAAAGATGACATAACACCCAGCAAGGAAAAGCTCTTCTGACAGTTCCAAACTGCCAGGAGACACCTGCTGGTGGACCTCAGTACTGCACGCCAAATGATAGATATTACCAGTGGATGGAACCTTTCCTGACAGAGTTAGAGAGCAGGAGGAGCAAAGAAAACAATTAGGTTGGTATTTTGAGACTAGGTTAGTTATGTAGCTGGGGACCAGGTTGTGGATGGGTTTGTAAGTTAGTGTTAGTATCTTGAATTTAATTTGTTGGTGAGTGGCAGCCAATGGAGAGGTTGGCGGAGGGGTATAGCAGACGCTGAGCAGTTTGTGAGGTGGATGAGCCTGGCAGCAGCGTTCATGATGGAGTGAATTGGGGATAGCCTATTTAGAGGTAAGCCAATGAGGAGGGAGTTGCAGTAGTTGAGGTGAAAGATGATCAGGTAGTGGATTACAAGCTTTGTGGTGACATTAGTTAGGAAGGGGCGCATCTTGGAGGCTGCACATTTTGGATAGCCATAGGATGTCCAGGATTACACCTAGGACCTTGGTGTGGGGGGCAAGTTGATAATTGAGCCATTGATATTGACAGAGAAATCAGGGGAAGTGGCACCTGGGGGAGGAAATATCATGAGTTCGGTCCATAAAGGCCAGATCTGTGGAGTGTACGGATAACTGTCAGTTTAGGTGAATGACCATGTCTTGGTAGCTTTGCACTTGTGCCATACTCATTCCATTTTTCGGATGATGGATTGATCAGTGCTCCGTGAGATGTTCAGTGCTTAGGATATTTTTTTATAACTTATAACCTAAAAAGCTTTAAACTTCCCCAAAATGTTAACCCTGACCTTCTAGTGTGTTCCTTGGCCTTCATGGTGCTGTTTGCTCACTAAAGTTCTCTAACAAACCTCTGAGGGCTTCACAGAACAACATAGGTGACTTCTGAAGGCAATTGGTTCCACTAGATTTTAGTTAGGGGTATCAGAGTAAAGGGGCTGAAAGCAAATGCACGCCACACTTTTCAGATATTTATTTGTAAAAACATTTATAATTTTCCTTCCACTTTACAATTATGTGTCACTTTGTATTGGTCTATCACAGGGGTCTCCAAACTTTCAAAAAAAGGGCCAGTTTATGGTCCTTCTGACTTTAGGAGGGGCTGGTGTCAGTGGAAGGAAAAATCCCCAATCAGGGTCAGTAGGAGGAATAGTACCCCATTGTTGGGGTCAGTGGGAGGAATAGTGTCCCATCATTGGTGCTTGTAGGAAGAATAATGCCCCATCATTGGTATCAGTGGGAGGAATAGTGTCTTGTATCAGTGAGGGGAACACTGCCTTAAGAGCCAGATAAAGGCAAGCAAAGGACCGCACCTGCTGGCCCCTGGCCGCAGTTTGGCCGCAGTCTGGCCGCAGTTTGGACACCACTGGTGTATCACATAAAAATCCCAATAAAATACATTTATGTTTTTGGTTGTAACATGGCAAAATGTGGAAAATTTCAAGACATATTAATACTTTTTCAAGACACTGCAGCTGTACTAATTTGGGTAGTTTATAGGTGACTGGGCTTTAGTTGTAACTTTATAACCCTCAGCTACTTTTGCTGTTTAGACCAGCATTATACAGATAATAAAAGAAGACTCACTGTTTGGGGTCCAGAGGACAAGGAATCCTTCTCCTGTTTGTTTCCTGCAATAAAACCAAAATGATTTACAGATCATTGTTTTCAGATCCTCCCAGGTATTGATTGTTCAAATATGGGGAGGACTGCCGCACTAAATTAGACATGCCATAGATGGGCAGATGTCTACCAAATTACTATAAGGCTTACCTGTAGGTACTCTAAATATCTCCTAAACCTGCGCGGTTTAGGGGATATTGACCATATTTGCTTGTGTCGACGTCAACAGCGCATACGTACTATAGAAAGGACACGATCGCATGGGCGGAAGTGCAGCACGTGACTCCAGCCAGCCACGAAGCCGGAGTCAGCAGCCCCAGAAGGAAGTGAAGATAGATGCTTCCTCCAGCGGGGACAGCGCGGGCTTGGTTTGCAGGTAAATGGCACATAATGGGCTAGTATGCTTTTACTTCTCAGGGGAATAAAGAGGAAGTAAAACCCATCAGGGTTTACTTCCTCTTTAATTTTCTGATTAAACTTTAAGGGCTCGCTGGATTTCTAGTAGAGCCAACAAGTATTTTTTTGAACATGTAGAACAGGTATAAAAAAATGCCTTCAACATATATACACCTTTAATATTTAACAAAACAGAGAATATAAAATAAGTGCATCGTTAGGGTTTACCTACACTTTATTGTCTAATTTTCAAAAGTAAACATTCAACATAAAATAATTGAATAATCACGCTAGAGGAGGAAAAAGAAAACAAAACACATCCTTCCTGCCGTGGATATTTATTTAGGATTCCAATTTGTTCATCTATAATATACTTTAATGGATTTAAAGGATAAGGTCACCTTTAAAAAAAATAAAAAATAAATGCACATCTTGTGTGCGTTTATTTTTTTATTAGAAGACTGTAAAGGATTGATCAGCAGAACTAGGTGTAACGCAGGGCTCCTGCAGACTGTCAGTGTAATGCCGCGTACACACGATCAAACAATCGGGTGGAAAAGTCCAGCAAACTCAAGTCCGCCGGACAATCCCCCCGTGTGTAGCCTCCGGCAGACTTTTTTTACCCGAAAGTACGGCGGACTTAGAAAGTAGTTTTGCACTCCAATCTTCCCGCCGGACTTGCATTTCGGCGGACAATCCGACCGTGCGTATGCCAGTCCGCTGTACTTTTGAAATGAACGGACTTTTCCCGCCCGGAGAAAAGTCTGCTAATTTTGAGCGGGTCTCCAGGTAGGCGGGGCCAGCGAAGGAGACGTCGCTGACCCTGCCACCTGGTATGGACTTAAAGGGGAACCCCAACGCCGAAAAAAATCGGCGTGGGGGTCCCCCTAGGTCCACATCAGACCCTTGTCTGAGCACGCTACCCGGCTGGCCAGGAAAGGGGGGGGACGAGCGAGCCCCCCCTCCTGAGCCGTACCAGGCCACGTGCCCTCAACATGGGGGGCGCCTTGGGGAAGGGGGGGCCGCACGGCCCCCCCACCCCAAAGCATCTTGTCCCCATGTTGATGAGGACAAGGGCCTCTTCCCGACAACCCTGACCGTTGGTTGTCGGGGTCTGCGGGCGGGGGGCTTATCGGAATCCGGGAGCCCCCTTTAATAAGGGGGCCCCTGGATACCGTCCCCCCACCCTATGTGAATGAGTATGGGGTACAATGTACCCCTACCCATTCACCTGTGAAAAAAAGTACAAAAAAACACAACACAGGGTAAAAATAGTTTATTGCACAGCTCCGGGGGTCTTCCGTCTTCGGGGGTCTTCTCGCCGGACTCCGCTATCTTCTGCTAGCTCTTTTACTAGCTTTCTTCCTCGCTGCAGGCCTCTTCTTCCGACTTCGGGGGTCTTGTCCCCCTCTTCGGTTCTTCTGCCGGGCCACCGCGCCTTCTTATAGCTCTTTTACAGGAGGTGGCCCAGTCTTCTGTCGCCGCTGTTGTCGCCGCCTTCTGTTCTTCTCTTCAGATGTTGACTCGTCGCTCCCTCCGCTCACAATGGCTCCGACGCGACGTGCGGCGACTTATATGGGGACATCACCGGATGATGTCCCCATATAAGTCGCTGCGTGCACGGTCCTCATCATTGTGAGCGGAGGGAGCGACGAGTCAACATCTGAAGAGAAGAGAAGAACAGAAGGCGGCGACGACATCTTCTTCCGACTTCGGGTGTCTTGTCCCCCTCTTCGGTTCTTCTGCCGGGCCACCGCGCCTTCTTATAGCTCTTTTACAGGCGGTGGCCCGGCAGAAGAACCGAAGAGGGGGACAAGACCCCCGAAGTCGGAAGAAGAGGCCGGCGGAGAGGAAGAAAGCCGGGCTCCTCCGCTAGTAAAAGAGCTAGCAGAAGATAGCAGAGGAGTCCGGCGAGAAGACCCCGGAGCTGTGCAATAAACAATTTTTACCCTGTGTTGTGTTTTTTTGGTACTTTTTTTCACAGGTGAATGGGTAGGGGTGCATTGTACCTCATATTCATTCACATAGGGTGGGGGGCCGGTATCCGGGGGCCCCCTTATTAAAGGGGGCTCCCGGATTCCGATAAGCCCCCCGCCCGCAGACCCCGACAACCAACGGCCAGGGTTGTCGGGAAGAGGCCCTTGTCCTCATCAACATGGGGACAAGGTGCTTTGGGGTGGGGGGGCCGCGACGGCCTGGTACAGCTCAGGAGGGGGCGCTCGCTCGTCCCCCCTTTCCTGGCCGGCCGGGTAGTGTGCTCGGACAAGGGTCTGATGTGGACCTGGGGGGAACCCCACGCTGATTTTTTTTGGCGTTGGGGTTCCCCTTTAAGTCCATACCAGGTGGCGGGGCCAGCGACGTCTCCTTCGCTGGCCCCGCCTACCTGGAGACGCGCTCGAAATGAGTGGACTTTCCTCCGCGTGGTTGGGCGAGTCCGTTCATTTCAAAAGTATGGCGGATAGTACGGTGGACTTAGTACGCCGTATTAGTCCGCTGAAAAAGTGCCGTGTGTGGGCAAGTAGCCCGTTCGAAAAGTCGGACGGGCAGTCCGGCGGGAAGTCCGCCAGACTAAGTCCGCCGGATAGTCGGCTACGTGTGTACGCGGCATAAGCTGTCTGCTTGCACCTCGCACAGGCAGGCAGTTACACAATGACATGAACCATCAATAAACTACCTAGAGCACTCACCAGTGCTCTGGTAGTTCATTGAAAACTACAAGCCATCAGCAGTGGTTCTTAACCATGGCCTCTCTCTTCCTGGACCTTTAGCTACCTGCAGATCCCAACCTCCCACAGTTTCTTCCAGCTCCCATAGTGGCCTGCAGTGCCTCCAGGTCCTCTAAGAGCTCTTATGCCGCGTACACACGACCGGACTTTCTGACAGAATAAACTCTGATAGTCTTTCCGACGGAGTTCCGACCGAATGGACTTGCCTACACATGATCACACCAAAGTCCATTTGTTTCAAATGCGATGATGTACAATGGGACTAGAAAAGGAAGTTCAATAGACAGTAGCCAATAGCTGCCCTTGCGTCGTATTTGGTCTTTCGGACTAGAATACAGACGAACGGTTTTCCCGATAGGAATTGATTCCGTCTGAAAATTTAAAGAGGAAGTAAAGGCACTTTATATATATATTTTTTTAAATGCAACCTGCAAGCATATGCATATGCATAGCATATGCATATGCATAGCATACTAGCTCATTATGAATAACTTACCTGAGAACGAAGCCCCAGATATTTCTTGAACTTACAGGTAAGCCTTAATCTAGGCTTACCTGTAAGTCAAAGTGGTTTGTAAGGGTTTACAACCACTTTAAAACGTGTTCTATTTCTAGGTCCGTCAGACTTTAAAAAAAAAAAAAAAAAGTCAGCTGAAGCCCACACACGATCAGAATATCCGATGACATGATTCCGTCTGACCTTTTCTGCCAAAAAGTCCAGTCGTGTGTATGCAGCATTAGTCCCCAAAGTGCCTACCTTTCAGCAGAGCCTTCAGTCCCGCCTCCAGTCACCCCAGACTCCTGGAGAGTCCCCCAGAGTCGTCCCAGCTCCCTCCAGAAATATCCACTACAGGGCTACCAAGTCTGCTGCAAAATCTCCTAAACCCCTCCTGAACCTTCACCCCCACATGACACCCAGCCTAATCCAGAGCTTTCCAGAATATCAATACAAATTTTTGTATTTCCCATACTTTTTTATGCGAGTATAAACTTTTTTTTTTACTCTTGGAACATGGAAAGTTTTAAAAGATTTTACTGGGTGCTGGTCTCAATAAGAACCAATGCTGTAGGGTACTTCAAGGTAACTCGGGATATGTCACCGTGAGTATCCCAGGACTCTGCAGGTAACGGAAAACGCTATTTTCACCTGGGATAGAATCCAAGAAATGTGTGGAGAGTTCCCCAATAGGGAAATAAAAAAAAAGCAGTCTGATTGTGAGAGAGGGGAAAGGTAGGAGCAAATTGACAAAAAGTGATTGGGCTGCCTGTTGGGATCCTAGTTTGAACCCATCTGATCAATCCTGTGAAGCTAGTTGGGAGGGTGAAGGTCCACATTAAAGCAAAATTAAACCCTCTAATCCATGGGTCTTCAAACTACGGCCCTCCAGTTGTTCGGGAACTACAATTCCCATCATGCCTAGCCATGTCTGTGAATGTCAGAGTTTTACAATGCCTCATGGGATGTGTAGTTTCGCAACAGCTGGAGGGCCGTAGTTTGAGGATCCCTGCCCTAATCCTTTACAGCTAAGGAAACTGCTACTTTAGCCTTTGTTGGATTTGCAGTTGCCATGGTGTTGCACATATGATCAGTTACCAATTCCCATCCGGACCAATTCTGGCACTTCGCTCCTACAAGTAAAAATCTTTTTTTTTTTCTGAAAATTACTCCGAACCCCCAAACATTATGTTTTTTTTAGCAGAGACCCTAGTTCATAAAATGGTGGTTGTTGCAAATTTTTATGTCACACAATATTTGTCCAGTGATTTTTCAAACATTTTTTTTTTTTTAAACAAAACAGTAATGTAAACCCAATTTTTTAATATAATGTGAAAGATGATCTTACGCCGAGTAAATAGATACCTAACTTGTCACTTTTTAAAATTGCACAAACCCGTGGAATGGCGCCAAACTTTGGTGCCCCAAAATCTCTATGAGTGACGCTTTATATTTATAGGTTACCTGTATAGACTTGGGATAGAATTGTTGCTCTCACACTAACGCACGTGACGATACCTCACATGTGTAATTTAAACGCGGTTTACATATGTGGGCACGATTTACATACTCTTTCTCTTCTGTGCACAAGGGATGTAAACATCCTTTGTAATAGGAATAGTGCGTGACAGGTCCTCTTTATGGAGAGATCTGGGGTCTATAAGACCCCTGATCTCTCCTTCAGGCTAGAAAGACCAAGATAAACAAAAACAAAAAAACCTGTTTCGGCCTTTTTCAGCCGAGTCCCCGGCCTGGTTCACATCCGATAACCCAGACGTGACATCATAACGTTGCGCCCGGGCCTTTCGAGGGCCATAGAGATGACTGGGGACCATCTGGTCAATAGAAATCTCTATGGCTTACTTCCGGAGAC
This sequence comes from Lithobates pipiens, assembly GCF_037356315.1. Taxonomy (NCBI): domain Eukaryota; kingdom Metazoa; phylum Chordata; class Amphibia; order Anura; family Ranidae; genus Lithobates; species Lithobates pipiens. The sequence goes on from NW_027507785.1 coordinate 214,597,515, forward strand.
CGATTCATTCTCTGGCTCGCCAAACGCACAGGGAGACCGGAGCACAGCGGGGCCGTCCCCTCCCACCGCCTGTAAGAACGATCAGGTGGCTGAACTGCCACTATGATCCCTCTTACGGTGCACAGAATCGCTGGCGGAAAAAAGTTATATCTGACTGATGCCTGTAGTTGCCGGCATCATTCAAATATCACTACTGAAAGTCCATGACGTCATATGAGATACTGCTGGTGCAAAGTGGTTAAGACACCAGCCACTTGATGGCTTGACAGTTCAATTGAGCGCACAAACAAATGTGACAGTTATCATTCACATGGCATGCCCGAAATGCACTGCGTCACTTTAATGGACAATTGCGCGTCGTGCGAGGTGGCTCTCAAACAAATTGACGTCCTTTTTTTTTCCCACAAAAATCTTTTGGTAGTATTTGATTACCCCTGCGGTTTTTATTTTTATTTTTTGTGCTATAAACAAATAAAGGAGCGACATTTTTGAGAAAAACACATTATTTTTTACATTTTGCTATAATAAAAAAATATAATATAAAAAAAAAAAAAAAATCGTTCCTCAGTTTAGGCCCATACGTATTCTTCTACATATTTGTGATAAAAAAAAATCTAAAAAAAAAAAATCGCAATAAGCATATATTGATTGGTTTGCGCAAAAGTTATAGCGTTTACTAAATAGGGGATAATTTTATGGCATTTTTATACATTTTATTAATTCATGATTTTTTTTTACTAGTAGTGGCGGCGATCAGCGATTTTTATCATGACTGCGACATTATGGCTGACACATCGGACATTTTTGGGACCATTGTCATTTATACAGCAATCAGTGCTATACAAATGCACTGATTCCTGTGGAAATTACACTGGCAGTGAAGGGGTTAACCACTAGGGGCAGTGTATGGGTTAAGTGTGACCTGGGGAGTGTTTCTAACTGTGGAGGGTGCGTGGCTACATCTGACACATCACTAATCTCTGTTCCCGATCACAGGGAGCAGAGATCAGTGACACTGTCACTAGGCAGAACAGGGAGATGCTTGTTTACATTGGCATCTCCCCATTAGTGATGTCCAGTTCATGAACGAATCGTTCTTTTGAACCGGTTCTTTTTAAAGAGGAAGTAAACCCTTCCAAACAACTTGGACCTATAGGTAAGCCTAGATTAAGGCTTACCTGTAGGTCCAAGCAATATCTCCTAAACCTATATGGTTTAGGAGATATTTGCCCGAAAATGGGCACCGCTGTCTACGGCGCATGCGCCGTAGACAGCGGCGCGCAGGCGCACTAAATGCGGCAAATCCAAGAATGGATTTGCCAAATTTGTCGACTCCCGTGCGCATGCGCGGGAGTGACGTCATCGCGGCTTCGCCGTATGACAGCAACGGAGCTGCGAGGCGCGACTCCCGTGCGCATGCGCGGGAGTGACGTCATCGCGGTTGCGCCGCTGTCATTGGTCGGAGCTGCGAGACGCCACCAGCAAGATGGACGCGGCGGACTACAGGTATCAGCGGCGACTTCGCTGGCTCCTGTGTCAGGTAAGTGACACATAATGAGCTACTATGCGATGCATAGTAGTCCATTATGCTTTACCTTTGCAGGGAAAAAAAGAGGAAGTAAACCCATCAGGGTTTACTTCCTCTTTAATGAACTGGATGAATCGATTCTTTTCAGTGAACTGATTCGTTTGAAACAGTTCACTCTGCACTCAGTACATAGCAGAGCAGCAGAGCTGGCAGTGGTAATATGATCCTAGAGTGAGAGAGCTCGGCCCCTCCCTGCAACCAATCAGCTGACTCAAAGCACAATGACACTCAGGAACTGGATACAAACTTAAAACAAGAGCCAGGAGTACACAGTACACCGAGTTAAAGAATCGAACAGTACACCGAGTTAAAGAATCGTACAAGTTACCGAGTTAAAGAATCGTATCAGTTTTTAGAACCCAGTACACTGAAAGAACCACGAGTCACCACCAGTAAAACAATACACTAAACCAATGAGGTAGCAGCAGTGATCAGGTGGTACGGACAGCCTAAGGACCTTTCACACTCATGCGACTTGTCCTGCGACTTGAGACTGCAAAGTCACATGACAAGTCACACCCCATGATTTCCAACGAGTTCAGTTCATATCTGTGCGACTTCAAAGTAGTTTTTGTACTACTTTTGTCTGACTTTGATGCGACTTGTGGCAGAGACCTCAAGATTACACAAACATTGCTTCAAGTCATGGCAAAAAAGTTGCACAAGTGGAAACAGAGCCTAAATGAAAAGCGGGGTTTGTGTGCATGTGAACTGCATTCTGGGGCAACTTCACAGGTAACATTGCTATCCATCAAATTTGCGGAAACCTAGGCTCAGGGCCGGTTCACACTGCAGCATAGTGCAAAATCGCATGCGATTTGCACTGCAGTGCAAATCACAGGCGATGTCCGTGCAATGCGATTTCAGCAATACAGATAGTATGGTTGAAATCATATCGCATTCGGACTAAACTCGCACAGGACCCTTTTTTTGGTCCGCACCAGAATCGGATCGCATAGCACTCATGCGATCCGATTCATGTCCAAACTGACACTTCGCAGTGCGACATGCGAACTGAAATGGGGGTGCCATTAATATTGTATGACACTCCCCAGCAGTTCGCATATGTCGTTGTGAACTGTCGTGCGAGTTGGGTGCGATGCAGGAACCCGTCGTGGAATCGCAGGGTTCCCGCATCGCACAAGTGTGAACCCAGCCTAACACAGCTGTTTGTGTATCACCAAAATGCATGACACTGCGCTAATCTGACAACAATGGAATAATTGTCAATTGACAACAATTGTGCTCTGCGCCGATGAACTAAATCAAAGTAAACATTACCAGGACCTGCCAACCTTCCGTGTGAATCAGTCTTCTGATTCTACTCATTTAAGAAGGTTGAATCAGAGCTTCGGTTCACTTGCTTGTCAGTAGACTCAGCAAGTGAACCGAAGAACCGAAGAATCGATTCATTGAATCGGTTCATTTCAGTGAGCAGTTCGAAATGAACAGATTCATTTTAAAGATCCTGTAAGGATTAAGGTATATGTTGAAACAAAATGGTTGACCGTATGTCTTACTAAATACATGTATTTTTCTATCCTTCTCTTTAAAATAAGGACTAGTCATCTTTAGTCACGTACTCATCAAGAAGAGGCCGCATCAGCCCTAAAAAGCAGTCTACGCCCAGAAGATTGTCTTATCAGCTGATAACACCCGGAGAATTGTCTTTTCTTTGAAAATGTTGTTTTTTTTACATTTGCTGATGTTTGCCCTTTTCTGTCTATAAAAGATGTAATAAAGAAGCCTCAGAGCCAGAGTCAGTCAGAGACAGTCAGAGTTAACGACGGACTTCTGAGCAGAAATACTGAATAATACCTCCGTGTCTCTTTGCTTGGATAAGAACTCTAACTAACAATTGGGAAACGGTAACATAACCTGACAAATAGGTGACTTGTTGAGGTCACACCTAACATTTCTGGCGCCGCGAATAGGGACTCGCTGAAGAAACTACAAGAGGCGAACGAACATAAGGACGGAACGAAATGGTCGGGCACATCAAGAACCACAGACAAATCCTGCGCAGGTAAGAAAAGCTTTATTTTCTTATAAACTCTGTGCTTCTTAGATTTGTGCCCACCTGATCTGTCTGAATTGTTCTTCAGGTAAAAACCAACCTCTGTAGTAAGCGGGTCTTGAACTTAATATTTTGGCTTATGTTACCGTTGTTTCTTGTCTGTCTACTTGTCATCTGTCTGTTGTGAATGAGATAAGCCCTGTTTGTATGGTGTGAATTGAAACATATATCATCCCAATGGGTAACGGAATGCGCCCTTAACTCGTAAGAGTACTTTGGGGGTCCGACACTTAAGTTTGATATACGCTTTTTGATTCATGAGCCTAAAAACGGGTTGAAAGTATAAGTCCTGACTGCCTCGATAAAGCAGGAATAAGAAACGATTGCTGAGAGATTCCATGGTAATGGGACGGAAATAAGGTCTCCACAAAGTCCCGGAGACCTAGTCATATGTGTTTGGCCACCAAAAGGGAATGCTTGTATATGTTGTAGCCGTCAGTCTGGTCATAATATTTGCCAGTTGGCTAGCATATAAGGTAATTCGATTTCAGAAATCTCATCCAGGAGAGGTTTTTAATATTTTGGCACCCTAGGAGGAGAAGGCAACGAGACACTTAGTAAGTGATCCAAACGCCACCTAGGCAGGACTGTCAAAATGGGCCAGACACATGGTAAACCCCAGGAGGAATCTCAGAAATGTTATGCTGTTAAAGACATAATTACAATGTTGTATGGGAAGGATAAGGCACAGGGCACGAATAGGATTCTCAAGAAATTGGGGATGGATGGAGAAAATGGATTAAGTGTAGAAGGTTGGGAAGAAATAAAGAAAGACAGACAGGGAGAGATATTGCAGAACAGATGGGTATCACAAATACAATGTTTAATTAAGGTTTCCAACAGGGCTGAAGAGGAGGGATGGGAGTATTGTCAGGAAAAGGGTGGATGGGATATGAAGGTCCGACACAAAAGTCTTCCTTCTGCTCCCGGCGATAGGGTAAATACGGGAGATACTCCACCTCCTTATAACACCACCACACCAGGTAATGAAAGACCAAAACTTTATCCTTCCTTAAGAGGAAGAGGATGGGTATGCCGAGTATGCGGTATCCAGAACCCAGACTGGGCACAGGAATGTGTGCATTGCGGCGCTCAAAGACCAGAGCCCGTAGCTCCAGTCCATAGTCGGACTAGGGTAATACAAGTAAATAATCCAAATGCGGGTCAAGCAGGACAGCCACCTACAGTGACCCGACAAGTCGTTCTGAGGACATGGACACCTTGGTCGGCTGACACTCTTATGGCATTAATACAGAATGCTCCTGATCCCGTAGCAAAACCTGCCGCATTCTGTAGATTCGTGACACAATTACTAGACACACATGAAGCGACTTGGCAAGATGGGGAAGATTTGTGTAGACATAAAATGACACTAACGATGTTTAATCAATTTATGAATGAAATTGCTCCACATAGACCACAAGGGGATCCAGCGGCAGATCCACCAGGAATACATCCTCGTCATATAGACTCTAGACCCCTGTTTATTGCTCAGTTACGAGAATTTTGCCAAGGGAAACAGCAGGAAAGGGGTTCGACAGCGCCCATAAAACAGGCCCCAGGTCAGACTGTTACAGAATTTTACCTCAACATGGAAAGCATGATGGCTGACGAAGGTCTAGATTTAGCCTTACCCGTCACCATTAGGGCTTTCAATCGACAGTTTATGGAAGGACTAGTACCCCAAATAGGTGACAAACTGAAGGCATGTACTCCCGAATGGAGAGCCATACGGGACAGAGGAACATTGTTGCAGAAAGCACAAGGCATAGAGGCTGATTTAGCAGAAACTAAACCCAGAAGGACACCGGGAGTTAACACTGTTGCCCGGGTCAATGAAGGAGGGAATTCCTCCCGTAAACCTCTTACCTGTTATTACTGCAACAAGGTGGGACATATAAAAAGAGACTGTAGGAAAAGGATAAAAGACGAACAGGAAGGAAACACGGACAGAGACACGAGGGACTACAGACAGGGGCGTACCAATGATAGGGACGATCCGACCGCATGACTTGCCCCAGTCCTAGCTGAATCAGAGAACAAAATGCTCCACATGTTGATGAAGGTGGAAGGTAAACATATTCCCTGTTTGGTTGACACAGGAGCGTCACGCAGTCTGTTGTCTGATTCAGTAGTCCCTCCACACATGACGTCCCGTGACACCATACCCATAAGTGGTTATGACGGTCTTTTGTCCGATGCCCCACTGACTAAACCTTAAAAAGTAAAAATAGGGGGAATGGCTACCGCCTGACACTTGTGTATTGTTGCAATATGTAGATGACCTATTGTTATGTTGTCCGGATAACGATACTTGTTTAAAAGCCACTCTCTCATTGTTACAATTCCTGGCTGAAAAAGGGTGCAAGGTGAATAGGACTAAGTTACAGGTATGCCAGAAAAAGGTTGTCTTTTTGGGCCACTGTATATCCCAGGGTACTCGACATCTCACTGAAGACCGAGTCCAGGCCATAAGACAAATGAATATCCCACGCAATTTTAAGCAACTTCGTATGTTTCTGGGAATGGTATCATATTGTAGACAATGGATACCACATGCCAGTTCTCTGATGCAGCCATTATATGATTGCTTGAAAATAGTACCCTATGTACTCACAGAAGCAGGTCATGAATCTTTTAGCACCTTAAAAAGGTTACTGATTTCGGCACCTGCGATCGGGATCCCTGATTATACCAAAACATTTCATTTGTACATTGCTGAAATCACGGGACACGCAACAGGGGTGTTGACACAACAACACATCAAACAAAGGCCGGTAGCATACTTCTCGGCGGCTCTCGATCCTGTCTCTAGAGGATCACCGTCCTGTGTACGAGCAGTTGCAGCAGTGTCAATTATCATTGACAAATCCTCAGAAATTGTCTTAGACAATCCTGTAGTGGTACATACCACACATGACATACACGCCATCTTGTCACAGGTCCAACCAAAACACATATCAATGGCAAGGCAGCTGCGTCTACAATGCACTTTGCTCCTACCCCCCAATGTTACCTTTCAGCGATGCACTTCTTTTAACTTAGCACAGCTTTTACCATTACAGACAGATTTGACAGGGGGGAGTAATGATGATAATGGTGTAGATACAGCACAAGATACTCAGGATTCTGACACACTTTCATTTCATGACATAACATCTGATGAACACGATTGTTTTCAACTTATGGAACAAGAAACCACGGGGTTCCCACATGTCACAGACATACCCATTGCAAATGCAGAACACACACTGTACATAGATGGTAGTAGATTTGCCGATGACAAAGGTAAATATCACACAGGTTATGCTGTGGTAACGGACACACAGGTAATTGAGGCAAAGTCACTACCAGCACACATGTCGGCACAAGAAGCGGAACTAACCGCTCTAGAGAAAGCCCTAGAACACTTGGAGGGACAAGAAGGGAACATTTACACTGATTCCGCATACGCCTACGGTGTGGCACATGATTATGGCCACATATGGAAAGCTAGAGGTTACCTTACAGCAGCAGGCACACCTGTTAAACATGGTGAAGGAATCAAAAGAGTCCTGAACAATCTTCAAAAGGTTATAAGAGTAGCCATCATGAAGATAGCGGCACACACGAGCGCAAAAACAATTGAGGCAAAAGGAAACGCATTTGCAGATTTAACTGCAAAGAAGGCAGCTCTAGGGGAAGTAAGCCCTGAGACCTTAGCCACGGTACAGGTGAGTATGCCCGAAACCACATGGCAGCAGCTAATGGAACTACAGGAACAAGCAGGGGCTATTGAGAAGGACCGTTGGGTTAAGGAGGGAGCTGCACCAGGCCTTGACAATGTATGGAGAGAAGGAGACAAAATATGTCTACCCGCTTCTCTATACCCCGCAATGGCAGCGGCTGTTCACTTACCCACTCATGTCAGCTCCAATTCTATGTATAGGATTGTAAGCCAAGGATGGCTAGCCCCTGGATTCAGTAGTACTGCAAGGAACTACTGTGCTGCATGCCAAATCTGTCTGATTAATAACCCAGGACAGAGAGTGAAAACCCCACGTAAACATCAGGTCCGGGCCCAATATCCCTTTCAGAGACTGCAGATTGACTACATACAAATGCCTAAGAGCGGCCCCTTTGAATTTGTTCTCGTGTGCATCTGCCTATTTTTCAGGCTGGCCCGAAAGTTATCTGTGAAATCAGCTACGGCAAAAGCCACCGCCAAGAAACTGATTACTGAGCTGATACCTAGGTTTGGTCTCCCAGAAACAATAGAATCAGATAGGGGGACACATTTCACGGGAGAAATAATGCAAAATGTGATGGCAATGTTAGGGGTTCAACAAAGTTTTCATACTCCTTACCACCCACAGAGTTCAGGATCAGTAGAAAGAGTAAATGGTACAATCAAGCTGAAAATACAAAAAGCTATGCAAGAGTTAAATAAACCATGGCCTGAGTGCCTACCCTTAGCTTTGTTCTCTATTAGGTACACCCCAACAGGAAAAACAGGGTTATCCCCATATGAAATACTGTTTGGAAGTGCACCTAGATTAGGTTTATATTTTCCTCAAAGTATGCAATTACAATGTGATAGTTTAACTACGTATGTAATACAGTTGCAACAGCGTCTGACTAAAATCCACAAGAGTGTGTATTCTTCTCTTCCAGACCCTAATTCTGTCACAGGTACTCATGATCTACAACCAGGAGACTATGTGTATGTAAAGAAACATACCAGAAAGACACTGGAACCAAGGTTTGAAGGTCCTTTCCAGGTGCTATTGATTACAGCAACCTCAGTGAAATTGGAAGGGAAACCTACCTGGATCCACGCTTCTCACTGTAAAAAGGAGCCAGTTGGCAAAAGACAACATGTATCTTTTTATTGTTTCAGTAATTCTGGCTAATAGTTTGGTTACCTCACAGAATAAAATACACAAGGATGAAGGATTTTCTAAAAAAATGTTATTACTGAAGTTTAAATATGCTTATGCCCAGAAGTCAGGATATGAGAAATGTTGGATTTGTAGCAAATTACACCCCAGCACAGCAAGTATACCACTGATGGCAGTTCCTATAAACTATACTGATCTTGCTAACAGTAGCATTAACATAATTAGAACAAATACCAGCGAGACAGTAATGTTTAAGTCAAATGGTCTCGCCTTTTCCCCTGATTGGTGTTTCAGCTTAGGGAACACAACGGGAGGAAATGGAGAATGCCAAGACAGCAAGTTTAATTTGTCCATTGTCGTATTAAATGGAAGCTTCTATCCCAGTAATTCCAGCACACACCAGACATTATCTGACTTCCTCACTAACATTGTGGATAATAATGTTAGGTGGTTAGTATCCAACTTATCCCTCTATGGATACACCTCTCGTTATAGAAATGATATCAGTTCAAGATCAGTAGCACTGGGAAATAATATATATATCTGTTGTGAGGATAAATGTTATACTTGGATACCTAGAAGAGCTCAGGGATGGTGCTACCTCGCAAGTTTAGTACCAGTAATGGGAGTAGTAGGTGATGAACGAGGTGATCACCTATTAGAAGCTAGCATGCACCCTAGATATCCCCTCAGGTATCGTAGTAAAAGAGAAATATTCCTGAAGAAGGACATGGCATGGGCTTGGTTCCCGTCCTGGACAGGATGGGGTATAGACTTAATGAAAAGACTAAATAACTATACAGGAATTATTAATGATGTTTTGGAGAAAAACTCTGATGACATTACTAAGTTAAATCTGGAGACCAGAGCCATCAGACAACAATTAGAATTACATGAATTAGCAATTGAAAGTATGAGTGCTGTACTTGGATACATAACACCAGCATTGAGGTACCTGACTATTATGACATCATTGCACAACACCGTACGGAAGTAAAGAATTTACAAGAGAAGGCCCGAAATATTGGTCGCGACTGGGATCCGTTTGGTGGAACTTTTAGTTTCTCAGGGTTATTCTCTTGGGTTAAGAAGGCAGCAATGACGATTATAGTGGTGCTCTTATTCGTATTTTTCTTTTATGTATGCTTTAAGCTGTTTATGTGCTTTTGCAAGAAAGCCAAGGTAAATGATGCGGAAAAGATGGAACTTTTGTGAAGATAGGTAGATTTAGTTTCTTGACATCACCCATCTGTCAGAAAAGCCACTCTTCCTGAATTTTAGATGTTGGTACTGTCCAGGGGGATGGGTGTATACCCCTCTGACAACTCGCGGTCAGGGAGAGTACTCTGGATATAGGCCGACTAGAACTTGTTCAGGTGGACCCAGGGCAAGAGGGAGGGGTGATGTCAAAGGGGGAAATGTAAGGATTAAGGTATATGTTGAAACAAAATGGTTGACCGTATGTCTTACTAAATACATGTATTTTTCTATCCTTCTCTTTAAAATAAGGACTAGTCATCTTTAGTCACGTACTCATCAAGAAGAGGCCGCATCAGCCCTAAAAAGCAGTCTACGCCCAGAAGATTGTCTTATCAGCTGATAACACCCGGAGAATTGTCTTTTCTTTGAAAATGTTGTTTTTTTTACATTTGCTGATGTTTGCCCTTTTCTGTCTATAAAAGATGTAATAAAGAAGCCTCAGAGCCAGAGTCAGTCAGAGACAGTCAGAGTTAACGACGGACTTCTGAGCAGAAATACTGAATAATACCTCCGTGTCTCTTTGCTTGGATAAGAACTCTAACTAACAATTGGGAAACGGTAACATAACCTGACAAATAGGTGACTTGTTGAGGTCACACCTAACAATCCGAACTTCCCATCACTACTCCCCATTCTTCCTCTCCGCAGGACCCACGACCCGACTCGCGGAGCTTGCCGCATGCCCGCTAGCCGCCTCTTAAAGTGCCACATACAGGTACGTTAATTTGCCTGTACGAGCCCTTCTGCTGATGTATATTGGCGTGAGGCGGTCGGCAAGCGGTTAAAGGTGGAATGAAGCCTGACAATTTAACTGTCACATCTGCTTGTGCTCTCAGCTGAATGGTCAAGCCATCAACTGTCTGGTGACATAACTGATCACATGTGTGCCGCACCATGGCAACTACAGATCAAACAGAGGCTAAGATGGCAGCTTCCCTGGCTGTAAAGTATAGGAGGGTTTAGTTCCACTTTAATTTACATGCAATATATTTAATAAATGGCAGTTCTGGTTATTTTCAGGTTTCCTGTTATCACTCACTCTAAGCCACCCTCCTTGTTATATCATCCCAATGGGCTGGAAGAGATAATGCTGCACATATTCCAGTATGAACATTCCCTCCATGTACTACTGTAGTGTCAATCCCCTCTCTGATAATAATAATTACCTCCCCATTGTCTGCATGCTCACCACAGAACTTCTTCCCTTCTGATACGATCATCTTACAATATCTCCTCTTCCTCTGTACAAAGTGACTGCATCTCCCCGGCATGGGCCCTCCAGCCCCCTCCTCTGGGACACGTTCTGCTTGGTACTCAGTGACCTCCATTAGCTCCTACGTGGCTGTATGGAATTTTCAATAACCTTCCTATATCTTCTATCACCCCTTTTACTCTACAACAGCATAGGCACCTCTTTGCCCATAATAAAGATGTCCGCCCTTCGCAAAAGAAACTTGCAGCACCCGAATGCAACATGGCGACGTAGAGACCTGGACGCCAAGACGTCAGCGCGTACCGGAAAGACGTAGCGGGCGGTTGATTTGGAAATAGTACCGCGACTCCTGGAGGCCCGATAGAGAGACTGGGGTATACGTAGAGGGGAACCGTGTGAGGGGTTAGAGAGGCCGGGATATACTGAGAGAGTATTCTGTGAGGGGATAGAGAGGCCCGGTGTATACTGAGAGGGTGTCCTGTGAGGGGATAGAGAGGCCGGGTACACTGAGAGGGTGTCCTGTGAGGAGATAGAGGCCTGGTATAGGAAGAAGGGGTGTCCTGTGAGGGGATAGAGAGGCCGGGTACTGAGAGGGTGTCCTGTGGGGAGACAGACACAGTAAACAGTTTAGGGGGAGGGTAGCCGGTGGGTATTATAGGGGTGACAGCAGGACTCGTGTGGGATTAATGGAGCTCTGAGGGGCCGGGGTCAGCCAACAGGAGCAGGACATTATCCTGCAAATATTGGAACCCTGTTATAAAGTGAATAGCACATACATAGGCCTGTGTGCATCATGTCTCGAGTCCAGGAGTTGCTCAGCCGAGAGCTGAAGGTTCTGATGAGAGACCAGGACTGCAAAGAGAGGTAATAAAAAATAAAAAAAATATGTATAGAGTGTGTGTGTGTGTGTATATGTGTGTATATGTAGGCTACATGCACACGTGTATGAATTTATGCTCCAGATGTGCTGCCAGAAAAATAACTCTAATGTTGCATATGTATGTGCATTTATGGGCGTATGTAAAGGTGTATTTAGAAGCACATGAGTGTAATCTAATTCTATTGGCTGGAGTATTCGTTTTTTTTTTTTTTGTCACTAGAATTTTATACACATTACGGGCATAAATTATGCAAAATTCTCCTCTCTGAATGCTATGGTCACATGACTGTAACACAGCCATAAATACTTTACTGATCATTGGACAAATTAACAAAAGTTCCTGCGTAAATTCCCTCCCTTTTTTTTTTTTTTTTCATATAAACAATGTCATGGCTATTTTTTTTAGTGCATTGCATGTTTTCTGTCCATGCGAATGAGGCCATAAGTAATTTCGGATCTCGCACACATTACGGTCTAATTCAGGCCGGCCATTGATGGTTTGAATCTCGGCTGGTTCAGCAGGGACCACCTGAGATTTGAACCATGTATGGGCAGATTGAATTGAAAATGAATGGGCAGACACGTTAATCAACTTTGGTACAACCAGCCTGTTGGATTCTAGATGTGATGATTGTGTTGGGGAAATTAATCATTGCTCCGTCTATGGCTGGCTTAAATCGTACTATACATGCACACAGTGAACTATTAACCACCTCCCGCCCATGCTATGGCTGAAAGACTGCTACAGCACAGGCTCACATTGCTGGTAGGGCGGTTTTCAGAGATTGCTGATAACAGATTGGGGTAAAGAGTCAATCATGGCGACTGATGGAGGCACGTACGCTGACATGTCAGGGCTGAGCAGCCTTGATATATCGTGGTCAGTGTACAGGGGGAAGGGCATAGCCAGGCAGGATCAGACCGGTATTACAGGTGAGACAATGGGCCAAATGATAGCAGAAATGCTGTGCTGTATAACATGCCTTAAGGGAACAGGACCCTTTTTTACCCCAAAAAAAAAAAAACGCTTTTACGTTGGTGGTGGCTTGGGACCAGGAAGTGACAATCTATTATGGAACTGATGTCAGTGATGGCTCAGGACCTGGTGGTGGCCATCTTTCACAGCTGTGACCTCCATTCAGATAAAACAGCAGAGTTGCTCTCTCTGACACAGCAGCCCACTCAAGGTCACCTTGTACTGTCCTCCACGTGACTCCCCCCCCCCCCCCCAAGCCTAGGGATTGTCTTTTTTTTTTTTTTTTTCTGTTTTTTTTTCCCTTCCTCCCATCATCCTGCACTGCTGGGACTTGTACTCCCATCCAGTCCACAGCAAGATGGAGAACTGTCTCTGGGGACTTTATTCCCAATAAATACAGGCGGTTCCCAGCAGTCTTTGCCTGCACAGCAGCCAATTTATACACTGTCCTCTGCTGTCCCAGATGGTGTGCAGGGTTCTCTAACTTCAACACAGCCCTGAAAAACATCTTGATTTCTCTCTCTAGCTCTTTCACGGACAGGGAGAACAGCTGCAGTACTGGCTGTGTGTGTAGTATTGACAGCCTGGTCCTTATGGCGGTGGGCAAGAGCGCTGTGGACCCAAGCGACACCAAAAAAAATCTTGCTTTAACTGTTTATAAAGTTGTTGGCTGCAGGTCAAGTCCAAACAAATCTGGTAATATAACACCCTCCTCTTCCCTGACTGACAATGCTGCTGTCCAAAGGTGTCTGCATGACAACTTCATCCCCCATCTACATCACCAACCTCATCCGCAGATATCACCCAAATCGTTCGCTCCTCAGAGGACCTCCTGCTTTCTAGCTCCCTTGTTACCTCCTGTCATGCTCGCCTTCAAGACTTCTCCAGAGCCTCTCCCATCCTCTGGAACTCCCTGCCCTGGTCTGTCCGATCAGCCCCTACCCTGTACACCATTAGGAGTTCCCTAAACTCATTTATCCAGGGAAGCCTATCCCACACCCATCTAACTGTCCCCGAGCCACCCCCATCAAATCATTCTCTGCAGCTATTGCCTTTTGTACCACCACCCCCTCCCTTTAGAATGTAAGCTCTACGAGCAGGGCCCTCCTGTACCTTTTTGTATTGTACTGTAATTTTGTTGTCCCCCCCCCCCCCCCTCTATACATTGTATAGTGCTCCGTAAACTGTTGGCGCTATATAAATCGTGAATAATAATAAAACTTCATCCAGAATGCAGACATCCTAAAACAGAAAATGTGTTACTGGCTGAATCCACTGTGGCCACAACAGCTAAGGATTGGTAAACTGTAATTATATCACATTTTTATTTTTGGGGTTGGCACAATTTTTAAATCCATCCAAATCTTGTGTGTCTAACACTACCCCTATCCCAGATTGATAATGCTGCGGTCCAAAGGTGCCCGTTGCTCATCCATCCATTGTGGAGATACTGTAAGACAGGAAGTTATTTGGTAGATTAACAGGGAAAAATCCTAAAAAAAAAAAAAAAAAAAAAAAGGGCGGGGGTGGTGGAAAAAGCCACCAGATGAAATTATTGGTATGCAGTATTAGGGCTGGGGGAAAAAAATCTATTTTAATCTTGAATCGAGTTGAGTTCAAATCGATTCAGATTTTTATATATTTTTTTTTCCCTTCAGAGTTTCCGTAGCAGGGGGCGTGTCCGCAGGCCCGTCGCAACATTACAGGCAAAACTAGCGGCTTTGCAGAGCGCACAGAGGACACGGGAGGCTGTATTCCTGCTCTAGCCAGCAGTGAGAGGGCGGTGCCAGGAGCTCCACTGGTGTGCTGACTCCGCCCCGTGTAGCCTGTATGCTCAGAAAAGAATGGCTGCAGTTAAAGCAGTGGAGCTCCCGGCCCCGCCCCCTCTATACTGGCTGGGGAATACAGAGGTCCGTGGGCAGGGCCAGAAGCTCTGCCACGCCCACTCCGATCGCTCTAACTACAGCCGCTCTGTTCCAAGTGGAGCCCCCGCCCCCTCTCTGATAGCGCCCGAATACAGCCTCCTGTGTCCTCTGTGCAGTGCACTCTGCAAAGCTGTCTTTGGGGTCCCAACTCACAGGTAATCTCGTGCAGTATGTCCGCCGTCTCTGCTAATCTCGTGCAGTATGTCCGCCGTCTCTGCTAATCTCCTGTAGTATTGTATTAATGTGCCACTTTACTTGCTCAATGACTTTTCAGTTAGAGAAAGAGTTTGCCTTTTGCATTTTTGTTTGTTGATGCACTTTAATATAATAATAATAAAAAAAACTATTCAAATCGTGAATTGAGTTTTTTATACTCGCCAGCCCTATGCAGTATTAGTACATTTTTGCTTTTGGGTTTAATATCGCTTTAAGTATGTTTAGCCCCTGCTGATGCTTTGTTTCACTAAATGAACAGCATTGCTTCAGAGTGATGTGAGTTTTCTTAACGTGATGCTGCTTGATGTCTTCCAGGCGACAAAGGATCCGGATCTGCATAGAGCTGCACATAGCTACCACACCTGTCCATAAAAAGGTGTGTATTCTTTTATCTGCGATCTGATGTTTCCTTGAAGAAGGCTGATGATATTTGCTCTACTAGGGGGAAAAGTGAATTTAACCATTGATTTATTTTTTTTATAGCATTGAGCTTTTATGTTTGGTACAACCGTCTCATTAGTATAACTTCTCAACAGTCCTCATGCAATTGCTCTAATGTAGGTAGGTATGAGTTCATTTTATATGATGGTGTCATTCTGCAACTGTCAGCTGAAAAAACTTCAGGGGATGGGTAGAAGAAGCCTGCCAGACATGGTCGTGTCTTCAAATAGACAAACTTTAGACAATGTTTAGGCCATTTCCACATGGACATAATTTAAAGGGGTTGTAAAGGTAAATATTTTTTGACCTTAATGCATTCTATGCATTAAGGTGAAAAAACATCTGACAGTTCCGACGCGCCCAGTCCCCTCCGTTTTTGCTTACCTGACCCCTCGATAGTCCTGCGCGTTCGCCCCCGACGTCCTCTTCGCCGCTCAGCCTGGCCGCTGATTGGCTGGAGTGGATGGATTGAAAGCAGTGCAGCCATTGGCTTGGGCTGCTGTCAATTACATCCAATGATGCAACGCACCAGGGCCGGGGCTGTGTGATGCAGCCAGCGGCTATAGCTATAGCCGCTGGCTGTATCACAGGAGTGCGCCTGCAGGTGCTTCCCACCATGCGAGGGAGCTCCCATGAACGTGAGAAGTACCTACGGGAGGAAGCAGAGACAGCCGCCGAGGGACCCCAGAGGAGCAGGTTCGGGGCCACTCTGCAAAACGAGCTGCACAGTGGAGGTAAGTATAATAATAAAAAAAAAAAATTACTTTACAATCCCTTTAATGATGTTAATACTCAGGATTGTGTTAACAGATCCTGAGTAAAATGTTTTTTTAATCTTGCGTAGGCAGTGGCTGTAGTGGTGGGTTAAAGTGATTTGTAAAGTCTTGTGTGGGTTTTTTTTTTTTTCTCTAAAAATAACAAACCTATTATACTTGCCTGCTCTGTTGCAGTGGATTTGAACAGAGCAGCACGGATCCTCCTCTTCTCAGGTCCCTCTTCTGTACTCCTGGCCCCTCCCTCCTGTTGAGTTCCCCACAGTAAGCAGCTTGCCCGGCAGACCAGCCCCTCTCTTCTGACTGGCTAGCTGACTTTAACAGCAGTGGCAGCCAATGGTGCCGCTGCTGTCTCAGCCAATCCAGAGGAAGAGTCTTGGACGGCCAAGACACTTGTGGACATCACTGGACAGAGATGGAGCTCAGATAAGTATTAGCGGGCTGAGGGGGGCTGCTACACACAGAAGGCTTTTATCTTGATGCGTTAAGATAAAAAAAACTTCTGACTTTAGAACCCCTTTAAGGCTCCAGCCCTTGCTGCTCATGGTGACAGGCTTGAGACCCACTACAGTAGGTAAAGGGGAAAAAAAAGTATGAATATAAAGGTATAAAAAGACATTGTGTATGCATATTAGAGATGTACCGAAATTTCACAACCAAAAAAATGGGCGTAAATGGTGTTTTCGGTATTATGCTGATAGAGGAAAAAGGTGCCAAACCTTATGGAAAAACATAACATGGGTGCATTGTTCATGCATTATTCCTGTGTTTTTAATGCATTTCAACGGGAAGGTGCGATTTATTTTTATTTATTTTTTTGACCAAAAAATGCAGCAAGCAGGATTTTTAACACGACAATGGAAGCGCAATGGACCGGTGTGAAGAAATTCAGACTCCTTTCACACTGAGGCAGTTTTCAGGTGTTTTAATGCTAGAAATCGCCTCTAAATAGCACCTGAAAACTGCCTCCCATTCATTTTGGTGTGTCTTTTTTCTCACTGGCACGGTCCGCTTGCATGATGTTAGGAAAAGTCCTGCAAGCAGCATATTGGGGCGGTTTGGGAGCGCTGTATTTAGTACTCCCGAAACTCCCTGCCCACTGAAAAGTGCTTCGAAAGCGCAACAACATGGACGCTATTGACCCCTTCTTTGGGGTGAAAAGCGCCGCTAAAATGAGCAGCGCTTTAGCATGAACGTGTCCACGTCCCCAGTGTGAAAGGGGTCTCTTAGAATTTAAAAGGATGCATTTTCCTTGAGCTTTTTTTTTTTTTTTTTTTTTGCACAAAAGTTGCTGACAATAAATTCATATTAATTTAACTTCATGATATTAATTAAAAAATCAAATAGAATATATATTTTAATTTTTAAAAACATTTTTTTAATTGGCTTGAGTGCAGTAATTAATGTGCATACATGGATTTATACATGCGTATTCACTCATATATTGCAACATTGGCAATGAAGAAGAGCTTTACAAGTGTATATGCATTAGGAGGTGAAAATTCTGAAATTTTGGTGTCGAAACCGAAAATTCAGGATGCACTTGACCGAGACCGAAAAGGACATTTACATTTTTTATATATATTTCTCATGCCGATGGCCGATATTCTGTACATTTAAAAAAAAAAAAAAAATGTACTTTTTTTTTTTTTCCTTTTAGCACTGTTGTAAACATCCCTTGTGACTGTAATGGGCACTGGCAGTGACAGGTACTCTTTATGGAGGAATCGGGGATGATGCAGGCATGCCTCACCCCTTGAAGTAATTTCGGGTATGTTTGTGACCGCTAATTCAAAAAAGATGAATATCGGTCTCGCCAATAATCGATTGATCCCTGGTACTAATTGCTGTATTACTGATCTATCTTTATGTATCTGTGCGCGTTGTTTCATTTACTCCTGTGTGCAAGAGGCCTTAATCGAATAAAGTATTTTTTATTTTTTTTTTCTTATGGAAAAAATTTAGATCACATAAACTCAAGCTGCCCGTTGTAAATGCCATTAGTGTCACTAGTAGTTTGTCCCAATCCCTGTAACTGTTACTATTGCTGGACACTATGGGCTGTATGTAAAAGTGAGGCAAAATGAAAGGCCTATGAAATAATAATAAAAAAAAAGCCTATTGTGACTCATTTCATTGAGTTTAACACCCGTCATGTTTTTATTGCTGTCCCATCCCTGCCCCATTTGAGACATTTACTGCCTCTGGTTGTCCTGTTTGCTGTTATAACAGAGCGGAAAAAAAAATCCAATTTTGTTTCGACTAAGGATTCCATCACTTTGGAAGTATTTCCTCTTCCCTCCAGGTTTGGCTATGGGACAGGAAGGGAAGGGAACTCTCCCAAATGGAAGAAAGATGGCAAAAAAAATAAAAAGGTGTTTGAATTTGCCTGGGTTCACACTTGTGTGTGTGTGGGTTTTGTTTTTCTATCTCCTACTTTATCCACCTTTTAGGTTATCCTTGAAAAGCCATCTGTTATAGAGAAGGCTATCCTGACTTCACCTAACAAATATACGTTTTTTTTTTGTTTGTTTTTTTTCAGCTCTTCCTCAACAGTAGATAACTTTTTTTTTTTTTATCACTTGACCCTCCCTTTTTGGATTGTAAGCTCTAACAAGCAGGGCCCTCTGATTCCTCCTGTATTGTAACTGTACTGTCTACCCTCACGTTGTAAAGCTCTGTGGAAACTGTTGGCACTATAAAAAAAAAAAATCCTGTATAATGTCCTGCCGCCTACAAGAGGATTGGACACAGGTAAAAAAAACAAAAGTAGGCCAACTAAGATCTCGATGCCTCAGTTTTTGCTGCATCTTAGGAGGATGATCCCCCTGATCATAAAGTTCAGAAATTCCGTATGGAATCTGAGAATTCAGCCTGGGTACCCTGCCTTCCTGGCTTCTGTGGACTTCAAGGATGCACATGTCACCATGTTTCTGCCACCAGTTTGGATGGATCCTGAATTATCAGAACTCATCGCTTTGAGCATCTGCCGATAGTCCCAGACACAGCTCAAGCCTGAGCTTTTCTCCCCCAGAATAAATGGTAAACTCTTCACTTCCAGGCTTGTGCTCTTCAGTCCATGAGTCACCCAGCTGTCTTTTGCATGAGAGTCCTGGGTCTAATAGTAGTAGTCTCTTCAGAGTAGAGTTGCACGATTTTCTCCAAAATGAGACTCAATTTTTTTTTTACTTAGAATAAAAAGATCACGAATCTCGCAACGTAATTTTTTTTTAAAACTTTGTTTTTAGTTGTGTAAAGTGTACTTTTGATTCTTTAATAATTGAACAAAAAAGAATTAAAAAGATCACGATTCTCATGATGTAAAATCTGTCACATTATAAAAAAGATTTTACTAACTTTACTGTTTTTCTTTTTTTTCATTAAAGTTGACCTCCACCCTAAAGTGGAAGGTCTGCTGATCTGAACCCCCCCTCCTGTGCCACAATTGGCACCTTTCAGGGGGGAGGAGGGAGCAGATGCCTGTATAATCCATGTATCTGCACCCACTTCCGGGACAAGCTAGCCGCAGATGCCCCCTCCCCCGTTGTGTTCTGGGAAACATACAGTTCCCAGGACACAACGGGGGCCAGTGAAGACGCGCAAGCGCAGTAGGGATCCGGGCAGTGAAGCCGCAATGCTTCACTTCCCGATTTTCCTGACAGGATGGAGGCGGGGGCAGCCGAGAGATGAGCGATTGCTCGTCATCTGCTGCCGACATCGCTGGACCCTGGAACAGGTAACTGTCCATTTATGAAGTCAGCAGCTGCAGTATGTGTAGCTGCTGACTTTTTAAAAAAAAAATTTTTTCTTTTTTAGGTGCAGCTCCTCTTTAAAGTCATCATTATTTCGTTGACAAATTGTTACAATGTTTATACTTGTTCAACTGTTACAGATGTTTTGATTCTTGGCAGACTGCCCTGTTTTTCTCTTCCTTTCTTTTGAGGGCTGTGGCTTCAGAAGAGCAGAGAGCATTCTTTGCATAGAAAGAATTGTGAAACACTTTAGTCAAGATAACAATTCTTGACGATTAATTGTGCAGCTCTAACACACACACACATCCCGTTCTCGTTCGGTCATCAATGATCGCGGGTGCCCGGCGGTCATTGCTCTCGCAGCAGCTCCGAGGACACGCTTCAGGCATGCGCGCCTCCAGCGGCTTCTTAAAGAGCCAACGTACAGCTACAATGGCTCGCAAAAGGGGAGCCAACTTGCTGCAGTATAACTGCAGCGACTGGTCCAAAAGTGGTTAAGAGGTGAGTTCAAACCCCTGACGTTCCAAGAGATCAGTTTTAGCACATTAGCCATATTCAGTCATATACAGCAGGGCTTGACAAATTTGCTTGGAATCTAAGAGCCAGCTAAAAAAGTTAGGAGCCAGCTTTTATTTATTTATTTTTTTTTGTTTTGTTTTTAACGACCGACAAAGCTATTTTACTTTTTGCACTAAAACATATCCAATAAATGTTGGCCAAACGCATTCTGCTATGTCTTTTTGGTATAAAAAAAAAACACAATAAGTTTTTATTATTATTATTATTATTATTATTATTGTTTGTGTGAAAGTTAGTTTACAGATTATGAATATATTATATATTGGAGTTTTCCTTCATTTTTTAATACTCGTAATGGTGGCGATCAGCAACTTAGAGCGGGACTACGATAGTGCGGCTACAATCTCACACTGGATCAGAACTAACTGCTATTGACATATCAAGTGACACTAATACAGGGCCAAGCAGGGAGATGACAATTAATACATTTTTAATTAAGAAAAAAATAAACAGTTTTTACTTAAATAAACCAGCCACCCCACACTCAATATTAGGCAAAAGACGCCTGCAATCACTTCCTTCTCTTCTCCACTTTGGGAAGGAGATGGGCAGGCAGGGGAAGCTCCATTAGCATTGCTTGTCTTGTCATACCAAGGACCGCCACAAAGATTCCAGAAGGAAGCATAGGACCACAGAAGGCCGCAAAAGCCACGGCCTCAATTACAGGCTGGCGCAGGCCAATGCGATTGCGCGCGGAGACGGGATGCCCCAGCTGTGCCGCCCCAGGTCGCTAATTCTAGTCGCAAATGCGACCTGGCACCCGGGGTTTGTCGAGCCCCGATATACAGCATAACAAAGGGATGATCCTGGGAAGATGCAATATAACATGTAAAACATTGTACGAGAGATACCGGTTTAAATGCACTGTAGCAACAGAAATGAATCTGCGATTGGAGCATAAAAAACGGCAACAGAAAAAAAAAACTAGAAATCCAGCCAGTCCCAACATCTAAAACGTGAGGGGGGCCAAAAAGGGGAAAAAAAACTGAAACCCACCCAGCTTAACCATCCCAGAAATAGTGAGCTTTGGTTCCCTAAACAAGAAAACAAAAACCTGTGGCCTTGCCGCCTAATGGAGTGGGGGAGGTAGTGGGTCCAGAGAGGCTCTCTAAGGTTGAAGGTTCCATCCGGCAGGATAGAACAGTAACCTGTATAAGAAGGTACAAACAGTAGTAGTCCTATAAGGCAAGGCAGGGGTTATATGCCTAGGTCATCGGTAGCCATGGAGTTTAGGAGGCAAAAGGAAGGATGGCGAGACCCACGGGTGCTCAAGATTGCTACAGGAGAGAGGAGTAGTGAGGCAAAGAGGATGAAAAACTGAGTACAGCATCGGTTGCATTGTCTAGGTTGTTTCCCAAAACGAGTGTCTATCCAGGCCAAAGTATCCTTTGGACAAGTGCAAAAGTGAGCTTTACCTTAATGGATGATCCGCAGCTTAGCAGGGAAGAGCATCGCATATGGCAAGTCCTCAGCGTGGATGTGGTCTTTCACCGCAGCAAAGGATATGTGCTGGCGTTGAACTTTAGCCAAGAAATACGTATATATGGAGATATTATTACTGTTAAACTTAAGTGGGCCCTTTTTGTCTAGCAAGGCGCAGGGTGGTGATTTTGTCTTGAAATTTTTGCAATAAGGGATTTTTGGGGGGCCCCTGAGGGAAGAGGACATGGGAGAGTACGATGTGCACGCTCAATCACGAAGGCATGGGACAGCACCTCCATCCCAAAAACATCTCGCAGCCAGGAGTGAAGGAACCTTTTAGGGCAAGCCCCCTCTGAATGCTCAGAGGACCACACAAAGCGGAGATTGTTCCTGCGAGAGCGGTTCTCTAAATCATCCATTGTGGCCTTGAGGGACACCAGCTCATCAGCAGCCGTACACACAGTGGCAGCTAAGTGGTGTACTATGTCCTCCCAGGGAGCTGATACATTCTTCCACCCCCTGTTCACTCCCTCATCTTGCTTCAGTAGAGAAAAATCAATCTGGATGTTTTCCATCTGAACTGTAAAGAAGCCCTTGCAGTCTTTTATCGCTAGCATGATTTCAGCCAGAGTAGGCTCCTCTGAGGAAGGGCCTGGAGAATTAGTCTCCTGAGCATGTAGGGGAGTCTAATGAAGTTAGAAGGTCAATCTGAGTATGGAACATAGCAGGCACTCGCCCCTGATATGGGGAGCTGTGCTGAGAATGGGAGAGGGCTGCAGAATGGCTTCAGGCTTGGCTGAGGGATCAGCACCATCTTGCCTGCGCTACTTTGCCACTTGTTCTGCCACTGACTGGGGCGTGGGTGGCCCATATTTATACACCATTATGCCTGCCTTGGGATCCTGCCATCTTTAGGAAGGATTCAATGCCTTTTGTGAAAGGATCGGACACAGGATGTCTGTGTAGAGCCAGATCTAAACAGCCACACTCATGGACTACAAGCCACGCCCCCTGACAGCTGTTTAGTTGAGGGATCCCACAGAGCTGTCAGTGGAGGGAGTGAGGTAGAGCAGCAGCATTCTCTGCACTAACCTGCAGCTTAGGGAAGAGGCAAAACTTGCAATGCTGAAAGGGGAATTGAAATAGAGGGTGGGGGGGGGGGGGGGGGGGGATACAAGACCAGCCATCCTTTACAAGCAGTGACCATTTTTTTAAAAAAAGGAATCTTGTGCGTTGAAACAGAGTTCCGCTGAATTGCAGCACTTCTCTGAATGCCATAATCAAAGTACAACATTATTAGAAGTACACATGCCTCTTGTATTTAGACATCATTTGTTAAGCTATAAAGCTAAACTCTGGGATTAAAACAAAAAATGCCTTTGCAGTGGATTCCCCCAACACTACCAGGGTTGAATGCTTGTTCAGTCTAAGGGGTAGAGGACAAGGCTGTAATACTTGCCTTATTCGTCACTCTCCCAGCTTTCTCTTCTCTCCGTTTGCTCTGGGTTGTGGGAGCCCTTCCAGTCCTCATTTACAATGTGGGACCCTTGGCCCTGCATTCTATTTGACATCAGAATGCAATCCCCAGGCAGACTGTGTTAAAGAGGCTTCAGGGGATCAGTCATACAGCTTAAAGTAAGGCTGCTGGAGTGAGGAAGAGGGTATTAAAGCATATTCTTCTACCCCTAGATTTAGGCCTGGTTCACACCTGTGTGTTTTTTAGGGCTTTTTGCAGAAACACACTCCAGTCCATTTAACCACTTTAGCCCCGGAAGGATTTACCCCCTTCCTGACCAGAGCAATTTTTGCGATTCGACACTGTGTTGCTTTAACTGACAATTGTGCGACGTGGCTCCCAAACAAAATTGAACTAATTTTTTCCCCACAAATAGAGCGTTCTTTTGGTGGTATTTGATCACCTCTGTGGTTTTTATTTTTTGCACTAAAAACAAAAAAAGCAACAACTTTTTGCTATAATATCCCCCAAAAATCTATATAAAAAAAAGTTTTTCCTCAGTTTAGGCCGATATGTATTCTACATATTTTTGGTTAAAAAAAATTGCAATAAGTGTCTGGTTTGCTCAAAAGTTATAGCGTCTACAAAATAGGGGATAGTTTTTTATGGCATTTTTATTTTCAGGGGACACAGAACCATAGTACTTACTATTTGGGTTATAGGGCCACTGATAGGTGATAGACACTGGCACGCCCTAAGGCAAGAAGTGTACTCCCTATATAACCCCTCCCACTACTGGGAGTTCTCAGTTTTTTTTTTTTTTTTTTTTTGCCAGTGTCTAAGGTGTTGGTCACGAGTAAAGATGTACTGTGCTGAGCTCCACTGGAAGCTTCCCTGCTGGGGCTAGCCATGCTGACCAGATCCGTTCTGATGTCCTTTCATGGGCTAAATGGATGGTACCCGGGCCTCGTGTCCGAAGAAACAAGGTTTTGCTTGCAAACTCTTCTCTTTAGAGAGCTGGACCCTGGGATCCAGTACTTTTTTGGTAGTAAGGCCATAAAGTTTTTACTGGCAGAGTGCTGTCGCAGGTCCAGGATTGTGGGTAACCTGAGATACTCCTGTTCCTGAAGGTTTCTTAAAGGTCTCGGAGCTCACTGTGAAGGGTGATGACGGGTTTTTATCTCAGATAACCCTGCTGCGAGGAAAAAGGTAAGGGAGATTTTCTCAGGAATTTCTCCTTCTATGTATAATGCTGTCATGCCTATGTGTCACCTATGGGGGGCCGTATTGAGCACTCGCCGACCTGATGCTGGAAACGGCACAGAAGCCTTCATTTCTCCCTCTCCTCTGGCCACAACAGATCCTCCGGTAAGAAAGGAGTCTGGGTCTCCTCCTGTGCTCCAATATTGATCCTTTTCCCCTTCGGGGATTGATATAAGAGCAGTTTCCTTTAAAAAAAAAAAAAATAAAAAGACAGCGCGCTCAGCG
Organism: Lithobates pipiens; assembly: GCF_037356315.1. NCBI lineage: Eukaryota > Metazoa > Chordata > Amphibia > Anura > Ranidae > Lithobates > Lithobates pipiens. The sequence continues at coordinate 214,622,441 of NW_027507785.1, forward strand.
GAGGATTTACCCCACTCCCCCGCTGCCATGTCTGCTGTTTTTACAGGGCACCTGAGCCGCCGCTCGTGCAGGAAAACACTTTACTTTGAAAGGAAAGGGGACGTGGCTAATGGCGTCAGACGCCGGCCACACATAGAGGAAGTGTTTTAAGCGTTGTGTATGTTTAGCTGCTGCTGGCTGTGGAGGGACACATGAGGAGGATGGCTGGTTCTGGTTAGTGACATAGGCATTTTCCTTTGACACATTATACTTTACCAGGCTAGGATTAATAGCAGCTAATGGCGCTGGACTATAGCCTAGCAGTGTACATTCTTTTGCTGGTAGTGCCTTTTGCTTTATGCTTCAGGCTATGAATGGTAATGGGACCAGAAACTCCTCTAAAGGGGTCAGTGGTTTTCACTATAAACAAAATCCATTTTGGTCAGATTGAGCCGTCGGGGGAAACTGTTGTTGCATAAACACTTCAGTGCCTGTATATATCATACAAGAGGTTTTTTCTTCTACCATTTGTAATTTGGAAAGAAGATTGATGCTATGTCTATCCATAGTGGGGCTAAACATAGATTCCCATCTTGTACTCAGGACCCTCTTATTGAGGTGCAGGATGCTGGGGATCAGGTAGATCTTCCCAAATATTTGGAAGATACTTATTGATCCTAATATGGAAGGAGTAGCATCACAAGACAGGTTTCTTGTGTACTCCTTTACTCAACCTTTTTGCTGCCTGCAGCACAGGCTCTTGAGGAACCTACCTCTAATTGGGTTCATTAGAACCTCCCCCATCTGGGGATGTTTTTTCCTATTCATGCATGGCTAAAAAAGCTTATGTATTCTGAATGGGAACATCCGGATAAACAATATTATCCTCCCAAGAAATTCTCCATCCTATGGAAGAGTATTTCTATGAAGAAAATGGGGGGGTTCCAGCAATTGATGCTGCAATCGCCTCAGTGAGCAAGAGTCTCACATGTCCGGTTGGAACTTCTTTCTAAAAACAATGTCTTTAGCAAGTTCAGTAGCACTGCAATTGGTGTATCTCAGCCCATTAAGGAACAGTTTGTGGAGATTCTGCCTGATCAGCAGGCCCAGCAATGGGCTGGTGTATCAGCATCTACTGTGAAATAGTGCGCCTATGAAAGACTCTATTGTTTAAGCCTCATGGCTTATGCTTGGACTAGTGCATTCTCGCAGAGTTCTGTGGCTGAAAAATTGGTCAGCCGAAGCAATGTGTAAAAAGACAGTTTTATCTTTCATGGTGAATGGCTATTTACAGACAATCTGGATAAGTGCATCCAAAGGACCTCTAATGCAGCAGTCATCAACCCTGTCCTCAGGGCCCACCTACAGGCCAGGTTTTATGCATTACCTTGGGGAGATGCAGACTAGAATACTGCAGTCACTGAGCAGCAAATGATATCACCTGTGATTTATTTCAGTTATCTTGCAATCCTGGAGTGTTGGTGGGCCCTGAGGACAGGGTTGATGACCACTGCTCTAATGGGAAAAGCTCTCTTTTACCAGTAAAGAAGTTAAAATATTTCTCCTTTAATCGTGCTGCCTCTCCTGTGCCAGGGACATCAGCCTCTAAGTCCCCAAGGGCAGCACCAGAATCAGAAGAGATCTTGGGACAGAGCCCACAAAGTAGAATGCTAAAGCCTCCTCATTAAGGGGCGCCCCGCTCATGGGGGAAAGGCTCCTGCAATTCTCAAGATCTGGCAGGAACAATTTTAAGACAGATGGGTGGCTTCTGCAGTTTTTTTTTTCTCTAGGTTACGACTAGATTTCCGAGAGTTTCAGTCTCCTTGTTTTTTTCTAAGGGAAAATGTTCCAAAGGAGCCAGAGAAAAATTAAGTCTCTTTCTGGCTCTGGATCATCTATTATCCCAGTTGGTGATATCAGAGGTTCCCTTAGTGGAACAGGACACAAGGTTTGGTTCAAACCCTTTACGGTTCCATAACCAAAGGGTGAGGTAAGACCCATTCTAGATCTCAAAGATCTGAATCGCCACTTAAACATCCGATCCTTTCGCACAATCCGATCGGTTGTGTTCATCCTGCAAGGAGGGGAGTTTTTGGCTTTTATCGATAATGCATATCTCCATGTGCCAAATTTTCCCGCTCACCAGACATTTCTGCACTTTGAAATATAAAATCATCATTTCAGTTGTGGCCCTGCCATTCGGTTTAGCCACAGCACCACGGGTGTTCTGAAAGATTCTGGCACCTCTTTAGCCAGTTTAAGGGCTCAAGGCATAACGGTCCTAGCCTATTTAGACGAACTACCTTTAATAGATCATTCAGTCTCAGGTCTAAACCAGAGTCTGATCACAGCTGTAACTACCTGGAATCTCTGGGTTGGATACTCAACCTAGGAAAATCCTCCTAAAAACCATCAAGGAGATTACAGTACTTGGGGCTGGTTATAGATACCGTACAGAAGGTATTCTTACCCCAGACAAGAATCGGTTCCATTGTAGGACTAATTCAACTTATCAAAACAAAGAAAAATCCTTCCATTTGGCTGTGCATGAGATTGTTAGGGGAAATGGTGGCCTCCTTCGAGGCCGTCCCTTGCGTGCAGTTTTCTTACTCAAAAACTGCTTCAAAGCACCATCCTGTCGGTCTGTAATAAAAAGATTCAGGCATTGGTTTTTTCCAATACGCTTGGCTCCCAACGTAAGTCAGAGCCTAAATTGGTGGTTGATATCCACCAAAAGGGAAAATCTTTTCTACCTGTATCCTGGAAAGTGTTAACAGATGACAGCGTTCTAGGCTGGGGAGCAGCCCTGGAAGATTCTGTCCAGGGGAGATGGTCCAGGTTAGAGGACCTTGCCTATCAACATTTTGGAAGATTCGGGTAGTACGTCTGGCCCTAGAATCTGGGACGGTCAGACTACGGGACTGTCCTGTCAGGTTTCAGTGTGACAAGGCCACGGCGGTGGCTTACGTCAATCACCAGGGGGGCACGAGAAGTCGTGCAGCCCAAAGAGGTGAATAATGTTCTAGCTTGGGCAGAACACAACATTCCTTGCCTATCCGCAATTTTCATTTCAGAAATAGAGAATTGGCAGGAGGAATACTTGAGTCACCAACAATTTCTTTCTGGGAGAATGGTCTCTTCCTAGCGATATGTCAGAGATGGTGTATTCCAGACATGGACCTATTTGCGTTCAGATTCAACAACAAAGTTGACAACTTTGTGTTTAAATATTTTTATTTTGTTTTCCACATTTACAAAAGACCGTAAAAAATATTTCTTATACATACTATTACAAATCACTTTGTTTAACCACTTGACCACTGGGCACTTAAACACCCTTAACCAGACCAATTTTCAGCTTTCGGTGCTCTCACATTTTGAATGACAATTACTCAGTCATGCAACACTGGACCTATATGAAATTTTTGTCCTTTTTTTTCACACAAATAGAGCTTTCTTTTGGTGGTATTTAATCACTGCTCGGTTTTTTATTTTTTGTGCTATAAAAGAAAAAATACAGAAAATTCTGTAAAAAAAAAAAAAAAAAAAAATATTTTCTTTCTGTTATAAAATTTAGCAGATTAGTAATTTTTTTTCTTCATAAATTTTGGCCAAAATTTATACTACTACATATTTTTACCAAATATAAGTACAAATTGGTGGATATTATTTGGTCTTTGTGAAAGTTATAGAGTCCACAAGCTATGGTGCCAATATCTGAAAATTGATCACACCTGAAGTACTGACGGCCCATTTCAATTCTTGAGACCCTAACATGCCATTTATTTAGTAAGAGGCATGATGAGTTTTTTTGAAGTTGTCATTTTTTTCCCACAATTCTTTGAAAAATCAAGATTTTTTTTACTTCACAAAATTGTCATTATCCGTTTATTTCTCACACACAGCATATGCATACCACAAATTATACCCCAAAACACATTCTGCTATTACTCCCGAGTACGGCGATACCACATGTGTGAGACTTTTACAGTGTGGCCACATACAGAGGCCCAACATGTACACAGCGCCATCAGATGTTCTGGAACACGCAGAATAATTCCGACATTTCTCTCCTACATGTAAAAATCATCATTTATTTGCTAGAAAATTACAAAGAATCCCAAAACATTATATATGTTTTTTTAGCAAACACCCTGGAGAATACAATGGTGGTCGTTGCAACTTTTTATCTCGCACGGTATTTGCGCAGCAATTTTTCGAATGCTTTTTTTTGGAAAAAAAAAAACAGTTTTGTGCTTAAAAAAAACAAAAAAACAGTAAAGTTAAACAGTAAACATGTCACTCTTCAAAATTGCACACGCTCTTGGAATGGCGCCAAACATCTCTACTTAAAAATCCCCAAAGGCGACTATTTAATTTTTTTTTACTTTTAACCATTGCTCTCGCTCTAACGTTCGCAGCGATACCTCACATGTGTGGTTTGAACACCGTTTTCATATGTGGACGGGACTTACGTATGCGTTCGCTTCTGCATGCGAGCACATGGGGACATTTTACTTTATTTTAGTTTGACATTTTTTTTTTTCCCCAAAAATAATTTTTTTGATCACTTTTATTCCTATTACAAGGAATGTAAACATCCCTTGTAATAGGAATATGGCATGACAGGTCCTCTTTACAGTGAGATATGGGGTCAATAAGACCCCACATCTCACCTCTAAGCTGGGAAGCCTGAGAGAAAAAAAAAAAAAAAAGATTCTGGCTTTGATCGTATTGGCGAGTCGGTAGAAGCACCGGAGGGGGGGGGGGGGTGTCTATGGCTGGGTATTGCAGGGTATCACCGACTATGGCCGGGTATCTCAGAGTATGGCATTGCAGGGTATTGGCGGGTGTTGCAGGGTATTGGCGGGTGTTGCAGAGCGTTGAAGGGTAATGGTAGGGAATTGAGGGGTTAAATTCGGTGAGCAGCGATGTGGGCACTGCAGATGCAGCCCACAGCGCTGCGGACACCGATCTCTTCCCCCTCCGCTGTACCGATCGGTACAGAGAGGGGGAGGGAGGAACCGGCGTCATAACATGACACCGGTTTGTTTACAAGTGATCACTCCGTCATTTGACGGAGCGATCACCTGGTAAACGGCCGCGATGAGCCCCCCAGAGGGCGCGCAAGAGTGGAATTCTTGGAGGACGTCATGAGTTAAACAACCACCCTGTAGCCGTCATTCGGATATGGGCCGGTTGTTAAGTGGTTAACATTCATGATATTTCAATATTATCAACATTCATAAAAAAAATAAGGAATAAAAGTACACAATGGGTACCCGACCGGATCAATCCTTATTATACCTCCTAAGAAAAAAAAAAAAGGGGGGTGGGGGGGTACAAGCTTTCTTCACCCTAGTGATCCAAGTTATCCTCTTGTGATCTTATCTTACCCTTACTATTTCCTCTCCCCCATGACTCATTTTCTTAATTTTATTATGTAATATATATAAGGTGGAGATTCCTCTCCCTCTATCCCCACTCCCTTCTTCCATAGATTTATGTAAGTTACATAGTTACATAGTTACATAGTTAGCCAGGTTGAAAAAAGACACAAGTCCATCCAGTTCAACCTTAAAAACAAATAAATAAAATAAAAAATAATCGTACAATCCAGATACCCAATTTTATGCCCACAATTGATCCAGAGGAAGGCGAAAAAAAAACCCAGCAGAGCATGCTCCAATTTACTACAGCAGGGGAAAAAAATTCCTTCCTGATCCCCCAATAGGCGATCGGATTTTCCCTGGATCAACTTTACCTATGTTAGTACCTAGTTATATTATGTACCATCAGGAAAGTATCCAAGCCTTTCTTAAAGCAATCTACTGAACTGGCCAGAACCACCTCTGGTGGGAGTCTATTCCACATTTTCACTGCTCTATCTGTGAAGAAACCTTTCCGTACTTGAAGCTGAAATCCTCTTTTCCTCTAGACGTAAAGAGTGCCCCCGTGTCCTCTGGGTTGACCGTACAGAGAACAACTCAACACCAAGTTCACTATATGGACCCCTAATATATTTGAACATGTTAATCATATCCCCCCTTAATCTCCTCTTCTCAAGAGTGAATAAATTTAGTTCCTCTAATCTCTCCTCATAGCTGAGTTCCTCCATGCCTCTTATCAGTTTGGTTGCCCTTCTCTGCACTTTCTCCAGTTCCCCGATATCCTTTTTGAGAACTGGTGCCCAAAACTGAACGGCATATTCCAGGTGAGGTCTTACTAATGATTTGAACAGGGGCAAAATTATATCTCTTTCTCTGGAGTCCATACCTCTCTTAATACAAGAAAGGACTTTGCTCGCTTTGCAAACAGCAGCTTGGCATTGCATGTTGTTATTGAGCTTATGGTCTACCAAAACCCCCAGATCCTTCTCCACTATGGATTCCCCCAGTTGTACTCCCCCTAGCATGTATGATGCATGCATATTCTTAGGCCCCAAGTGCATAACTTTACATTTATCAACATTAAACCTCATCTGCCACATAGTCGCCCAATTAGACAGTGTATTGAGGTCGGCTTGTAAATTGGAGACATCCTGTAAAGACGTTATTCCACTGCATATCTTGGTGTCATCTGCAAAGACAGAAATATTACTTTTGATGCCAGACCCAATATCATTTATAAAGATGTTAAAAAGTAAGGGTCCCAACACTGAACCTTGGGGTACACCACTGATAACCTTAGACCATTCAGAGTAAGAGTCATTAACCACGACTCTTTGAATTCTGTCTTCTAGCCAATTTTCTATCCATTTACAAACTGATATTTCCAAACCTGTAGACTTTACCTTACACATGAGCCGTGTGTGCGGAACTGTATCGAATGCTTTTGCAAAATCCAAGTATACCACGTCCACCGCCACCCCTCTGTCCAAGGTTTTACTTACCTCCTCATAAAAAGAAATCAGATTTGTCTGACAACTTCTGTCTTTCATGAATCCATGCTGTCTGTTGCTTAAAGTGTTATTGTTCAGCAAGAACTCGTCGATGTGGTCTTTTATTAAACGCTCCAGTATCTTCCCAGCTATAGAAGTTAAGCTAACAGGTCTATAGTTACTTGGTAAAGACTTTGATCCCTTTTTAAATATAGGCACCACGTTCGCCCTGCGCCAATCCAGTGGGACTATTCCCGTCATTAATGAGTCCCTAAAAATTAGATACAATGGCTCTGAAATTACAGAGCTCAATTCTTTTAGGATCCGTGGGTGGATGCCATCAGGTCCAGGTGCTTTATCCACCTTTATTCTGTCTAAGTATTTCTGGACCATATCCCTTTTGAGCCATTGTGGATCATTTGGGGCTGTGTCACTACCACCCCCATTATGGACATGAGCTCCCCCATGCTCTTTTGTGTACACAGAGCTGAAGAAAGTGTTTAATAAATTAGCCTTCTCTTTGTCCCCAGTCACCAACTCTAGATTGTTTTGTAAAGGGCCTACATGCTCAGACTTGACCTTTTTACTATTAATATATTTGAAGAATTTTTTGGGGTTTGTCCTACTATCTTTTGCAATCTGTCGTTCGTTTTGAATTTTTGCATCCTTGATTTCCTTTTTACATATACTGTTAATTTCTTTGTAACATTTAAATGACACTAGTGATCCTTCATTTTTATATTTTTTAAAAGCTCTTCTCTTACAGTTTATAGCTTTTTTAACTTTGGCCGTGAGCCACATAGGTTTTGTTTTTAGCCTTTTAAACTTATTGCCCATGGGAATATACTTTGCAGTGAGGTCCCCAACAGTCTTTTTGAAGAATTCCCATTTCTGTTCTGTGCCCATTGAAGCGAATATTCTCTCCCAGTCTAAGTCCTGGAGAGTAGCCCTCATCCTTGGAAAATTAGCTCTCTTGAAGTTAAGTGTTTTTATCTTACCCGTATGTATTTCTTGTTTAGCGCTAACATCAAAGGAAATCATGTTATGATCACTGCTACCCAGGTGTTCCTTTATCTGGACATTAGTAATAAGCTCTGCATGGTTTGAGATTACCAGGTCCAACAGAGCTTCATTCCTAGTTGGGGCCTCAATAAACTGGACCATAAAATTGTCCTGTACTAGGTTTATCATTTTTTGCCCTTTAACTGTCCCAGCAGTGCCATTACTCCAGTCAATTTCTGGGTAGTTAAAATCCCCCATTATTATCACTGTCCCAGCCCTTGCAGCCCTTTCCATCTGTGCAAGGAGCTGAGTCTCCACCTCCTCATTCACATTGGGTGGTCTATAACAAACTCCAACGATTAACTTTGAACTACCCCCATCTAAATGCAGTTCCACCCATAATGCTTCGGACTCATCACACTCTCCATCCACCAGGTCCTCTTTCACACTTGCTTTGAGATCACTTCTCACATAGAGACAGACCCCGCCACCTTTCCTTTTTACCCTGTCTCTCCGAAAGAGTGCATAGCCAGGAATATTAATAACCCAGTCATGTGAGGATTGAAGCCAAGTTTCAGCAATACCGATTACATCATAGCTCTCCTGATGCACCACAGCTTCCAACTCACCTATTTTGCTTGGCAGACTTCTGGCATTGGTGAATAAACACTTTAATGCATTATTACATTTTGCTCTGGTGTTTTTCATATTATTTTTAGTAGTACAAATTGCACTATAGTTTTCAATGGCTGTTTGCAACATGGGAAATTTCTTGACACCTGCCATATCCCACCCCCCATCTATCCCCATTCCACCCTCCATTAATGTCTGACCCCTAACTGACCTGTCTGCCCAATGTACTTCTGGTTCACCCTCCCCCCTCAAACCCAGTTTAAATACTCCTCCAGCCTTCCCATAAACCTCTTCCCCAGCACAGCAGACCCCCTTCCATTCAAGTGCAAACCATCATTAGCATATAGGTTGCACCCCAATGAAAAGTCAGCCCAGTGCTCTAGAAACCCAAATCCCTCCTCCCTACACCAGGTCTTTAGCCATGCATTCAGCTCTCTAATCACCCCCTGCCTTTCCTGTGTTGCGCATGGCACAGGCAATATTTCAGAGAATATCACCTTGGAGGTCCTTCCCTTCAACTTGCAGCCTAGTTCTCTAAATTGATTCTTGAGGAGCCTCCACCTTCCATGTATACGGTCATTGGTTCCAACGTGGACCAAGACTGCTGGGTCATACCCAGCCCCTCCCAGTAATTTATCCACCCGGTCCACCACATGCCGAACCCTAGCACCAGGGAGACAGCAAACTATTCGGTTGAGGCGATCCTGGCGACAAATTATTCTATCAGTCCTTCTGATTATAGAATCCCCTATAATCACCAACTGTCTAGGCCTTTCTGCACTCCCCTCACCTCCTCTACTAGATGGGCTGCTCTCCCGGCTGTTAGGGGGAGCAGTGACATCTAGGGCTGCCACCTCTGTGTTTGTCACCTCCACATTTTCACCCAACTCGGCAAATTTGTTTTGATGCACAAACACAGGACTGGCCTTCCTTTTCTGCGAGCCCCTTCCACTCCCTCTAACTACATTAACCCATCTTCCTACGTGATAATCCTGACTTGCCCCTCCACATCAACCCTACTGACCACCTGCTCAGCGAGCAGAGGACCCCTTTCAAGGTTGTCCTTTCCACCCAGTGTTGCAACTTGCTCCTCCAGATCTCTAATGCGAGCTTCTAGAAGGGCAACCTGCTCACATCTGTCACAGCGGTATGCATCCTGGAGCTCTTGCACCAGTTTTGCATACATGTGGCACACTGTGCACTGAGCAAAACCTTCAACCCTGCTATCACTCATTTCCCAGTTACAATACAATTACTTAAATGAAGTTTAAGATGTTACTTACAGGTTAGAGACTCCTGTCTTAACTCCTGTTTTCAACTCCTGGTTATTAACTCCCCACTTTAGTTCAAAATTCCACTTGAGATCACAAAATCCACATGCAAACCACCAACAGGGAGCAAGCTCTTTGGGGAGTTTGTATACCTACCTTTATACACCTGTGAACAATTAACCCCTCCCCTCAATTAGCAGGAAGAAAGAGAAAAAAAAAAAAATGCTGTTTAAAAAGTGACAGAAAAAAGGTCTTTTAAAAACTGCTAGCAAATAAAGGAGGGGAAAAATAGATAAAAACACCCCTAAAAACAACACTTGCAAGCAGAAGCAGTCAAAAGCACAACTCCTGGTTATTAACTCCCCACTTTAGTTCAAAATTCCACTTGAGATCACAAAATCCACATGCAAACCACCAACAGGGAGCAAGCTCTTTGGGGAGTTTGTATACCTACCTTTATACACCTGTGAACAATTAACCCCTCCCCTCAATTAGCAGGAAGAAAGAGAAAAAAAAAAAATGCTGTTTAAAAAGTGACAGAAAAAAGGTCTTTTAAAAACTGCTAGCAAATAAAGGAGGGGAAAAATAGATAAAAACACCCCTAAAAACAACACTTGCAAGCAGAAGCAGTCAAAAGCACAACTCCTGGTTATTAACTCCCCACTTTAGTTCAAAATTCCACTTGAGATCACAAAATCCACATGCAAACCACCAACAGGGAGCAAGCTCTTTGGGGAGTTTGTATACCTACCTTTATACACCTGTGAACAATTAACCCCTCCCCTCAATTAGCAGGAAGAAAGAGAAAAAAAAAAAATGCTGTTTAAAAAGTGACAGAAAAAAGGTCTTTTAAAAACTGCTAGCAAATAAAGGAGGGGAAAAATAGATAAAAACACCCCTAAAAACAACACTTGCAAGCAGAAGCAGTCAAAAGCACAACTCCTGGTTATTAACTCCCCACTTTAGTTCAAAATTCCACTTGAGATCACAAAATCCACATGCAAACCACCAACAGGGAGCAAGCTCTTTGGGGAGTTTGTATACCTACCTTTATACACCTGTGAACAATTAACCCCTCCCCTCAATTAGCAGGAAGAAAGAGAAAAAAAAAAAATGCTGTTTAAAAAGTGACAGAAAAAAGGTCTTTTAAAAACTGCTAGCAAATAAAGGAGGGGAAAAATAGATAAAAACACCCCTAAAAACAACACTTGCAAGCAGAAGCAGTCAAAAGCACAACTCCTGGTTATTAACTCCCCACTTTAGTTCAAAATTCCACTTGAGATCACAAAATCCACATGCAAACCACCAACAGGGAGCAAGCTCTTTGGGGAGTTTGTATACCTACCTTTATACACCTGTGAACAATTAACCCCTCCCCTCAATTAGCAGGAAGAAAGAGAAAAAAAAAAAAAAATGCTGTTTAAAAAGTGACAGAAAAAAGGTCTTTTAAAAACTGCTAGCAAATAAAGGAGGGGAAAAATAGATAAAAACACCCCTAAAAACAACACTTGCAAGCAGAAGCAGTCAAAAGCACAACTCCTGGTTATTAACTCCCCACTTTAGTTCAAAATTCCACTTGAGATCACAAAATCCACATGCAAACCACCAACAGGGAGCAAGCTCTTTGGGGAGTTTGTATACCTACCTTTATACACCTGTGAACAATTAACCCCTCCCCTCAATTAGCAGGAAGAAAGAGAAAAAAAAAAAATGCTGTTTAAAAAGTGACAGAAAAAAGGTCTTTTAAAAACTGCTAGCAAATAAAGGAGGGGAAAAATAGATAAAAACACCCCTAAAAACAACACTTGCAAGCAGAAGCAGTCAAAAGCACAACTCCTGGTTATTAACTCCCCACTTTAGTTCAAAATTCCACTTGAGATCACAAAATCCACATGCAAACCACCAACAGGGAGCAAGCTCTTTGGGGAGTTTGTATACCTACCTTTATACACCTGTGAACAATTAACCCCTCCCCTCAATTAGCAGGAAGAAAGAGAAAAAAAAAAAAATGCTGTTTAAAAAGTGACAGAAAAAAGGTCTTTTAAAAACTGCTAGCAAATAAAGGAGGGGAAAAATAGATAAAAACACCCCTAAAAACAACACTTGCAAGCAGAAGCAGTCAAAAGCACAACTCCTGGTTATTAACTCCCCACTTTAGTTCAAAATTCCACTTGAGATCACAAAATCCACATGCAAACCACCAACAGGGAGCAAGCTCTTTGGGGAGTTTGTATACCTACCTTTATACACCTGTGAACAATTAACCCCTCCCCTCAATTAGCAGGAAGAAAGAGAAAAAAAAAAAAATGCTGTTTAAAAAGTGACAGAAAAAAGGTCTTTTAAAAACTGCTAGCAAATAAAGGAGGGGAAAAATAGATAAAAACACCCCTAAAAACAACACTTGCAAGCAGAAGCAGTCAAAAGCACAACTCCTGGTTATTAACTCCCCACTTTAGTTCAAAATTCCACTTGAGATCACAAAATCCACATGCAAACCACCAACAGGGAGCAAGCTCTTTGGGGAGTTTGTATACCTACCTTTATACACCTGTGAACAATTAACCCCTCCCCTCAATTAGCAGGAAGAAAGAGAAAAAAAAAAAATGCTGTTTAAAAAGTGACAGAAAAAAGGTCTTTTAAAAACTGCTAGCAAATAAAGGAGGGGAAAAATAGATAAAAACACCCCTAAAAACAACACTTGCAAGCAGAAGCAGTTAAAAGCACAACTCCTGGTTATTAACTCCCCACTTTAGTTCAAAATTCCACTTGAGATCACAAAATCCACATGCAAACCACCAACAGGGAGCAAAAAGTGTTCAAGAGAGGAAAAAAAAAAGGCATGGGTTATGGAGACATCCAACGACAGACCCCTATAAGCTCTCCCCATCCCCCATAATTCCCAAATAAGTTGAGGACTTTCTAAATTCCAGCCAATTCCTCCAAGTATCCTGGAATCTTGTTCCTACCCCCCTTTGAAGATATATTAGTTCTTCCATAATCCTCATTCTATCTATTTCCCTCAACCACTCTCCTACCCCTGGTATTTCCTTTACTTTCCAATATCTCGGAATCAATGCTTTCGCTGCATTCAGCAAAAATGGGGTAAGTGCTGTCCTATATTTTTTCCCTAGGGCCCTCGGTCGCATGGAACAAGCATTTCCAGGGATCCAGTTCTATTTCCGTCCCATCAATCACTTTAATTAGGCCCAGCACTTCTTCCCTGTATGACTGAATTAAGCTACATTGCCACCATATATGGGCATGAGTTCCCTCCTTCCCACATTCTCTCCAGCATAAGGTTGATGGGTCATGATTCATTTTATGCATTTTAGATGGAACATAATACCACTTAACCATTAGTTTATAATTCATTTCCTTTGTCCTTGTATCCATTGAACTGGAATGGATATAGTCCATGACTTTCCCTTTCAATTTTTACGAAATTGATTGATTCAGTTCGCCTTCCCATCTCCCCAGAGGTGACATAGCCTCATCCTCCATCAAAGTTATTAAAGAGGAAGTAAACCCTGATGGGTTTACTTCCTCTTTTTTTCCCTGCAAAGGTAAAGCATAATGGACGACTATGCATCGCATAGTAGCTCATTATGTGTCACTTGCCTGACACAGGAGCCAGCGAAGTCGCCGCTGATCCCTGTAGTCCGCCGCATCCATGTTGCTGGTGGCGTCTCGCAGCTCCGACGAATCACAGCGGCGAAGCCGCGATGACGTCACTCCCGCGCATGCGCACGGGAGTCGCGTCTCGCAGCTCCGCCGCTGCCACTCGGCGAAGCCGCGATGACGTCACTCCCGCGCATGCGCACGGGAGTCGACAAATTAGGCAAATCCATTCATGGATTTGCCGCATTTAGTGCGCCTGCGCGCCGCTGTCTACGGCGCATGCACCGTAGACAGCGGTGCCCATTTTCGGGCAAATATCTCCTAAACCATATAGGTTTAGGAGATATTGCTTGGACCTACAGGTAAGCCTTAATCTAGGCTTACCTGTAGGTCCAAGTTGTTTGGAAGGGTTTACTTCCTCTTTAAGATCCTATATATTTTAGAGATCCCCTGTCTACCCATTCCCCCTCGGTCAATCAATTTTTCCCAGGGATTTAAGCTATCACCTGAGCGGAGAGGTTTAGGGAGGGACTCTACAAAGTGTTGGAGTTGTCTATACCTCCATCCGTCCCACGGTGTTCTACCGTATTTCTCTCGTAACTCCGCTAGGGAACACAAGCTATTTACTTTTATCACGTCCCTTAATCTCAGTTGGTCCCTATGGGTCCATTTTAAGAACATTTTATTTTCTTTCCCCGGGGGAAAATAATTATTTCCTGACAGGGGCATTAGGGGGCTATTATTTTGTCCTACTGTACCTTTAAGTACCCCATCCCATGCTCTTAATGTTTCCATTGTAATCGGGGATATTCCTCTAGGGAGACCTCTGAACTTCATTGGAATCCAGATGGTCTGACTCAGGGCAACTTTACTCATGTTATCTTCTAGTAATACCCATTTTTTATATGAGGCATTGTAAACCCAATCCAAAATTCTCCTCACTACCGCTGCTATATGGTATTTTTGAAAGTCTGGAAGGGATATCCCTCCCTTTTCCTTAGGTCTACTCATTGTCTTATAGGAAATACGACTTCCTCTTCTATTCCATATGAATTTCTGGTTCAAGGATTTAATAATTTTAAAATAAGCCCTTGGGACATTAATCAGGAGACTTTGGAAGATATATAAAGCTTTTGGAAGGATCATCATTTTAATTACACTTGTCCTACCGAACCATGACAGTCTATGTGCTGGGTATCCTTTAACCACTTCCCGACCAGCGCACGACGATGTACGTCGACAGAATGGCACGGGCAGGCATATTGGCGTACATGTACGTCCAATCTTCAATGCCGCCCTGCCATTGGGAGCGCGCCGCCGACGGCGCGCTCCCGCACTGGTTGGGACCCCCGTGAGTCTGGTCGCGGGACCCGCGGACTCGATCGCCACGGGCATACCCGCGATCGTCTCACGGGACGGCTGAATGGAGGAAATGCCGTGTAAACAGCATTTCTCCATTCTGCCTAGCAACTAGTGACGCTGATCTCTGCTCCATGTGATTGGAGCAGAGATCAGTGTTCACTAAATGAAAGCCCAACCCCCCCACAGTTAGTAACACACCCCTAGGAACACTTAACCCCTACACTGCCACCCACTGGTTAACCCTTTCACTGCCAGTGTCATTTACACAGGAATCACTGCATTTATATAGCAGTGATTACTGTATAAATGACAATGGTCCCAAAAATGTGTCAAAAATGTCCGATGGGTCCCCCACAATGTCGCAGTCACAATAAAAATCGCTGATTGCCGCCATTACTAGTAAAAAAAAATAAAATAAAAAATTAATAAAAATGCTATAAAACGATCCCTATTTTGTAAACGCGATAACTTTTGCGCAAACCAATATTCGCTTATTGCGATTTTTTTTTTTATTTTTTTTTTATTTTTTATTTTTTTTACCAAAAATATGTAGAAGAATACGTATCGGCCTAAACTGAGGGAAAAAAATGTTTTTTTATATATTTTTGGGGGATATTTATTATAACAAAAAGTAAAAAATTTGTTTTTTTTTTTCAAAATTGTCGCTCTATTTTTGTTTATAGAGCAAAAAAAAAAAAAGCAGGGGTGATCAAATGCCACCAAAAGAAAGCTCTATTTGTGGGAAAAAAAGGACGTTAATTTTGTTTGGGAGCCACGTTGCACGACCGCGCAATTGTCAGTTAAAGCGACGCAGTGCCGAATCGCAAAAAGTGGTCTGGTCTTTGACCAGCAAAATGGTCCGGTCTGAAAGTGGTTAAGATCTTGTTTAATTCTATTTAGGAGAGGAAGATGGTTATCCTGATATAAATCTGCTAGTGATGTCAAGTATACTCCCAAATACTTTAGGCCCCTCTCTTTCCACACAAAGGGGAAAAGAGCTCTAAGTTCTCTTCTCTCCTTTGGGGAAGTATAGACATTTAGTATCTCAGTTTTCTCCCTATTAATCTTAAAATTCGAGACACTCCCGTATTCGTCTAACTCCTGCAGGATCCTAGGGAGAGACTGCTTAGGATTCGTTATATAAAGCATAATATCATCTGCGAATGCAGATATCTTATGCTCATTCCCTAAGACCTTTATTCCTTCAATTTCATAATTCGCTCTTATGGATGCCAAAAGAGGTTCCAAAGAGAATATAAAAAGTAAAGGAGAAAGTGGGCATCCCTGACGTGTCCCATGAAAGAATTTGATAAAGTTCCATTCACCTGAATCTGAGCTGTGGGGTTGGAATATAAAGCCTCTATCCACCTTAACATTCTTGGGCCAAAGCCAAATTTATGTAGTGTCTGCAGCATATATTCCCACTCGAACCTATCAAAGGCCTTTTCAGCGTCTACCGATAGAAAAGGGGAAGACTGCTTCCTCTTTTTAGCTTCATGCATTAAAAGGGTTGTCCTCAAAATATTGTCCCTCGCCTCCCTCCCTGGTACAAAGCCTGCCTGATCTCCTTCTATGCAGTTTGGCATATATTGTTTCAGTCTCTCAGCCAGGATCATTGCATACATTTTTACATCCTCCTTAATCAGAGAGATGGGTCTAAAGCTGGAACATAATGTTGGGTCTTTCCCTTCCTTTTGCTAATATAGTTATAAAGGCCCCCAGAGCTTCCTTGCGTATCTCTCTTCCTCCCCCAATTGAATTCATATACTGATGGAAATAAGGTGTCAAAGGTCCCATAAACTTTTTAAAGTATAGTGACGTATACCCATCGGGCCCTGGACTTTTCCCATTCTTGCTATCCTTGATTGCCCTCTCTATTTCCGCCATATCCCTATCGAGTATACCAGCATCCTCCTCTTTTATCCTCGGTAGCTCTACCTTCCGAAGATATTGTCGATTTTTTTTTTCCCCTTCTATTTTGTTTATCCTTGGGGTCCTGGCTGTCATTCACCTTATATAATAGCTGATAGTATTCTGAGAAGATGTTACTAATGTCTCTTGTTGAATATTTCATTTACTCCCTTCTTGTCTTTAATTTTTGCAATATAATTATAGTTTCTTCTAGGTTTAATTACCCCTGCTAGAACTCTGCCCGATTTGTTACCAAATTCATATTGCCTTTTGGCAGACTTCAAAAAGACCTGCCTAGTTTCCTGCTCTAATAGCTCTCTCAATGCTTCCTGTTTTCCTGTTAATTCAACCATTATTTTATGGTCGTTTAACCCTTTATGTAACTGTTCCAACTCCTGGATTTCCTGTAAAATCAGTAGTTTTCGCGCTATCCATATTTTCCTTTTTTTGGCTGCTTCCGCAATCAATCTTCCTCTCGTATATACCTTATGAGTCTCCCACAAGACCGTTGGTGTAATATTCTCTACATTGTTTTCTTTAAAAAATAAATTCAAATCCATTTCTAGAGCCTCGAATATTTTATGGTCATGTAAGAGAGACTCATCCAACCATAATCTTTGCCTATCCGGTATATCTTCTAAGTCCAGTGTGGCCATGACGGGAGCATGATCCGATAGGGTTATTGACTTCACTTCTACTTCCCTCAACCCCTTTAGGAGCTGATGATCTAGAAAAATATAGTCAATTCTTGAGTAGGAACAATGCGCCTGAGAATAAGTGAAATCCTTCCCCCTTGGATGCACAATTCTCCATACCTCAACCAATTGCTGCTGATGCAATTTTTTGTTTCATTACCTTAAAATATTTGCCTTCTGACCGTAAAGATGGAGGTTGGGCATCCAGGGCTGGGTCAAATACAAAGTTAAGATCCCCTGCCATGATCACCCCTCCCTCCTTAAAACGTTCTAATTTATTCAATACTTTCCCAAAAAAAGGGCAGGGAAGAGAATTGGGGCAGTAGACATTAACCAATGTGTACATTTTATTAAAAATAGAGCCTTTAATAAGTAAGTACCTCCCTTAAAAATCTGATTCCATGGCTTTTAGAGTAAAGGGAGTATTTCTATCAAATCCAATGACAATTCCTGTAGACCTCTTACTAGAGGAATATCCATGGAACCAGGTTGGGTAATTTTTAGAATTCAAACCACTACTAGGTGACCATTTTAAGGTGAGTCTCTTGTAGAAAAACAATATTTGAAGACCACTTTTTCAGTTCCTGTGAGATCTGGTACCTCTTGTTGGGGCTGTTTAGCCCTCTCACATTATATGTAACAATCTTCAGGGGGGCCATTTTTCACAGGAATTAAACCTCATCCGTAAATGTTCCATCACGAAGCCAAAATCAAAAAGAATTTTTTTTTTTTACCAGGATCGATCCAGTCAATACACCGTACAGTAACCAATGTGAAAAAACATATTCTACCCCAACCATATCTCCCCTCCCTCCTCCCTACCCTCTGTACATTGAATATAAATGTTATCGTCCTCCAGACTAGCACCTATTACAAGATCCCAGCCCTGGTTGGACCTTCCTTTAGGGATTATAAGTGTCCGAATGGGCCCCCGGGCCTCACCCCCTTTCGGGGGTGGTCCCAGGGGAAGCATGCGGCCACACTCCTCCCCCCGAGGCGAGCCTACTTAAATTCGTCCCTGCCCTAAGAATTCTATCTCTTCCCTTTTCTTTCTTCTTTCCTTACCTTTCCTGCCTTATTCGTACCCCAAAACCTATTATATATTTGTACGTTTGCGCAGATTTTTCCTCTTCCTACCCCTTCTCCTCCCCTCTTAAGAGCGCTATGCTCTAGTCCAAGGTTGGTCTCTCAATTTTAGCCAATCTGGGGGCTTCTTCTCCCAGTTTTCTAGATTGGCATATCTAATTTATTACAAAATTCTTTCAAATCCTCTGGGAATTGTAAAGTAGCTGATATTCCCTGATTTTTAGCTATCGGGCATGCTGGAAAACCCCATCTGTAAGTAATCTTCTTCTCTTGTAGTTTGATTTATTAAAGGTTTAAGGGCCCTTCTGCGGCTCAGTGTCTCTTGTGAAAGATCAGAAAAAATAAGCAACGTAGCTCCCTCATATTTAATGGCTTCAGAACTTCTCGCGTCTTGCAGGACTTGTTGTTTTACTTCATACTGGGTAAATCTCACTATTGCATCTCTCTCCATCTCAGATCTTAACTTCACCTTTGTATTCTATGTAGTCTATCAAAAGCTATGTGAGATATTACTTCTCTTTTCATTTATTTTGTTAAACACTTCACGAAGCGCTGTCTCCAACTCAGTACTTCTTACAGATTCTGGCAAGCCGCGGATTCTTAGGTTATTTCGTCTATTCCTGTTTTCCTGATCCTCCAATTTATATCTAATGTCTCTCATTTCTGTCCAATCCAAGTCCGCCCTTTTCTGTAGTTCCAAGATGGCTTTTTTTTGTTCTTCTAATTGTATTTCCGATTCTTCTACCCTCTTTAAGACATTCTGAATATCTGCACGAGTTGCTTTTAATTCACCTTTAATCATACCTTCTAGATGTGACAACATTTCTGCCATGTCCTGTTTAGTAGGGAGTGATTGGGGATTAACTCCTTCCTTTTCTAATTCCCACATTTTTCCCAACTCCTTTTGCTGATGTCGTTCTCTCGAACCTTTCTGTGGGGTTATTCCTTCTATATGGGGATTTATGCTTTTCTGTCTTTCCTGGGCATAGGGCATTCCCTCCCCCCCTTTCCACGTCCTGTTCCCCCCTCTGATCTCCTCTGCCCTGGGCCATATAAGTTTTTATAGAATTCCCTTTCCCACTTTCTATTTGACCCGCTTTAGCTCCGCTCCTTACCATTGTACCCTCTTACCCCTCTCTCCACAATATAGCTTTCGAGTTTACGCTGATAAATGTTAATGCTGTCTTACTTTGTTCACCTGCCTAATCTCCTCCAAAAGCTATAATTATTATAATCTCTAGGTAACAGGCACCTTTTCCCTGTCTACTCCCTTTTATTCTTCTCTCCCTCCCCGCCTGGTGCTAAAGTGCTAACGTGCTATATACGATCAATTGTACAGAATATTTTCTTGGTGGTTTACAATTTTCCAAAAGCACGAGTTATAAATCATAGTATATATCCCAACAGTTATAAGTTTTTTTTATAGATATAGAAAACACCCTTTAAGAAGAAAAAGAAACTCAGGCACAGCTAGTGCAGATCCGCTAAAGTGTAAAAAAATTAATAAAAATAATAACTGCGAAAGTGCAACGCATGCAAAAAGTGCAAAATATCGCAAAAAAATGTGTCAGAGAAAAAAAACAAGGCACTGTCAGTCAAAGTCCGCAAAAAGTGCAGGTAGTGCTCAAGATGCAAAAGTGCAAAGATGTGCAAATCCACAAAAAAATCAATAAAAAAAAAATGCAAAAGATGCAGAAAGTGCAAAATATTAAATTTTTTTAAAAAAATTCACTTTTTGGGGGGAAGGGAGATAAATCAAACCTAGGGCTGGGGAGGGGAAAAGGAGGGGGGAGCGGAATGGGGGGGGGGAACACTTATAAGGATTAAAGTAGTTATTTATTATTTCCCTTAACTTCCTAGAGCGTACCTAAACCAAATCATACGCCTTTTTATCTACCAAAAAAATTAAGGGGGGGGACAAAATGATGCAGGGGAGAAAAAAACAACCCCATATAAATGACAATAAACAATTATATCACATGTCCACATATCCAATCAGTTGATAATTTAAGGAAGTGATATCCAGTAATGTCCAGAGATTTCAGCTGTAGAAAAAAAAATATATATATCAGATATTCATATGTCCTAATGTCTGATCATCTGGGAGGGAAAGAGAGAAGATATTATCCAATAGTTTCACCAGGAGCCTTCGCCCACAATTTATATTTAATTCATAAATGGCTACTTCAGACAATAAATGTTTATAATTTATACATTCATGTAGGTTCCACAGCTCAGACTCCCCCAATTCCTGCAGCAGTATATCCTATATTCCACTAAAAAAGAAGGGGGTTTTTTGTATAGATCAATGCTTTCTTACTTCAGCTATCTTCAGCGGTCTCTGCACTTCAGTGCAGTTCGTCTCAATTCACATTTCCCTAAAGCTCAACAAAAAAGAAGGGGAGAAAGACAGCAGATCCCTCATCCAATTAACGTTTTTTTAGGGAGACCAGTGGCGGCAATAGAAACATATGCTGGTTTTAATTGTTCTATAGGCAGGAGAAATTTCAACCTCATCCAGCCTCCCGCAGCAGTCAGTGGAAAGTAAGCGGAGTAAGCAGAGATTTCTTGTTTTCCCCCAAGCTTCAAATCTCAAATCTTAAGTCCACCGCAATACAACTGTATAGCTATGGCTGCAACCCACTTTCTCTCTCCCCCTTACCACCTCTATGCCGCCTCGCTGACGTCTTTCTCTCTTTTCGGGTTTCGGAGTCAGATGCTCTCTCTCATGGGAAAGGCTCGGCAGGCAATCTCCACACTGATCCACGTCCCTCACACCGGGGGTCCCGGATCACTCCTCCTTCCACCGACCTTCGTCACCTCCCTCCTCCGCTTCAGCTGTGCTCGTCTAGCAGACTTCTTTGCATCTGGCTCTATACTGGAATCTGACGGCAGGTACTTGGGCTCCGGGAACTCCTTGTCACTAGCACGCTACAGACATGCTTTCAGCTCGCCTCTGGGGATGCACGCCTCCGGCCACGGCCTTCAGCTGGTGTGTAGCTCCACCTCCCAAAGTTGACAACTTTGTGTAGAACAAGAGATCCGCTAGCAGGCGGAACAGACGCATTAGTCTTCCAATGGGATACGTTTTCACTGATCTATGCATTTCCTCTAGTTCTGCTACTTCCGTGCCTTTTCCGCAGGATTAAGCAGGAACGAAAGGAGGATTCTGGTGGCCCCAGTGGGTCCCAGAAGATCTTGATTTACTGAGACCATATAGATGGCAGTAGGAGTCCTTCGGTCTGGTATTTTCATCCTACCTTACGGACAAAAAATTTAACGGGTTTGACTGTTGAATCCCACTTTATAAAAGATTGTGGGTGATCTCTTCGGTAGTGTCTACTTTGATTAATGCCAGGAAGCCGGCTTCCAGAATCACTTACTATAGCATCTGGAAGGCATATGTTTTTTGGTGTGGATCCAGGGGTTGGCACCCCAGGAAGTATGTCATAGGCAGGATCCCTGATTTCCTGCTTATGGGATCTGAAATGAAGCTGACCTTGACTTCTATCAAAAGCCAGATCCCGGCCTTGTCATTGTAATTTCAATGTCATCTTGCTTTGCACTCTTGGTGCATAGCTTATTCAGGGGGTAACACAAATGAATCCCCCTATCAAGGCACCTCTAAATGGGATTTAAAATTGGTCTTATCGGCTTTGCTGAATCGGCTGTTTGAGCCTTTACGAGAAATTCCCTTAGTTCTTTTTGACCAGAGAGAATCTTTTTGGTTGCCGTTTCTTCTGCTAGAAGAGTATCAGAACTAGCAGCTCTGTCTTGTAAAGAGCCATATTTGGTCATGCATAAGGATGAGGTGGTTTGCCTACCAAAAGTGGTAACGGGTTTTCATTTAAACCAAGATATTATTTCTTCTTTCTCCCAGAGCCTCAATCTAGGGAAGAGAAGGCACTACATTCCCTTGATGTAGTAAGAGCGATCAGAGTCTATTTAAAGGCGACCGCTCAGGTTCGCAAAACATGTTTTGTTTGTACTGCCAGAGGGTCCAAAATGTGGACAAGCAGCGTCAAAATCCACTATTTTTACCAGATGGATTTGTCAAGTGATTATGTTAGAGCACACTCATCCAGGGCGATTTATGCCTCTTGGGTGGTGCATCATCAGGCCTCTATGGCTCAGATCTGTAAGGCCGCGACTTGGTCTTTTGTTCATACATTTATCAGATTTTATCAAATTGATTGTAAAGGTCATGAGGATATTGCCTTTGGGCGCAGTATACTGCAGGCTGCAGTATGAGTCCTCTGGCTTCCTGTTTTTTTGTTGTCTCCCTCCCATCAGTTGCCATTGCTATGGGACATCCCACATATTAAGTACTATGGCTCTGTGTCCCCTGATATAAGAAAAGAAAACGGGATTTTTAGAACTGATTACCTGTAAAATCCTTTTCTTTGATGTACATCAGGGGAAATAGAGGTCCCTCCCTTCTTGGTATACACTTGTATTGCTTGGCTACAAAACTGAGGACTCCCAGTAGTGGGAGGGGTTATATAGGGAGTACACTTCCTGCCTTAGGGCGTGCCAGTGTCCATCACCTATCAGTGGCCCTATAACCCACATAGTAAGTACTATGGTTCTGTGTCCCCTGATGTACATCAAAGAAAATGATTTTACAGGTAAGCTATTTTAAAAATCCTGTTTTTACTAGTAATGTCGGCGATCAGCAATTTTTATTGTGACGCCGACATTATGGCGGACACATCGGACAAATTTGACACATTTATGGGACCATTGGCATTAATACAGCGATCAATGCTATAAAATTGCATTGATTACTGTGAAAATGTCACCGGCAGTGAAGGGGTTAACCAATAGGGGGCGGGGAGGGGTTAAGTGTGTCCTAGGGGAGTGTTTCTAACTGGGGGATGGGCTGTGTGTGATGTGACACTGATTGCTGCTCCCGATGACAGGGGGCAGGCGATCAGTGTTCTGTTATTAGACGGAACGGGGAGATGCTGTTTACATTGGCATCTCCTCGTTCACCTCCGTGACACGATCGCGGGTATCTCCGCCGCGGGCACGGTCATGGAGCTCGTGGCAGGCGTGCACATGACGGGAAATTCAAAGTAACGTACGGGTCATTCAGCCGAAGCATATTTGCCGACAGCGGTCGGCAAGTGGTTAACATGGTTTACATATGGGACACATTCACATTATGCTTTTTTTTTTTTTTTTTTTTTTTTTTTTTTTTTTTTGGAAAGGGTCAGGAACTTTTTAAACATAAAACGGTAAATAGAATTTAATGGAGAAGCTGCAGAAAAAGCATGTAGTGCGTTTTTTGCTGCGTTTTTTTGTATTTTGCTGTTTTTTTTTTTTTTTTTTTTTGCTGCGTTTTGTGTTCAACCACTTTAACCACTACAATACAGGGCACTTTCGCCCCCTTCCTTCCCAGCCCAATTTTCAGCTTTCATCGCTCTCGCACTTTCAATGACAATTACACGGTCATGCTACACTGTACCCAAATTAAATTTTTATCATTTAGTTCGCACAAATAGCTTTATTTTGGTGGTATTTATTCACGACTCAGTTTTTTATTTTTTGCGATATAAGCGCAAAAAGAGCGGGAATTTGGGGAAAAAAACAATATTTTCTTCTTTCTATTTTAAAAGAAATGCAATAAAATCGAATTTTGTCATAATTTAAGCCAAAATGTATTCTGCTACGTGTTTTTGGTAAAAAAAAAAAAAATTCAGTTAGAGCCGGTTCACACAGGGGCGACATGACTTCCAGGACGACTTTGTGAGGCAACTTGGAGACGACTTGAACGTGACTTAGACACGACATGGGGCGACTTACAACACGACTTTGTCGCCCCAGGCCAGGCGACTTTTGCCGTGGCCAATCGGAGAATGAGCTCTGAAGGGGGGAACTCCACGCCAAATTTATGAAAACGTTTTTTGGCGTGGGTTCCCCCTCCGAGAGCATACCAGGCCCTTAGGTCTGGTATGGATTCTACGGGGAACCACCTACGCCGAAAAAATGGCGTGGGGGTCCCCCCCAGATGCATACCAGACCCTTTTCTGAGCACGCTACCCGGCCGCCCAGGAAAGGGGGTGGAGATGAACGAGCGCCGCTCTGAGGGGAACCCACGCCAAATTTTTTTCAGAAATTTTGCCGTGGGAGTTCCCCCCTCAGAGCTGATAATTCCGTGAGAGTCGCCTCCGTATAGACGGAGATCCGACTTGGAGGCGACCTCCATTGAAATCAACGGGTACCAGTCGCCTACAAGTCGGATTGAAGTAGTACAGGAACCTTTTCTGAAGTCGGAGCGACTTCAGTAGCGTGCATTAAGACGGCTCTCATTCACTTGATTTTTACATGTTGTCCGACCTGAGGTGACTAGAGGCTACCGGAAGTCGGATCTGAGTCGCCCCCTGTGTGAACCGGCTCTCAAGTGTATAATAATTGGTTTGTGTGATCACTGACATATGTACGCAAATGATCATGTACAGATGTGCGCAGGTGATCACGGACGTGTGCAGATAATCATTGGGACATGTGATTTTTAGTGGGACATATGTGGGGGACATGTGTTTTTATTATTTGGGGACATGTGTTTTATACTAGACTGGTGATCAGTGAGTAAAAAGCTGTAAAAACAGCTCATACTCACAGATCACCAGCCGGCTGCAGCGACTTCCGTGTGAGGAGAGCCGATTGCCTAGCAACCGGCTGTTTGTTTACATCACATGACGGCTGTGATTGGACACGGCCATCATGTGATCAGGAGGGTCAATCACAGAGCTCTCCTGCCGATCCGAGATGCGCCGTGTCCGGGTGACATGAGCGCATCGGGATCGCGGCACGCTCCTGAATGTCCAGTCAGAAGGAGGCGGCTCCCACCTGGCCGTATATATACACATTGGCCGGGTGGGAAGTAGTTAAGGACCGAGCCTCTTCCTGAGATTTGGTGTTTACAAGTTAAAAACACTTTCTTTGCTAGAAAATTGCTTAGAACCTCCAAACATATATTTTTTTCCTAACGCCCTAGAGAATAAAATGG
This sequence comes from Lithobates pipiens, assembly GCF_037356315.1. Lineage (NCBI taxonomy): Eukaryota > Metazoa > Chordata > Amphibia > Anura > Ranidae > Lithobates > Lithobates pipiens. The sequence goes on from NW_027507785.1 coordinate 214,647,893, forward strand.
AAAAAAAATAAATAAATAAAAATAAAAAACAGTAAAGTTAGCCCAAATTTTTATTTTTTATATATATATTGTGAAAAATGTTACGCCGAGTAAATTGATGGCCAACATGTCACGCTTCAAAACTGCGCCCGCTCATGGAATGGCGACAAACTTTCCCCCTAAAAATCTCCATAGAATTATTGCTCTCGCTCTAATGATCGCAGCGATATCTCACATGTGGTTTGAACAGCGTTTTCATATGCAGATGCTGCTCATGTTTGCGTCTGCTTCTGCACGCCAGCTCGTGGGATTTATTTTACTTTATTTTTACACTGTTCTTTTAAAAAAAAAAAAAAAAAAAACTGTCAAAATGTCAAATGTAAACATCCCTTGTAATAGAAAAAAAAAAAGCATGACAGAACCTCTTCAATATGAGATCTGGGGTCAAAAAGACCTCAGATCTCCTATTTACACTAAAATGCAATAAAAAAAAAAGTTTCTTTACAAGCTATGGGTGGAAGTTGCGTTTTGACGTCGCTTCCACCCTGCAATGGTGTGGAGATGGGTGGGGGCCATCACTCATCTCCATACTAAGCCAGAGAGAGGACCTGATCACCTCTGTCACTACCGATGGCTCCAGTAAGCGTCAGAGAGTGGCATGGGGGGGGGGGGCCTTCTGCCGCTGATAAAAGTGATCTTGTGGCAAAGCCGCTGCAGAGATCACTTTTATCTGAAACCAGACCACTCACTGAAGAAGGGGATACTGGGGTTATGGTAGCTAGCTGTTGCCATAACGACGATATCCCTCTTCAAAGTGCCAATGTATATCGGCATGAGCCGGTCCAGAAGTGGTTATGCCCAAAAAACGCATGTGTAAAAGGCACTGTAGAAACAGATCAAAAGCAAACTGCTTAGGTGTAAACCATGCCTTTTAATGAGCATTTTTCTTAGAGTGGAGAGGCCCCACTGAGAGGGTATTTTTTCCTGGTGCCTAGGGTTAGAGTTGTAAAGGCAGAAGTTATATATATATATATTTTTTTTTTTTTACCTTAATGCAGTAAGATATACAAATCTTCTGTGTTTAGCAGCCTCCCCAGCACCCCCTAATTACTTACCTGAGCCCCATCCCTCCAACAGTGTCCACAAGTGTCTTAGCCATCCAGGCCTCTCCTCCTGATTGGCTGAGACGCAGCACCGGCACCATTGGCTCCCTGTGCAGTCAGTGAATCAGGGGAGAGAGGGGCGGGGCCAGGTTAGGGCTCTGTGTCTGAATGGACACAAGGAGCTGTGACTTGGCTCGGGTGTCCTCATAGCAAGCTACTTGCTGTGGGGGCACTCGACAGGAGGGAGGGGCCAGGAGCAGCAAAGAGGGACCACAGACGAGGAGGATTCAGGCTGCTCTGCAAAACCAACTGCACAAGGTGGTAAGTATAACATGTATATTCCCTTTTTTTTTTTTAACTTGACTTTACAATCACTTTAAGCTTTCTTTTTCTTTTTTTCTGCAAAGACACTTATGTTTCACTACCTGCTAAGATTTAAGTTATGCCTCCTGTTTTAGTCCTTCTCTAACTAATGCATTGTTTCCTTTTCTGCAGGATCTTGTTGTTCGGATGACAGATGATACAGATCTTTTCTTTTTGTATAATCTTGTCATTTCTGAAGATGATTTCCAAAGCCTGAAGTTACAGCAGAGTCTGCTGGTAGACTACACAGCATTTCCTCAAAAGTTTATCGATTTACTGCATCAGTGTGTTAATGAGGAGAACAAAGATGCACCTAGGTAAGGAACATGTTTATTGCAAGTTGCATGAGGTATTGCTGAAGTCTCTTAGTACTTTAAATCAATGAATTTTTGATTGTTTTTTTTTCCCCCAAAAAAAAATGAAAACATTGTGGAGGTGCTGTGATTATACAGAGCTATAACATTCCACAGGTTTTGTACCAAACATGGTAATATAGCCAGTGGTGTATTTAGGTTTTGTGCTGCCCTAGGTCTGACTAAACTTGTGCACCCCCTAATTTAAATATGACCCACCCCTTTGTCAATTTCATGCCCCTTCCTGTTTAAGACCTGCCCTGTCATCTGTAAACTACACCCCTTCCTCTTTAGGTTCTATTTTTTCTTCTTGGAGCCCCACCTCTTCCTCTCTGCACATTAAAAGTGGGTACCAAGGGCAGGCCCCCATCAGTGCCCATCAAGGCAGGCCCCATCAGTGGTCTCCAATTGTATTCTAATCACACCAAATTATGTGAGCAGACTGCAGTTCCTCTTTAAGCACCTGTTCACATTGGGCTGATTTGGAATGTGATTTGACATGTCAAATCGGTTATTGCTGGCAATGGCACCAACTTTGCGGCAATGCACCAATTCACAAAAGTAGTTCCTGCACTACATTTGGTGATTTTGTGGTGCGATTCGTCTAGACATCGTTCCTGCAAAGATGTCTGTCAAATCGCCCCAAAAGTTGGACTGCATTGCCAGTTTGAAATTGTGCAAGTTCAGCTGAGCTCACACGATTTCTATCCTGCATCAGTGTGAACCTGGGCTCAATGTAGTCAGGAGGATGGGTAATAAAATCCAGCCTGATCTATGATCAGAAATTACACTTTTCTTCATATGTCAGAAGGCAGCATTAGCCATACAGGTAGCTATGAAAGGTTTCACGCTGCCAGCAGGCCATGTTGGCGGTAAAGTGACGCTAGTTTTAGCGGCGCCTTTCAGCCGATAGCAGGGCACTTGTAACCGCTAGCGGCCGAAGAAAGGGTTATATGCACCTGAAAAGCGCCACTGCTGAAACGCTTTGCAGGCGCTTCGGCAGCGGTGCCCGTTCATTTCAATGGGCAGGGGCAGTAGAGGAGAGGTGTATACAGCGCTCCCACACTGCCCCAAAGATGCTGCTTGCAGGACTTTTTCTAACGTCTTGCAAGCGCAGCGCCCCAGTGTGAAAGCACTCGGACTCATGCTGGGACTGCAGGGGAGGCGCTTTACAGGTGCTATTTTTAGTCCAAAAGGTCCTAACAGGAGAGGTCCTGTGTCGCCTAAGCCAAAATACAGCACTGAATATAGTTGGACACCACCTGATAAAAATTGTAACTAATGAACCTGGTGTCAGAAGTGTACAAAAATAGTGCAGCAGGAAAAGGGGGGTGGTTGGAAGACATAATTAGGTAACAACCTAAAAATGTGGATTTCCCCCCCCCCCCCCCCCCCTTTTTTTTTTTTTTTTTTTTTTTTTTTTTTTATCATGACAGTGGTCACCAGGACAAAGAGAAAGGGGTTGTGCCTCATTCATACTGTCGCTCCTTTTGGCTTTTCTAAATGCAGGAGAAGCCACCTGGGAAGTGTAAACAGCCTTTGCCTCCCCAGCTTTTTTTTTTTGTTTTTTTTTTTTTTTGTTTTGGTGCATTTAGATTTTCCCGCTTTAACCTTTTTTACTACCAACTTTTTTTTTTTTATTATTAAAATAATAAACATGTTATACTTACCTGCTCTGTGCAGTGGTTTTGCACAGAGCCACCCCTGATCCTCCTCTTCTTGGGTCCCCCATCTGTGCTCCTGGCTTCTTCTGCTGTGTGAGAGCCTCTGCTCTTGTGCACATCACTGGATCGGGTAGTATTAAGGGGAGCTGGGGGGAACATTCTGAAGGTTTTTTTACCTTCATGCATAGAATGTGTGAATCTAAAAAGCCTTTAGAACCACTTTAAAGCACTGTACAAGCCATCACTAGAGTTATCCGTCAATAGCCCTAGAATTCTTCCTCTCACTCCGTGCGGGGCGATATGTAAAGTGTTGTGCAAGCAACTTTTTCTTACGTGAATGTGCTAACATTCCTGTCTGTGCGTATGCAGGGCAGGACAGGGGCGCAACATTTATTTGGGGGAGGTATTCTTACAGCTTGGGTGTAACTTTATTTTTTGTCACTTTTTTATCATTAAAACGTTAAAGTCCCCTATGTGTTTTATAATATGTGGTTCTTTTTTAATGAGACATAGGTCTTGTAGACTTCTGATGTCTCACCAGCCTTTCATTTAAGCTAAAAAATTCTGGGGGCTGTTTTCTAAATGCAGCTAAAATGTTGTGATGGCTTAATGTTTTTTTTCTTCGGTTCCAGGAGCGGCTGCATCCATTGCTGTTAGTCATATACTTCCCTGCTGAATGAAGTGGGAAAACAAGTTGTATTACACATAGGGCTGCAACTAACGATTATTTTCATAATCTATTCGTTGGCCGATTTATTGTTTTGATTAATCGGTTAATAACCTTAAAATAAAAAAGGTAATTTTGCTGTGACTTGCATTTTTATATTTTTTTTTGGCCAATTTGTTGTTGGGCAGATTAAAAAACACAAATTGCCGCAAAAACTCATTATTACATGCTTTTCTGCAGCGTCTCCATTGAAGTATATTGAACCAAAAAAAACAAAATCGCACCGTTTTGCATTTAAAAAAAAAAAGTCCTTGTCTTTTCCAAATATGCAGCAGCTGAAGAAATCGTGAATGTGAACGTGTCCCATAGGAAACCATATAAATGAACTGTAGTGTGTTTCTGCAAAAAGCACCAAAAAACAGCGGTTTGACCCAGGCCGGAGATGTTTAGTAACACATAATGGGTTTAAAAAAACTAAAATTAGTACAAAAAGACCAAATCTCTAATGTAAGGGGTTCATTTTTTACTATGGGACAGTGAAAGTAAGATTTACAGTAGCGATTTGCTCTTTGTACTATAAAGGGCTAATTTTTTTTTTTTTTTTTTTAATCCATGGTTAGTGGCCGATTAATCGATTATGAAAATAGTAATCGATTCATTTCATAATCGATTGGTTGTCAATTAATCGATTAGTAGTTTCGGCCCTAATTACACACATAATTTATACTTGGAAATGGTTAGAGGCAATGGATCCCTAAATAATATTAGATATTATTCTTAAAGATGTTTAATGAGCTTGTTGAGTGCATAGCACTTTTTCTGTGCACTACGTTGGGCAATAGGTTTATTTTTTCTTTTCCTTTTTTTTTTTGTTTTTGTATGCATGTATGTCTTTTAAAATTAATAAACATATCTATAAAAAAAAACATGTTTAACGAGCATAAGTTTGTGGAAGCCAGATTTATTTATTTTTTCTGATTATACATCTAATATACACCTAGTTAAATAGAAAGTGCTCATCCAGCAAGCAATCGGTCAATGAGACCTGAATGTTTCATGTACTTGTGCTGTCCGATCTCTTAAGAGACCTAATTTTGTTACATGACTTGGGGATACTTGTAAAATCGAAAAAATGACGTATTTATATATATATATTTGCAGATTCCTTCTACAGTTATCTTATACAGGCGCGGTTTTGGGAAGTTCACCTGCACAGCTGGACGTGGTTGAGACAAATTCATTTAAGCACCTGACGCACCTTTCGCTACGCTTCCAGCCAGCAAATGATGTAGAAGTAAAGACATACTTGGCAACATGCTTAAGATGTATTAAGGTAGTTCTCTAAACTCCTCATAATAGCGAGACATTGAAATTCCATTCTTTGTATTTTTTCCTAAAATTTTCTTCTTGTTGTGCAGGAAGAAAAATGTGTATTACAGCAAGCATTGAAGAAAACAGAGGAAGATCTGAACCGACAGCTAGTCTGTGCTCAGCAGGTGGTTATATTACTTAAAGGCATCATGTATAAAAATAAAAAAAAGAATATTTGCGATGAGTGTATGTGAATGTTGCAGAACCCTGGAATTATGCTCATACAATACTGCTAGAATAAAACAAAACAGTCAAGTAATCAGTGGGCTTCTTAATGTTATAGCTGATCTGTAACTTCCTAATGTGTATAAGGAAAATGGCCGCAGCATTCTGGTTCAATGTGTATTAATGATTTTAGTTTAGTCTTCCTGCTAGCTATTTTTTTCCCAATTTAGGTTCCACTGTAAATATGTAGTTATAAGTGAATCATCAGTCAACATGTATTTTAGTTTGGAGTAGAATGGGAAAGGTTCAGGAAGCTTCTATTTTTACTTTATTTTCCTTTCTCATAGACTCAGTGAGATTTGTTGTGGTTGGGCTATAAACCACCAAAGGCAGTTTTTTAAAATTATTCACACATACGTTGTAAGCATCACTAAATTATTACCTGATTAACACACATAATTGATCTGTCGCCTCCCCTATTTTTGTGGCTCTGCCACTTAATGCTGATTATTATGGTTGGAGGAGTATAGCAGTTCACAGGATTCCTCTGGCCAATACCTCCGATCGGGCAGACTCTTTTTGCATAACAAAGTCTTGATTGACAGCTGGGGTGTGTAATATGCAAAACAGACTTGGCCCTATCAGCGTTATGTGACTTTCCCAGTGTTGGGCAGGTTGTTGTGGGCGGGCGGAGTTAGGCAGGGAATGGGCATACTGTTCCACCAACTAGACATAACACTCATACAGTCTCTACACACTGTCGACTGCACACCTAAATTGCCACCAACACCGTTATGGAAGCCAATTATTTCCAAGCTCTGCTCCCTATGATGACAAACATTAGATAAATCAGTAGTAATGTACAATTTCTACACCTTTGGTAGACCATGCACAATCCTTTTATTGTTTTTGGAAGCTCTTAGAACTTGGTTGGTTTGGAAAGCTGCTGGTCTACTGTGTAACAGTTTTGCTGTTGAAACATATATTCTTGTGTATTTACTCTAAGCGCATTAATTTTTCTTTTGTTTTGTATTTTATGCAGGCTTTGTCTGATAAAATCAGTGAACTGGAAAAATTAAAAAGTGACTCTTCTCACAAGATTTCTGAACTACACAGCCAGCATACAACAGAGATTACAAGTGAGAAAGAAAAAGCTCATCAGGTAAAAAAAAAATCAAGTCCCATAATGAATGAATGAATGAAATACTTGTATAGCGCACAATGCAAACTGAATTGCCTCTAGGCACTGTGACGAGCTTTGATCATCTGCTAAAAGAGGAAGGTCTTGAGTTTTTTTCCTAAAAGCCAGGTGATTTTCTTCCAGGGGGATGTTGATTGGTAGAGCATTCCATAGCCGAGGCCCTTGGACAGCGAATCTCCGATCCCCCTTGGATTTATACCGGGCTTTGGGCACGAGGAGGAGGTTTTTGTTGGCTGATCGAAGACTGCGGTTTGGTGTGTAATGATTTATTTTCTCCATTAGGTATTGCGGAGCTTCTCTATGCACGCATTTGTGGGTGAGGCAAAGGGTCTTGAACGTGATCCGATTTTTTTACGGTTAGCCAATGTAAGCTCCTCAGAGAAGGAGAGATGGATTCCCAGGTTTTTTTCCTGTTATCAGCCTTGCCGCCGTGTTTTGGATCAGTTGTTATCGCGCAAGTTGATATTGTGGTAATCCTATGTATAGCGAATTTGCGTAGTCCAGAGCATCTGATGATTTGAAGGAGTGGGCGAATGTAAATGTTGAAGAGAACGGGTGACAAAGGACAGCCTTGAGGGACTCCGCAGGTGACTACCTGAGTTTCGGAGAAGAATTTTCCTAGGAAGGACGCGAACCTTTGGAGATCGATGTCTTGGACTCCGGTTACTTCTGTGAGGCGGACTAGTAGAGTATTGTGATCTACTGTATCAAACGCTGCACTTAGGTCTAGCAGTACGAGGAGACACGGCTCTCTGTCCTCTGCTGCTTCAAGGGCGTCGTCCCAAATCTTGAGGAGAGCTGTTTCTGTTCCATGACCCGGGCGGAAGCCTGATTGCAGCGGGTCCAGGAGTTTGTGAGTATCCAGGTGGAGTTTTAGCTGATGTACTACAGCTTTCTCCATGATCTTAGAAATGGTGTTGAGGCTTGTAATTGGCCTACGGTTGTTTGGATCCTGAGGGTCCAGGTTTGGTTTCTTGAGTAGAGGTTTGACGATGCCTTGTTTGAGGATGCTGGGAACAATCCCTTCGTGGAATGATCGGTTTATGAGGTGGGTTATGGTTTGAGCCACGATGTCTGAGCATTCTTTCAGTAGTTTTGTGGGGATGATGTCAATAGGTGAGGTACTGTCACGCAGTTTATTAATGATGTTTTTTGCGGTGTCTACGGTAATTGGGGATAGTGAAAATTTTGTTGGTTGCGGTATGTTGGTGCAGACATCCTCTTTATGTATTTGCTGGCTGAGGTCGGATGTTTTCTTCTGACAGATTGTTTCCCTGATTATTTTGACTTTATCGATGAAAAAATCTGACAGTTTCACAGTAATCCTGGGATTCACTTTCTGGGGGTTCTAGGCACACCGGATTCATTGATTGATTAACCAGTTTAAACAGTTCCCGTGGTTGGTTTGTGGCCGTTGAGATTGTATATGAGAAGTGGTCCTTTTTGGCTTTGAAGATTGCTTTCCGATTTAATTCTCTGTGAGACCTTTGTAGTTAAGTGGTTTTCCTCGGTGGTATTTCTTCTCCATTTTCTTTCCGCTCTTCTGCGTTCTTGCTTTAGTACGGTGAGGGAGCTATTAAACCATCCAGAATTTCTTCCTGATGAGAGCCCTGCGTTTTGGTGCTACCGAGTCTGTTGATTGCAGCAATGCCCTGTTCAGGGAGTTGAGTGTTTCCTCCGTAGAGTGGTTTAAGGTTATTGTAGTTATCTTGTTGGACAGAGTGGATTTGAAGGATTCGGAGTACAGTTTTTTTTTTTTTTTTTATGCGATCTGGTCCAGTGCGTTGTTACAGGATTCTGTTTTTTGTTGGTGATGTTGGTAGCGATTTTGAATTTGATGGCGTGGTGATCCGTCCATGGCAATGTTATCGAGTATGTTGACGTCAATACTCTGTTTGAAAATGAGGTCCAGGGTGTGTCCTGACCCATGCGTGGGAGTCTTTATCAGTTGCTGTAGACCCAGTTCTTCTAGTTGATTGATGCAGGCAGTCGCTATGGGGTCTTTGGGCTCGTTTGCCCAAAGGTTGAAATCTCCGAGTGCCAGGGAATTTTAGGGTGTGCATTGCAAAGGATTCCGTGAGGGGTGAAAGAAGATTGGACTTTGGTCCCGATGGTCTGTAGCACAGTAGAATATGAGTGGTGTCATGGGGTGTTGGTTGAAGATGTAGCGTCAGGGTTTCCATAAAAGGCACTGGGTTCTGAGATGATGGTTTAGTGAGATCCAGGTGACCTTTAAAGATCACTGCTAGGCCTCCTGCTTTTTTCATAAGACCATTTCTGTTTGTATTATTGGGGATCATCGTATGTTTGGATGTGTGTGGGATTCAGCCGGATACACCAGACATGTGCCAGATCCCTTCACATTTCCTCTTCACTCATTGAGATCCTTGGCTTTTTTCCCTACAATTTTTTTTTTTTTTTTTTTTTTATATTAATCTTAGAAAAAATTTTCATATATTATACAGACATCCTTTTAAAACATTTTAACAATAACCCAATGTTACCAATAATCCAATACAGGTTCCTTCCATTCCAGAGTCTGGGGTTTTAGAAAGATGGGGGGGTTTATGTTTCCATACTCCAAAAGAAAAAAAATTAAATAACATAAGAACTACATTTAAACAATACCATAACACCCCCACATCCCCCCTCAACTATATTTCCACTACTTTCATTTTTCCTATTAAATTAACCCTCCCTCCTTTTCTCCCCCTCTATTCCTCCCTCCCCCCTTCCCCTCCCCACTAGTGCTATATTTATACTTCTACCCTCCTATGTTTCTCTCTTCTTTCCTTTTCACCATTCTCTTTAAATCTAATTGTTTTTAGTGGTACCAACTCCCCTGTTCTTCTCTTCCCTACACCCTCCCACCTCAACTTCTTATAGTTCTTATACCTTATATTGGGGTATGCATCTCCTCTAACCAGTCTTGCCAGTTCTTATTAAACTCCTTTAAATTATTTCGTTTTGCGTATACTGCCCTCTCCTTACATAAATACTCATTTACAGCTCTCACCCAGTCTTCTACTGTGGGGGCTAAGTTTGATTGCCATCTTCTAGTAATCATCCTCCTAGCATGAAATAAACATCTTAAAATTACAATGGTAACTCCCCTTTTCTCTGCTCTCTCATTTCTGTACCCTAGAATACACACCACCGCATTTAGTTCTATTACCGTCTCGAAAATTCTACTTAGTGTCTCCACTACTCCTTTCCAATATCGGAATAGTTTAGGACACTTCCAGAGCATATGTATTAAGTTTCCCAACCCCCCACACCTAGGACAGCTGTCATCTACTCTTTTACCGAATCTAAATAGCCTCTGGGGAGTATAGTACGCTCTGTTAATCACCATCAGGTGTGATATCTTATGAGGGGGAGAGACCGAAACCTTTGGACATAACTCCAGTATCGTTTTCCATTGTGCCTGAGTTATATTGCCTACATCTTGCTCCCATTTCTCCTTCTCGACCCTACTCTTCCTCTCACCATTAATCTGTTTATCTAATTGGGAATAGAGTTTTGATATTAGTCCTTTAGTGGATCCTGCTTGCGCTACCAGTTGTATCAACGGCAGCTCTTCCCACACTAATAACTGGTTTCCAACCTGTGCCTTTTATAGCGTGCCTCACTTGTATATATGCATATAGTGAATTTTGTGAGATCTTAAATTCTGTTTGTAATTCCTCAAAGGTTTTAATACCCATACCTCTATATAAATGGTTCAACCTTACAATACCACATTTTTCCCATTCTAAGATTTTACCGACTCGCCATAATTCTTATAGCTTCTTGTTATTCCATAGAGGGGTGTACTTAGTTATTTCCCTGTATCCCATTTTTTTTTTTTTAACCATATGCCATATCTTTAACATCATTTTTACTGTAGGACATCTATACTGAAATGAATCTGCTTCTAATGTCTCGATCAGCGTCCTATGTGGCGAACCTGTTAACACCAGTCTCCCATTTGGGCTTCCTCCATTCACGACCTCAATTCCCCCTAACTGTTGAAGTTGTGCTGACCAAAAATAACACTCTGGATATGGGACTGCGAAGCCCCCCTCCTCTACCGGTAGCTGGAGTACCCGCAGACGCAATCTGGCCTGTCCCCCCTTCCATATCAATTCCCTGAACAACATCTCGATCTTACCAAACCAGCTTCTGTTAATCCATATCGGGGTGTTATGCAATATATAAAGAAGTTGGGGCATCCAAATCATTTTTATCAAATTACATCTGCCAGCTACCGACAGAGGGAGTCGCCTCCATATAACAGTTTTTTGTTTAAACTTCGCTAATAAAGGTTCTAAATTATAAATTGCTTGGGATCCTTAGTCAGAGTAATTCCGAGATATTTCAATTTGTCCACTATCACCATTTGGGGTACTCCTAAGGCTGTTTGTTGGTCAACTCAGTCCATAGGGAGACATTCCGACTTTTCCCAGTTAATCTCCAACCCAGTAAAACCACCAAACTCCTGCACTATTCCTATTGCTTTTGTCAAGGAATGTCCCATATCTCCCAAAAATAGCAAAATATCATCTGCGTAGAGCGCTATTTTTTTCCTCCCCAGATTTTCTTAGAAAACCAACTATCTCCCGGTTTGCCCTAATTGCACGGGCCAAGGGCTCTATAGCGAGGGCGAAGAGTAGGGGTGACAATGGGCACCCCTGCCTCGTTCCTCTCCCTAGCTCTATTTTATCGGAAAGCTCATTATTGATTTTTAATCTTGCACTGGGTTTATCATATAGCATCCTAATCCAACCAATAAAGGATGGGCCTAAACCGAATTTCTCCAATACTTTCCATATGTAACCCCATTCTACACTGTCAAATGCTTTTGTTACATCTAGTGCCACTACTGCTCCCGGGGAATCGTTATCTGTTGGAATCTGTAAGTTCAAGAAGGCTCTCCTAATATTCATGCTGGTTGACCTATTGGCTATAAATCCTGTTTGATCCATGTGCACTAATCTTACTATAACTCGGTTGAGTCTAATTGCTAATACTTTGGCCAGTATCTTTGCATCAGTGCACAGAAGAGAAATTGGTCTGTACGCTGCTACATTTAATGGATCTTTACCTTCCTTATACAGCAAAATTATAATTGCCTCCATCATTGATAGAGGCAATTTGCCCTCCCCACTTACTCCTCTTAATGTCTCCAACAATTCAGGGAGCAGTATCTCGCCAAAATTTTTATATACTTCAATCGGGAGACCGTCTGGCCCAGGCGATTTTTGATTTGACATGCTTGCAACTGCTTCCTGAAGTTCTTTCAAAGTGATTGGGGCTTCCAACTCTTCTTTCTTCTTGTTTCAAACAAGGTACCTCTAGATGACCCAGAAATGACTCCATCTGCTTATCCATCCCTATTTTCTGTGCAGTGTATAATTTTTTATAATATTCTCTGAATGCTTGACCTATACTCCCAGTTTCCGTTGTGACCACCCCCTCCGTTGTTCTAATCCCCGGAATTGAGGATGGACCAGAATTGCTCTTCACTAGTTGTGCTAACACTTTTCCCATACTTTCCCCTTCTGCAAAGGAGACTTGACGATAGAACATGCGTTGTATCTCTGCTTTTTTCAAAGCTATTAACCTAAATTCTTCTTGTTTATCTAGCCACAATTTTTCTTTTTCCAGGGTGGGATCACTGATATAATTCCTTTCAGCCGCTAGCACTTCTCTCCCTATACTTGCCTCCTGCTCTCTTGACTTTCTATTGATTTTTGCGATGGATTGAATCAGGAGTCCCCTCAAAAATGCTTTCAAAGCATCCCATAATATCCCTGGACCTACTGTACCTTGGTTGTTTTTTAAAAATTCTTTTAGTTCCATCTGGATTTTCTCTAGACCTTCTCCTGACTCTTTTTTTTTATTAGTTCTAACCAAAGAGGGTTCAATTTCCATACCTTCTGTCCCCTCCGTTCCCTCATTTTTAAGGTTGCTATCATTGGGGAATGATCTGATATACCCCTGGGCTGATATTCTATCTTTTCCACCAGCTGTAGGGCCAGGTCATTCCCCAATGTCATATCCATTCTGGACAACGTGGAATGCGATGCCGAGCGGCAGCTATACTGCCGGGCTCCCGGATTCCCCGTTCTCCATAGATCCAGTAGTCCTACTTCTTCCATGTATTGACCCAGCCTCCCATGCCCAGCAGATTCCACCAGTATCTTTTCTGGGAATCTATCCAGTTTGGTATCTAAAACTGTATTGAAATCCCCTACTATTATGATAGGGATTCCATCTATCCCCAATAAAAATTCATATAATTCAAACAACACTTCCATTCTAAATGGTGGAGGAATATAGATATTTGCCAGTACACATTCTCTATTTTCAATTAAACAATGTAAAAATATATATTTACCCTTTTCATCTATCAAAGTTCACCCCTGTTCTTACCATAACGCTCACCCCTCTACTGTATGACGAGTATACGGAGTGGTATTGATATTGATATTTTCTGTTCTGCAGCCGATGCACTGTATCTTTAATCAGGTGCGTCTCCTGCAGACAGACCAGCCCAACTCCGTATCCCTCCATCATAGAAAGCACCGCTTTTTGTTTCACCGGTGTCCCCAGGCCCCTCACATTCCAGGAGCCTATCTTAATTTTCCCGTCCTGCATCCGCAAAGTAAACAAACAGAAAAGGAGAAAGAGAGGAAATCGAGGAGAAAAAAGGATATAAGAGGGCAGAGTGTATTTCTGGAGAATGCAGAGAGAGAGAGATCTTCCCATATCCCAACACCTTCCAACTCTTCGCTATCTTCTTTATTAAATTAAACCTGGCTTCCAAGACCTTAATCCCCACTAAGATGCCATATTTATTAACCAACACCGCTATTTCATCTATTATGTGTCTCCTAACGTGAATTGTGCGATCTACTTGTTTATCACAGTTTTTCCCCGTATTACCAATCAGTTTTACTTGTTTTTTGCCTCTCAGTGTTTTATATTTTTTCTTTATTTGAGTTAGCTCCTGAGCCCCATTCAATAATACACACATTTTTTTTTCCCCCCAACCTTCCCCCCATTTTCCCCTCCCTCCCCTCCCCCCCTCCCACCAACCCTCCCCCCACCTACCCAGGTGATATTCAGGGGGCTTCTTAGTGACCTTATTCCACTATTTTCACAACATATATACCACATATCCCTTCTCCACTCCTTCCCGCCGTGTATTACCACACTTCCCCCCCCAAAAAAAAAACCCCATTCAAAACTCACCCCCCCCCTTCTGCCTTCCAACCAGCCTCACACTCCTAACCGGGAACCGTAGATACTAAAATTTTTCTCTATTTTCTTCTATCCACTTTTCCACCTCCGTTGGAGAGCTGAAAACCTGAGTATACCCTAATGCATTAATCCGTAACTTTGCAGGATAAAGAAGAGCGTACGTCAATCTAAGTTTCTGCAGCCTGCGCTTCACCTGAAAGAACTCTGCCCTTTTTTCTCTGAAGTTCTGGGGAAAAATCGGCATATAATGAGATTCTAACCCCCTTATACAACATATTCCCCATTTCCCTTGCTTTCCGTAACAACACCACTTTATCTTTTATAATTTAGTAATTTCATCAATAATGGCCTAGGGCGACTTCCCTCAGGTGGAGCTCTAAAGGGCACTCTATGCGCCCTTTCTATAGAAAACATTGTTGAAAATGAGTCCCTTCCAAACATATCAATTAATGTTCCATGAACTCAGCGGGATTTACTCCCTCGCTTTTTTCAGGGAGACCCACTACACGCACATTGTCCCTCCGAAGTCTATTTTCCATTTCGTCCATTTTTATTGTGTATCCTGTAAACTGCTCCTTCAAAGCTTCTAGCTCTTTAGTTAGGAAGGTTGTATCATCTTCTAACCTACTGGTCCTTGTCTCAAGTTCTACCGTCCTCTCCACCACTTTCTGTAAGTCTTGCTTTACCACCAGCAGGTCCTCCTTTACTCCCTTCATTTGGGTACACAGTTCCTTCAATGAGATGTTACATGCATTTACGGCTATTAGCACATCCTTGATAGTAGGCTCTTTTTCCAACGGAAGAGGATCACCTGTTATAGTCTCTAAATTCTCTAAGTTCAATTCCCCTGCACCCGGATTCTTATTAGCTAAACCTTTTGCCACTGCGCCAGCCTGCATATTAATATTAGTATTTAAATGTCCCGTACTTTTCCTTTCAGGCAGTATCCCTTGTTGTCCCTTTGTCTGCCCCTTTTTTGGAGGGGTCTGAGATGTTTGTGCTGGATTGTGAGCGAATTGTTCTAGTTTGGCTGCTGTGGCAGACTGTTGCGTGCTTTTTTCCCCCCCTCTCCTTGGCCGAGCGCAGATGCTGCATCTTTCTTTCTTTTTCCCTTTTCTCGCCACTTTCCTCCCCCTTCTCTTTGGGTATTTCCTTCTCTGTCTATCTTATTCCCATCCGATCTTCAAATCAGTCCTGGATATTATATTTAACACTTTCTTAACATTGTGACACAGCCGTCCTCCACCGCCGCTCCTTCAGAGGTTTAATACAGTGTTAGCCCAGCCCTCCAGTATACACTTCATGAATCGCATTTAACTCCCTACTTTTTTACTTCACAGCCGATGCTTGTTCACATGCACAAATTCAGAAAATCAATTAGTTTTTTCAGGACTGCCACAATCCCTTGATAAATCACTTAGTGCACCAGCGGTCTTGCCTTATAGCCATTGCAATATTCAACTCAAGCGTCACAGTTTTCCTGGCTTCACTAGCCACAAACTCCTGCCTTTACAGCAGGTAATTAATTGCATACACCGCTTGATACCATTCATTCATCTTGATAGGCAATACATCTTGGTGAGCCATACAAAGCGATACAGAGCAATGCACTCCAGAGAGGGGAGGGGAAAGAAAAATAAAAGACGCTCAAAGACCTCCTCACCCCCAACCAGCACTCTCCTGTTGACTTTTTGACTGTTTTTGACTGTTTTCAGACACCACTATGTCCGCAGTATTATTTAGCCACACCTCACTCCTCTATCTTCATCTCCCCCCCGCACGCCACCGCTTACCTCCCTCCTCTTGTCGCGGCTTACGGGCGGGCGGGGAGAGCCTCTTGTTGCCAGCTGTATGTAGAGTTGTTTGGCGAGGTTCAGCGAGGTTCGGTGGCTCTGAAACAGTCGGCGCTGGGGGGTGCTCGTGTGTCCTCGGCCGTTTTCGTCAGGGACTCGGAACCCGGAAGTAGACGCTGTTCCCCGAGGGCTCGGCACCGTAATGCGGACGTGTATCGTCGCCTCTCCTCCCGTCCGGCTTCAGCAAGTGGCTCCGACCCTCCTCACAGTGCATCCAGCCACAACATCAGGCACGCCACGCTCTCCCCATGGGGCCCAAGAGGAGGTAACACACGGCGTCTTACATCCCTCACTCCACCTTACACATCCGGTGACGCCCCCCCCCCAACTACAGCTCTTCCCTACAATTTCTACTAGCTAACAGGACCCAGAACTCCTTCCATTCCTATGCCCTTCATGCCTTAAACCCTTGTGTGGGGAAGGAGTGCCCTAAGTAATTCTAGCCTTATTGCCTCCAGGCACACCAGCTAGTCCTTAAAGCCCTGAGAATTGACTTCTATAATGCAATAGCACAGAGCTGCAAGCACTGCATTGGAAATCCCATCCCTTCAATGCTTCTCTCTGCACCCCTGCTATGGAAGTCACTACATTAAAATCCAATCCTGTCACCATCTCAGAAGTAGCCCCTTCTCCCATTTTCTGAGTATGGATTCCTCATCTTTAGATGCCACAGCATTTTTTTTTTTCTCGTGTACTGAAGGGCAGGGGAATTACAGTAGGTGAGGTTGATTCTTTAACCTTTGGGTGCTTCTGCTGCCTATTGCTCCTTTTTATTCTCCATTCTCAGCTTTTTGCAGAAAAGGGGGACTAGCTGCTAATGTTATCCATCCAGTGGAGTGTTGCGTGAGCACACTACCACCATACAGTGAAAAAAAAATCTTTCCACTGCTGCTCATTCTTGCATTAAACTTCATGAAATTTTAATCTTCGAACTGTGCCTACAGTGACTTTGGTCCCTTTTCCAGGGATCTAACCCTCACCTGTTACCAGATGCCTGGATTTCAGAAGACCAAAACCTTCTTTCCACCTCAACGAGGACAAAGTTCAGTCGCAAAACATGACAAAGAAATTACCTTCTATTGTTGAGATGTGTGTAGGACTCTGAGTCTGCTTGACAGCGACAACGTTTTTCATGAGTCCCTTTTATGCGCTACCCGGAGGACTTGTAGAGGACACTGTTTCCTGCTCCTCCATTGCCAAGTGAATCAGACAAATCCTTTCCAGGGATAATAAATCTTACACAAACCAAGAAAAGGGCAATCACCCTGATAAAGAAAATACTACCAATCTATTGAGATAATGGTAGAAATTAATCCACCTCCAAACTATGCGTGGTAAGTTCAAACTCATCAACTGGAACCCCTAAGGAGCAATTGGCTTCCCTATAGCCAGTAATATAGGACAATTGTCAAAACTATTAGGCAATCGTACTCGGCGGGGGGGGGGGGGGGGGGGGGAAGAAGCTTCCTGATGACGTGTACAACACAAAATGCTTAGAGGCTGCTTTTACGTCCCATGCTGGCGTGATTTACGGTCCTATTGGTTTCCACATCCCCAGGCTTTGGAACGCACGCCATGGTTATCAGGACGGCATGCAGCGGTACCTAGGCTGACTATGTTGGTGCTAGCATTTAGCACTTTATAATGTGAGCAGGCACCGTTACATCTACCAGCTTATATCTCTGCTATTTTGCTGAGTATGATTGCCTAAAAGTTTTCTGAGAATAAGAAACCAACTTCTCCTATATTGCTGCTACTTAGGGGTTCCAGTCGATGAGTGGTAGGTTTGAACTTTCCCATGCACGGTTTGGCAGTGGATCAATAGATTAGTAGCATTTTCTTTATCACAGTGATTGGAATTTCTTGGTTTGTGTAAGATTGATTATAATTGTAACCTTTTTTTGAATTATTGGTTGAAAGATATGAACCATTAAGATCCAAATGTATAATTTATTATAGTAGGTGTGCACACTAATTGCCCATATATGAGGTAGTGCCATACCTTTTATGCATACACCCTTATTTCAAAGTGGTTCACTCGCTTTTTAAAGGGGCAGCTTCTCTCATCTATTTTTTAGTCACTGGTTGGTGCCATTTCTTGTCACTTTAGATCACATAAATCCTTTCCAGGGCCTACGCCTTAAAGAAAAGGTTTATTTTCAGTCTAAGTCCATTCAACCAGGGACTGTTGGTGTCTTGGGCTTTTCAGCATTAAACATCTGTATTGCAGCTTTCCGAGGTGGCCACCTGCTCCACCGTTCCCATGGTGGTTTTATTTTTTTATTTTATTTTTACAAGTTCTACCAGGTGGATTTTCAGGCCTCAGCAGATATGCCCTTTGGCTTCAAGCTGTTATCAGAGAGTATTTTTTTTTTTTTTTTTGGTGCCTTAAACTATTGTTTCTCTTTTGGGCCTGTTGGCTGTTCTATGTTAAAGTGGATGTAAACCCCATTCATGAAATCTGACCTGGGCACATATATCTGTAGTTACTAATGTCTCTCCTAAGTCCTGTGTCTTTCTGCTGCTCCATTCCTTTATCAGCATTAAAACTTCTGACAAGTTCTCCGACACAGGAGATAAAAGCAGCTGAAAATTTATGTTGGGTAGGGTGCTATAAATTAGCAAAGAGATTGTCTATTCACAGCACAGCTCTGCAAGTTTCTTTGTTCCTCTGCCTACAGTGCCTTGAAAAAGTATTCATACCCATTGAAATCCTGAAATTGGAATAAATTCTAAACAAAATATTATCCGAGGGTGGTCATGGATTCCCTCTATTCCATGAATGTATTTGTCTATTCCTATAATGAGGTAGTCTATTAAAACACTGATCACGTTACTGTTTATCGCAGTAATATAAGGTTGGCTATGAAACGAGCACACTGCTTAATAAAACAACGTCTTATTTATTTGCCATATTTTGATATGAAAATACTAAAGGATATTACAAAGCATATAACAGAACATATAATACAAGAACATCAAAGATACTTCTCGCACAGTCTCTTTGGCTGGGTTCAAGATGATAGAAAGCCATGAGGCTCAAAAATGGTAGAGGGGGAGCTCTCTGACTCATACACCATCCAGACCCAACCCCATTGCCATCCCATCTAGAGTTTTGACGAATCACAGTATTTATGGGGCAGCCTTCCTCAATATATTATATTTCTGTTCGTCCTGCTGTATTGGCCTCTAAGGGGCAGCATTGTCTATGTATCGTCAATGCCTTTTGCTCCTATGATCTTTTGTAGCAGGACATTCATCAATCATCTTGTCAGCTATGGTCCTTTTCAAGCTTGCTTGCAGAGGGCTAATCAAGGATTCCCATGTTATCACATCACATCAGACAGAAGCCAAATTTTTGTTCAGCCTTGCTTCTTTCAGATGAATAATCTGAGATTCTACAAAGATTTGATGTGCAGCTTGTTACATTCCAAAGGCCACCTGTCTGCATCAACCAGGAGTGAAACTCCAGAAATATGAGATATAGTCATGTTGCAGCAAAAAAAGTAAATGTATATTATAGGGATTTAATGTGATAGACTAACACAAAGTGGCACATAATTGTGAAGTGGAAGGAAAACGATAAATGGTTGTCCAATCTTTTTACAAATATTTGAAAAGTGTGGCATGCATTTGTGAGTCCACCTGTGTGTAATTTAATCAAAGTATAAATTCAGCTGTTCTGTGAAGCCCTCAGAAGTTTCTAAGAGCTTAGTTGAACCTTCGTGAACAAACAACTTAATGACAACTTAAAGACCAAGGAACACGCCAGACATGCAAGAAAAAACAAATGCAGGTGCCTCTGAGTTAGACTGTAAAGTGTGTATTAATAAAAACACATATAGCAACTTGCATCTAGGTGAACAAGGAAGGGTACATCTGTGGGTAAACGCTCTATGGGGCATCCATCACACTGGTCAGTAGAAGTATGCTGTCTCAGCCCCTCTGTGGACTCTCACCACTGGCAGGAAGATGGTGGAGAGCTTGGAACACTTCCTGGATCATTGCTAAAGGGGATGACCTCACAGGCTTGATCGTGACATGTTTCTGGGCTAGCGCACCCTGGTGGTGGGGGGAATGCGTGCTCCTTTTTTTCAAGCTAGTTCAGATGAGCTGGATGTACTAGTATTTATATATACATAGTGCTGCCATCTAGTGGAAATTATGTATTGCTACAGGCAGAATTTTTTGTAAACATTAATCCCACCACCCCCGATTATGCCCATGCTCATGGATCGCATGACAGTCATGCGATCCATGAGCATGACACATATCAGGGATGATGGGACTCCCAGATCAGTAAGTTCATGTATCTGACATTCGTACCATGATGCATGTGTTTTAAGACCTATCTAATCACTCACAATAATAGGTGTATATAATCTAATTATACACTGCGGAACACCATCCCGTGTTCTGCATCTATGAGATGCTATATACACATCTTGTATAATCTAACATATCATTGTTTTTTTTCCCCCTTTTTATATCATACATGCTGCCATTTTACTACTATTAATGAGACCCCTACTCCTATCCTTTGGAATACTATCCACAATTTTAATTAATTTTTATATAAAATTTTCTAATTTTATCAGGCAATATCTGGTTATATCCCATTTACATAATAAAGGTTACATAAACACAACCAGTAATGTCATATCAATACTGTATATAATGGTATTTCAGATATACCTAATTACAATCTAAAAGCCCCCCCCCCCCCCCTTATTTTCCTAATATTTACTACATATCGCTAGTGCGATATAATTTCCAGTGCATATTGCCATTGCCTTTTTTGAATGCACATATGGAATATACATGTGTATTTTTTTTTCTATCCAAAGACTGTATTTTGCCTCTATCCATTTATTAATGTTTACCGTATATACTCGAGTATAGGCCGACCCGAGTATAAGCCGAGGCCCCCAATTTACCCCCAAAAAACTGGGAAACCTATTGACTCGTGTATAAGCCGAGGGTGAGATATGCCTGTCCATCCCTGTGTGTGTGTCCATCCATCCATCCATCCCTGTGTGTGTGTGTGTCCATCCATCCATCCATCCCTGTGTGTGTGTGTGTCCATCCATCCATCCCTGTGTGTGTGTCCATCCATCCATCCATCCCTGTGTGTGTGTCCGTCCATCCATCCATCCATCCATCCCTGTGTGTGTGTGTGTCCATCCATCCATCCATCCCTGTGTGTGTGTGTGTGTGTGTGTGTGTGTGTGTGTGTGGCCTTGTGTGTCCAGCCTACCTGTGTCCCGAGCGTCCGTCCGGTCCCGAGCCTCCGTCCGGTCCCGTCCCGTCCCGAGCCTCCGTCCGGTCCCGTCCCGTCCCGAGCCTCCGTCCGGTCCCGTCCCGTCCCGAGCCTCCGTCCGGTCCCGTCCCGTCCCGAGACTCCGTCCGGTCCCGAGCCGAGCCTCCGTCCGGTCCCGTCCCAGGATCACCGCTCTTCGTCGGCGCCCATTCCCCTGTTCAAATGCTGCGCCTCCCTGTCTGTGATAGGCGGAACACAATTTCCCAGCAGCCTGTGTTCCGCCTATCACGGACATCGTCTCATCCTCGTCCGTAGTACGAAGATGAGACGATGTCCGTGATAGGCGGAACACAGGCTGCTGGGAAATTCAGTGTTCCGCCTATCACAGGCGAAGGCGGAGCCGGAGGCGCGGCTTTTGAATTATAGAATGGCCGCTGTCTGTCTGCTCGACACGCTGATCGAGCAGGCAGACAGCGATGACTCGAGTATAAGCCGAGAGGGGCACTTTCAGCCTCAAAAAAGAGGCTGAAAATCTCGGCTTATACTCGAGTATATACGGTACTAAAAATGCTGCCTGTAGCAATACGAACTTTCCACTAGATGGCAGCACGAGGTATATATAAATACTAGTACATCCAGCTCATCTGAACTAGCTTGAAAAAGGTGCATTCCTCCCATGCCCAGAAACATGTCAGGATTAAGCCTGTGTGGTCATCCTCTTTAACTCTGCGATCCAGGAAGTGTTCCAAGCCTTTCTCCAGCTCTCCACCATCATACCATCTTCCTGCTGGCCGCGAGAGCCCACAGAACAGCTAAGACAGCATACTTTCTACTGACCAGTGTAACGGATGCCCCACAGAGCATTTACCTAGATGTAAGTTACTATGTGTTTTTATTAATACACACTTTACAGTTTAACTCTGAGGTGCCTGCATTTGTTTTTTCTTGTGTATCTTGGCTGGCCCTGAATCAATAGACTATTTTTAGGCTGCATAGCAGCCCACTGACGACTTGGACTTCAGAACTATAGGATCTGTTTCAGTATCAGTGGCACGTGTAAATTTGTACACCCTAGACAGGTCAGGGATAAAGTTGTGAAGTTTTAAAGCAGGGTTAGGTTATTTAAAAAAAAAAAAAAATCCCAAGCTTTGAACACCCCACGGAGTACTGTACAATCCATCTGAAAATGGAAAGTATATGGCACAACTGCAAACCTGCCAAGACATGACCGTCCACCTAAACTGAAAGGCCGGGAAAGGAGAACGTTAATCAGAGAAGCAGCCAAGAGGCCCATGGTAATTCTGGAGGAGCTGCAGAGATCCACAGCTCGGTGGAAGAATCTGTCCAGAGGACAACTATTCGTCACGCACCCCACAAATCTAACCGTTTTATGGAAGACTGGCAAGAAGAAAGTCCATCCTTGAAAAAAATCCATAAGAAGTCCAGTTTGCAAAAAGCCATGTGGATGACGTGGCAAATATGTGGAAGAAGGTGCTTTAGTCAGAGGAACCCAAAATGTAACTCTTTGGTCTAAAAGCAAAATACTATGTGTGGAGCAAACTTAACAATGTACATCCCTGAACACGCCTTCCCCCCACCACGAAACTTGCTGGTGGCAGAATCCTGTTGTGGGGATCCTTTTCTTCAGCAGGGACAGGGAAACTGGTTTGAGTTGATGGGAAGATGGATTGAGCCAAATACAGGCAAATCTTAGAAGAAAACCTGTTAGTCTGTAAAAGACTTGAGACTGGGGCGGAGGTTCACCTTCTAGCAGGACAATGACCCTAAACATACAGCCACAGCTACAATGGAATGGTTTAGATCAAAGCATATTCATGTGTTAGAATGGCCTAGTCAAAGTCCAGACCTAAATCCAATTGAGAATCTGTGGCAAAACTTGAAAATTGCTGTTCAGACGCTCTGACAGAGCTTGAGCTAATTTGAAAAAAGAATGGGCAAAAATGTCACTCTAGATGTGCAAAGCTGGTAGACACATCCCCAAAAAATTGCAGCTGTAATTGCAGTGAAAAGTGGTTCTACAAAGTATTGACTCAATACTGACTGAATACAAATGCACGCCACACTTTTCACATTTATTTGTAAAAAAAATTGGAAAACCATTTATCATTTTCCTTCCACTTCACAATTACGTGCCACTTTGTGTTGGTCAATCACATAAAATACATTTACGTTTTTGGTTGTAATGTGAAAAATGTTGAGTGTGAATACTTTTTCGGGGGGGGGGGGGGGGGATGCCTTTCCTCCAATCAGCTCACACAGTGTATGCCCAGACTGCCCTCCCACTACTAACACAGGAAGAAAAATCTCTAACACAATGTGCACTTTCTAAAGAACATAGAAAGCTGAAAACGGGAGATATACATGTAAAACTTATGTAGGGAGATTTGTTTCATCTATGTGTATCATCTGAGGCTGTTCACCTCACTGGGTATATATGAGGGTTTACATCCACTTAAGTTGTTGCTGTTCTATGTTGCTATGCTGGGTATGTCTCGCAATCTATGAGAACAAAAGTCAAAAATCCGATCTTGGATTACAGTACAGGAAAGTAATTTGACCCCTCTGTCTTGATCACTTGTTGCTTGCTAAAAAGAAAAAAAAACTAATGGAGTGGGCTAGGTTGTTTGGGTTTGCTCTAGGGGCAGCCCTAGCCCTATTGTCATCAATGACCTGAGCATAGCAGTGTTCTGTTTCCATAGAATTTGGAAGTGTTAGAATCTCTTTTGGGCTTGACTGCTTCTTAAAGCAGGTCAGGTTGGTTTTCTATACGTCCTTTTTTTTTTTTCTCTAAGTTTTAATGGACTTAATGTGTAACTCCGCTTCTAGTGTAATTACACCTATTTTCCAGGCCCTCCATGTCCCCTGCTATCCATTAGGCAGTCTAGTGCCATAGACTACTTCCTGCTGTGATCAGAAAAAGCTTCTAAGATACGAGTTGCTCATTAAACTCAACGCGGTGCTGGTCTCCCATTATTAAATCGCAGGAAGCACTTATATACAGCAAAGACCGATGCATACAACAACACATAGCCATGCTATGCTACTGGAAATAGGATTATGTTCCGTAAGGGTAAACTATAATTTTGGCATTTTTCAATAATCTTCTGAGACTGGTACTAAATTAAAACTTTAAGAGCAGTTTTACTTTAAAAAAATAAAAATCTACTGACACTTTTAAAGTAGAATAGAAGGTCACAGACTTATTTAAAAAAGCTGGAGGTTATAGTCTTGTAGTTTTTTGAACAGCTGAAGAGAAGGCAATAACATTTGAGTACAGTTCCTAAAGTTGTTCTAAAGACAGAATTTTTTTTTTTTTACCTTCATGCATTCTGGTTACAAAATATTCCAGTGGAAGTATTGTTTAGCTACATACAGTTTACATGCCTGGTGTATCGGCAGTGAGCCTAGAACTTTGTCTCGCACCTGGAACTAAATAGAGTCAGGCTGAGCTTCGTTCAGCCATTCATAGGCAGCTTCGTTTTCTTTGAATGAAAACCAAGCTTTCTTTGACGAAGGTGGGCAGATGTCTCAATATGACTCGGCCCACCAGAGGAAGCTTTGTATTAATTCGTAGAATGCAAAGTGGCCTACGAATGGCTGAGTGCTGCTTTTGTTCTGGGTGTGAGTTGAGAAGTTCTAGTTTCACTGCTAAAACACCAGGCTGTATACTGTATGCAGCTGAGGATGCATACATTATATACAGCACACCTAGTGTAAAACAATAGAAACTAGTTAAAGGGACAGTAAAATTTCTAATTCAGCTTTTAGTTCATTGTGGATTTCTGTACAACTTGTAACTTCAGCCTTTATCTCCAGTGCTGGGAGTTTTAACAAGCACCAGAGTTGGGCCTCATGCACACGAGACACTGTTAAACACATGTTCAGAGGCAGTTGGACACTTTTTTTTTTTTTTTTTTTCCTCAATTGCCCCTGAACTTATTCAACGTTATCCTATGTGTCCATGTACACAGTCTCGTTTTTTGCCGTTTTTATGCAGATGCGTTTTAATCTCATTTTTTCATAAGCAAAAAAATGGGTTCAGACGCAAAAGTTTTCCACGTTTCAGACGCAAAACGCCGGTACTGCGCTTTGCCACGTTTTCGTTTATAAGCGTTTTTAAAGGTGACCTATTTTTTTACATTAAAAATCTCAAATTATGGCAAATGATGAAAAACCATTAAAAAAATATTTTAAACAATTGCAATTGCAAGTGGACAATCCACAACTTGTGGCAAGTGACATGGCAAGTGACAGTCCATAACTTATGGTAGGTGAAGTGGCAAGTGGACAATCCACAGCTTGTGGTAGGTGACGTGGCAAGTGGACAATCCATAACTTGTGGCCGGTGAAGTGATAAGTGGACAATCCACAACTTGTGGCAGGCGACGTAGCAGGTGACGTGGCAAGTGGACAATCCACAACTTGTGGCAGGCGACGTAGCAGGTGACGTGGCAAGTGGACAATCCACAACTTGTGGCAGGTGGACAATCCACAACTTGTGGCAAGTGACACGCTAAATAAAAGTACACTGCTGCTCTCACAGCTGCTGCTACTCACTCTGGTCTCGCAAAATGGCTGTAATTGTTAATAATACGGTTTTTTCGAGCTGGGGGGGGGGGGGGGGGTCTATGATGTTAGCTTAACTAAACGCTTCTAGACGCAAACGCGGTAAAAATCATGGCAAAACTGTGTTTCTAAACGTCGGTTTCCGCTTTTAAAAACATGTGTCCAGCAGAGTTTGCATCGGTGTCTCGTGTGCATGAGGACTTAAGTCTGCTTACGTTTTGTTGTACCCTTTTATTGAGGCGTGCATGTCGTGTTCAACTGGGATATATCAGAGTTGCAGCTTTGCCAGTAAAAACCCCAATATGTAGAATTTATTCTGCAAAGTGCAAGTTTCTTGGCTGTCTCTTGCTTTAATTCTAAGATGACTAACCTTGAATTAGTATGCAAAACTCCTGATCTGTGTTTTTAGGAAGTGTCTCAAACTATTGAATCTGTTGAACTAAACTAATGGGCAGACATCCAGCAATTTAGGAGTAGCAGCCATCTGTATAAGTTACCTTGGAATGTTGTCTTATTTTTGTATATTGTAGTATTTTTGCCATGTTCTAGATCTAAAATGAAATGCTAAAATATGAATACATAAATAACTGTGTGGACTTTACAGTTACATTCCTTGTGTGTGCATGTCAGGTTTACACACCAACTATTGGTGTATACAAATGGGCACACTTTTTTGTTGGTGTGTATAAATTTAGATGTGTGCAAGTAAGCCATAGGTACAGTTTTTTTTATTTATTTTGGGGGGGGGGGGGGGTGTCATTCTTTCAGGCATATACTCAGCTACTTCAACAGTATGAACAACAAAGGAGAGAGTTTGATTGCTCGCTTCAGAAGAGCACACAGCAGATACAGAGCCGAGTGAGTGAGTTGGAACTATCCAACAAGGAACTTCTTGAAAGGAGATACAAAGCAGAATCCACTGTCCGAGAGCTTCGTTCAAAGGTCCAAGGACTGGAAGAGGTAACAAGTGCAGACTTTAAACTCTATTATTTAAGAAAACTGCTTTTTGTTCTCTGCATATAACCTTATTTGAAGTATAGAAATGAGGTGATATACTGTACCTTTTCTTTATTACTAAAAGCATTTGATTGTGTTTTGTCTTCTTTGGAAAGATTACCTTTTACTCTTCTGTGGAGAAATCCTCCCAGGAGATCAGAATACAGTAAACTACTACTAAACCTCACTGTTCTTTGTAAGGAGCACTTGTTACTTCCTATGTACTGTTACATCAACTAAGAAAAAAAAAAATAGACCTCCACTAAATACACCTATGTTTAGGACACGTGTACATGGCATAATACCCTTTTGCATGGCACATGGACACCAGAGGTAGAAGAATAAATAGGGCAGTCGTTTATGTTTAATTTAAAAAATGTTAAACCCAAAAGCAGATATTTTATTTATTTTTTGTACATCGCAGGACACAGGGCAGGTTATAAATCATGACTACCTGGGTTATTTGCTACCCATGGGTGAATGTACACTGGCAGAAACGGGCAGGAAGTCCTCTCCTACTTAACCCCTCCCATACAGAAAGTACTTCCTTGGTAACCGGACGAACTCCAGATTGCCATTTTATATTTACCATTGAAAGTACAGGCAGTCCCCGAGTTACGAACGACTCCTACTTACGAACAGCCTCAAATGCCGGCCACTTGTGCTCCACGCTGATCCTGGATACCTTTTCGAGCACCTCCGGACACATCTCACACTGCCGTACTACGCCCCAGATAACCTAACAAGCGCCCGCAACATCCCACATCCATGCACAGGGGGCAGTTACACTTACGGATGCAGTGTTCCGACCGGAAGTTACACTTACAAATGCAGTGTTGCGACTTACGAACAACTTCGACTTACGAA
The DNA here is from genome assembly GCF_037356315.1 of Lithobates pipiens. Lineage (NCBI taxonomy): Eukaryota > Metazoa > Chordata > Amphibia > Anura > Ranidae > Lithobates > Lithobates pipiens. The sequence continues at coordinate 214,675,570 of NW_027507785.1, forward strand.
CAATACAGTCCCTATTGTGTTCGTAACTCGGGGACTTCCTGTATGCCATCTGACCTATTTCCTTCTAGGATATGTTCAGAGTGCATTCAGATGTATTGGCAATTGTTTTGAGTAAAGGAAATGTGGTTTATGTCAATATGCGCTTCCTATGGTAACCAGATTAACTTAAATTCCAGTGTTCTATCAGATAGCCGCTACCCGGCCTACTGCACATGTGCAGCCGAAGTGATGTTGCCCCGTGGCCATCTTGATACACATGCATTCATCCGCAGTAAGCCCAAAGTTAGAAGTCGGCAAGGGGACATCTTTATACACCCACTGGAGTCTTGCTTTTCATAGTTATTTTTAACAGTAAACTTAGCTTATATAGTAACACTGTTTTCATATTGAATCTTATGAGCAGCGGCAAGCCTGCTGATTTAACAGGTTTGCTGATGTGACTGAACACCACTGCTTATAAAATGAAACATCAGAACAGTATTACGGACTTCTAAATGCTGCATTCCACTATATAAGCTGAGTTTACTGTTAAAAATACCTGTGAAAAGTAAGACCCCCGGTGGGTGTATAAGGATGTCCGCTTGCCGACTTCTAACTCCAGGCTTACTCTGGACGAGTGCAGGTGTACCAAGATGGCTGTAAGGCGCAACATCACTTCGGCTGCACATGCGCAGTAGGCCGGGTAGCAGCTATCTGATAGAACACCGGCACTAGTCACCCAGCCGCCAACCTTTGAGAAAGTCACGTGGCAGTGATGCAATGCATTGGGAGGAGCCAGGTGACATCACTTCCAGTAGCGTCCGAGACCGGAAGTTTGGATTCGTTAGCGTTCTGTGTGACCCCATGGTTACAACTGCTAGATGTATAGCAGAATTTTAAACTGTAAGTTTCAACATTGTTTTAATAATTTTTCATTAACACTACACCATGAGGAATCTTATTCCATGTGCGAGCCGAGTACCATCTACTAATGAGTGATATTCACTCCACTCTACCCACAGCTCACATTCCAATTGTCTCTAGTTGAATGGTTCCTCCATCTGGAGGTGTTCAAGCATTTTGTTGACAAAGGGCACACCCGATGTGATTCAGAGAGTATACAGCTGGATAAGTTTGTCTCCAGGACCAGGGATCCTTAGGCATTGCAGTAGAAGCCCCGGTAACACTGGGGGGCCAGTTCTCTCTGATTTAGGCCTTTTTCTTTACAGCTTATGCCATACCTGTTAGCAGAATTTGGTTAAAAGGTGGTATATCAGTGATTCTAGTAGCAACACTCTGGCACAGGATAATATGGTCTGTAGACATAGTAAACATGTCAGGGTGATCCCTGGCCTCTTCTGGTTCTGCTTAACCAGACCATCAGGCCAGGGTTCAATTGCTCCATCCTTTTTCCTCTTTCGTTCTTTGACACAGCTCCAGTAATCTTGACTGTAGGGTTAATACGCCGCCTTCATTAGAGGACTAGGCAGAACATATAATACATGTGGAAAGAGAACTTTACAGTTCCGCCCAGGGGGCGGCCCCTCTGGTAATAACCCCTCAGCCTGCTTCCTGCAGCTCAGTTTTTTTTTCTGCCTATTGAAGGACCTAGGCTTCTTGCTGGGACCACCAGTCCTGGGGTTTTCTGCCTTTTGCGCAAGATTTTAAGATCCTGTAATTTGCTATCAACAGCCTTCTGGGTGACAGGCTGGATAATATAGATCCTTTTAGTCTCCCCAGATTGACCACGACATGCCCCTCAGGCTCCAGGGGAGGCCGGTGAGTGCATTGCTCCGGGGCACACATGACCGGACTACCGATGTCTTTGTCACAGTGTGCCGTGGCCAGTAGCCACCCCGTACTGCTCGGGTATGGGTCTGTGGTGCGATGTCCCCAGCTCATTCGGAGGGTAAGTACAGCTCTTCCTGGCGGGATTGAGCAGCAGGGTAATCCCTGGGAGGTCGATTTAGGGGGGCCCTCTCCTCCCTCTCTTCTCTAACTGTCCCTATTTTTCCCCCCCTCCCCCCGTGGGGGATGCTGCATGACTGGGCTGCTGAGCGGTGTGTGTACCTTAGCCAGGGGTCCTCCAGGGGGCTCTGATCCTGGATTGGGGGCTGTGCTGGCTGTCTGTGTCCCTGGGCTGACATCTCTCTGCTGGTGTAAGTGGGCTCTGTATGTGCTGCCGCCATTATCCCTGTTCATTCTCTGTGTACAGTTACTTGTCAGCCATTTTCTGTGAGTCTGTGGAAAGCCTGGTCGGCGGCCATTTTCCCTGTGATTGTCCCTTTTATACAGGGCGCCCGGCGGACATTTTTTTTGTAGTCTCAGCGCAGTTTTTCTCCCCTGCGCTGGTTCCTGTACCTCAGAACGGGTGCGTTTTTTTTATTGTTTTTTTTTGCTCAGGACACCTGGGAGCTGACACAGGCACCTGTAACAGCACGGTGCAGCACTCGGTCAGGGTGGTGAGTCCTGCGGTGGGGGCCTCTCAGTCTGCAACAGCTAGGAGGGTGGGATTGAGCACCTTGTCCTAAGTCCCCAAGGGTGGCAGACAGGGTGGGTCAGCATGGCATCAGAAACTGGTGTTTCTTCCCCAGATCTCCCTGCAATTGCAAGAGGCTCTTCTGCAAACAGTGCAGTGCCTTTGGACGCTTCGTATGTGGCCCTTGAAATGTTTGTAGAGGCGGTATGCGGGTGCAAAGGTGGTAAAAAAAATGTCCCCTGCCCCCCCCCCCCCGTCCTTCGGGGAGAGTTCTGACTCAGACTCAGGCCCCGCAGTGACTGGCGGCCCCTGATGTGTCAGAGGACGCTGACCAGGACCGATCGGACAGTGAGGATGATTCTCCGTCCGGGTCCGTGCAAGACAAAGCGCTAGTTGGAGCACTTATCACAGCTGTGCGTGATACCCTGAAAATTCAGAATACAGCAGCATCCTCTGCTGAAGTAGCAGTCCCTTTTGGGTCCCATAAGCCACCTAAAGGTGTTTCCGTTTCTGAATGAGGAAAACCACACCGGACCTTTTCGGTCCCAAAAAGAATGGCCGTGCGTTACCCCTTCTATGAGAACCTTCTTAAGAAATGGTCGGCTCCCCCGGTCTTGGACCCCCCGGTATCCAAGTTAAACAAAGTAACCACAATCCCGATAGAAGGGACTCCTGCATTTAGGGACCCTACTGACAGGAAGGTCGAGGCAGTGGCCCGTTCCCTGTTTATGGTGGTGGGGTCCGCCATATGACCAGTACTGGCCACAGCATTAGTGTCGCACACACTTCGTGAGTGGGCAAAACTATTGCACCGTGAATTGGAGAAGCAGTAGGGCTCTCCTGTCTGCGTGAAACTGGCAGACCAGTTAGTGCATGGCCTTAAGTACGCCTGTGACGTGGCCCTGAATACGCTTCCCTTGCTCTCCAGAGCATCAGTGTCAGCAGTGGTGCTGTGGCGCTTTTTTTGCTGAAATGCTGGTCTGTGGACCAGGCATCTAAAAAATAAATAATAAAAAAAAAAGCACCTTGCTGGGAAGAGCACCTTGCTCCCACAGTCCAGGAAGAGTAAGGAGCCACACTGCAGGCAAGGGCCCTCATTTTCCGCTCGAGGCTTTTTCGTCCACCCAGGACTTCAGCAAAACGCTCCCAGTTCGACAGGGCGACTACTGAGGGACAGCAGCCCGGTGGGCCTCTCTGCTGTCCGACCAATGGGTCTGCGAACTGATTTCATCGGACTACAAGATAGTTTCTCTTGGCCACCAAACAGACTTTTCCCCTCCAGCATGCCCTTACTACCGGCTCGCCGGGAGGCCCTGTTTGGGGCAGTAAGGGACCTGCTAAGCCATGGGGTGATGGAAAGTTTTCAGGAGTTCTATTCTAATCTGTTTGTAGTCCCCAAAAAGGAAGGGGTACGTCCAATCTTGGACCTGAAAGCCCTCAATTGCTTTGTGAAAGTACAGAGGTTCAGAATGGAATCAGTTCGCTCCGCAGTCACTGCATTCCGTCAGGGGGATTCCCTGGCGTCTTTGGACATCCAGGACGGGTACTTGCACATACCCATATGCCTCAGGCATCAGAGGTTTCTGCGATTTGCAGTAGGGGAAGCCCACTACCAGTTTGTGGCTCTCCCCTTTTGGCTTGGCTTCAGAACTCCGAGTCTTTATCAAGGTATTGGCTCCAATTTTGGCATTGTTGCGACAACGTGGGATCGTAATCGTGGGTTACCTAGACGATCATCTGCTGGGAGCAGCTTCCGCCTCGGAATTAGAGGATGTGGTGCTCACCATGCAGACCCTGCAGGAATTTGGGTGGGTGAACCTCAAAGTCGTTTTTTGTGCTGACTTAGCGCCTGGAGTACCTAGGTTTACTGCTGGACTCGGTGGAAGCGAGTGTTTTTTCCCGTCAGACAAACTGCAGACTCTCAGAGCCGCAGTGAAGCTGTTGATGAACCACAGGTGGTCGTTGCTGCGCTTCTGCATGTGAGTCCTGGGCCTCGTGGTGGCCTCCTTTTTTGAGGTGGTACCGTATGGCCAATTTCACACCAGAATCTTGCAGAAGGAGATATTGACAAAATGGGACAAATCTGTTATCCCTGGATCGACAGATTCAGATGAGCCACTTAGTCAGGGATTCCCTTCTCTGGTGGCTGAGATCTCCAGCCCTTCGGTCCGGGAAGTCGCTCCTACCCCTGCATTGGACAGTGATCACAACGGACGCCAGCCTGACTGGCTGGGGTGGAGTACTGGGAGTACAGTTGACCCAGGGCCTCTGGTTGAGGGGGGAATCCAAGTTGCCGATCAATGTGCTTTAACTTTGAACAATCAGGCTATGCCTCTCCACATAGTTACATAGTTAGTCAGGTTGAAAAAAGACACAAGTCCATCCAGTTCAACCTTAAAAACAAATAAATAAAATAATAAATAATTGTACAATGCAAATACCCAATTTTATGCCCACAATTGATCCAGAGGAAGGCGAAAAAACCCTCAGCAGAGCATGCTCCAATTTGCTGCAGCAGGGGAAAAAAATTCCTTCCTGATCCCCCATGAGGCAAACGGATTTTCCCTGTATCAACTTTACCTATGTTAGTACCCAGTTATATTATGTACATTCAGGAAAGTATCTAGGCCTTTCTTAAAGCAATCTACTGAGCTGGCCAGAACCACCTTTGGCGGGAGTCTATTCCACATTTTCACAGCTCTAACTGTGAAGAAAACTTTCCGTACTTGAAGATGAAATCTCTTTTTCTCTAGAGGTAAAGCGTGCCCCCGTGTCCTCTGGGTTGACGGTACAGAGAATAACTCCACACCAAGTTCACTATATGGACCCCTAAAATATTTGAACATGTTGATCATATCCCCCCTTATTCTCCTCTTCTCAAGAGTGAATAAATTTGGTTCCGCTAATCTCTCCTCATAGCTGAGCTCCTCCATGCCTCTTATCAGTTTGGTTGCCCTTCTCTGCACTTTCTCCAGTTCCCCGATATCCTTTTTGAGAACTGGTGCCCAAAACTGAACTGCATATTCCAGGTGAGGTCTTACTAATGATTTGAACAGGGGCAAAATTATATCTCGCTGGAGTCCATACCTCTTAATACAAAAAAGGACTTTGCTCGCTTTGGAAACAGCAGCTTGGCATTGCGTGTTATTGAGCTTATGATCTACCAAAACCCCCTGATTCTTCTCCACTATGGATTCCCCCAGTTGTACTCCCCCTAGCATGTATGATGCATGCATATTCTTAGCCCCCAAGTACATAACTTTACATTTATCAACATTAAACCTCATCTGCCACATAGTCGCCCAATTAGACAGTGTATTGAGGTCGGCTTGTAAATTGGAGACATCCTGTAAGGACGTTATTCCACTGCATATCTTGGTGTCATTTGCAAAGACAGAAATGTTACTTTTGATCCCAGACCCAATATCATTTATTAAGATAAAAAGTAAGGGTCCCAGCACTGAACCTTGGGGTACACCACTGATAACCTTAGACCATTCAGAGTAAGAATCATTAATCACTACTCTCTGAATTCTGTCTTTTTTAGCCAATTTTCTATCCATTTACAAACTGATATATCCAAACCTGTGGACTTTACCTTACACATGAGCCGTGTGTGGGGAACTGTATCGAACGCTTTTGTAAAATCCAATTATACCATGTCCACCGCCACACCTCTGTCCAAGGTTTTACTTACCTCCTCATAAAAAGAAATCCGATTTGTCTGACAACTTCTGTCTTTCATGAATCCATGTTGTCTGTTGCACATGGTCGATGAGATTTCAAGGGCGTCCGATCAGAATCCAGTCAGACAACTCCACGGCTGTGGCATATGTCAACCATCAAGGAGGCACAAGAAGCTCGGCTGCAGCTTGGGAGGTCGCTCACATCCTTCCATGGACAGAGCGGCATGTACCGGCCCTGTCGGCTATTTACATCACAGGAGTAGAAAACTGGCAGGCGGACTATCTAAGCTACCAGATGCTGGACCCAGGAGAGTGGTCGTTGCATCCAGAGGTGTTCAGGTTTCTTTGCCTGCGGTGGGGCACACCAGATGTGGATCTCCTGGCCTCTCAGCTGAATCGAAAGGTGCAGAGGTTCGTATCCAGGACCAGAGATCCTTGGGCAGACGTGTTAGACTCGTTGGTGGCTTTGTGGGAACAGTACCGACTGATCTACGCCTTTTCTCAGCTAAAACTGTTACCACGTCTGCTTTGCAGAGTGGAGGCCGAGGGGATTCGAGTGATACTTATTGCCCTAGGATGGCCTCGGGGGCCTTGGTACGCCGACCTAGTATGCCTGGTGGCAGACGCTCCCTGGTGGTTACTGATGCGAGAAGACTCTCTGTCTCAAGGTCCGATTCTCCATCCTGCTTTACCGTCGCTGGTTTTAACGCCATGGCTGTTGAAAGCCAAATGCTAAGGGACCGAGGCCTGTCTGAGTCGGTGATTTCAACTGAGGGCACGAAAATCTTCTTCTCGGAAGATATACCATTGTACGTGGAAGGCTTATATCTCCATGTGTGAGAAGATGGGGTGGCGTCCGCGCACTTATTCTGTTTCCAGAATCCTCACTCAAGTTTGTAAGGCGGCGACTTGGTCGTCCGTTCACACTTTAGCAAAGTTGATGTAAGCGCATCTTCTGATGCGTGCTTTGGCCGCAAAGTTTTGCAGGCGGATGTGTAATTTTACTCTTTCTTCTGTTAAGAGAAGTTACCTTTTTGAATGTTAATGCACTCTAATGCATATATTGACCGCAAGTTGTGATGCGGCTGGTTCAGATGGTGATGCTATTATGGAGCACCTCTGGTTGTGGGTGAAGTTATATTGTTGTTCCCACCCCTCGTTATGACACTGTTTGGGGACATCCCTACGGTCAAGTTTACTGAAGCTGTGTCAGTCAATGAACTTCAGAGAAAATAGGATTTTTGTACTCACCGTAAAATCCTTTTCTCTGAAGTTCATTGACTGACACAGCACCCTCCCCTCCTGTTGGTTTACGTTATACTGCTTGTTGACGTACTGAGCTGCAGGAAGCAGGCTGATGGGTTATTACCAGAGGGATTGCCCCCCTGGGCGGAACTGTAAAGTTCTGTTGTTTTCACATGTATTACATGTTCTGCCTAGTACTCTCCTGAAGGTGGCGTAATAACCCTACGGTCAAGATTACTGGAGCTGTGTCTGTCAATGAACTTCAGAGAAAAGGATTTTACGGCGAGTACAAAAATCCTGTTTTTACAGTTGCTTGCTTTAAAGGCTTGGCTATTGAGGCCAGATTCCTGAGGGATAGGGGAGTGTCCAGAAGCAGACATTCCCACAGTCTTGAGGGCCATGAAATTTACTTCAAGGAAGATTTACCTTGGGGCCTGGAAATATTACATAGCATGATGTGAGGCTAGGAACCTGCATTCATGCAAGTATGTTGTGCGCTGGTATTTGGCTTTCCTCTACTCTGGAGTAGATCTGATGCTGGTGAAAAATAGTACTAAAGCGCTGATATGAATATTTAAATAAAGGATAACCAAATGGTTAAGCTGCAACCATTCTATGGTGTCCTGACACTGTGATAATTATATATATATATATATATATATATATATATATATATATATATATATATATATATATATATATATATATATATATATATATATAAAAAAATTCTGCTAGAAAATCATTTGGAACCCCCAAAAATTATATATATATATATATATATATATATATATATATATATATATATATAATATATATATAATATATATATTTTTAGCAGAGACCCTAGGAAATAAAATAGCGGTTGTTGCAGTATTTTATGTCACACGGTATTTGCGCAGAGGTCTTTCAAATGCAATTTTTTGGGAAAAAATACACAAATGACTTTAAAAAACAAAAAACGGTAGTTAGCCCATTTTTTTTTTTCATCCAAAAGTTTTGATTACCCGTTTTTGTATATTCGTTTGTTTTTTAATCTAAATTTATACATGTGAACTGATTGGAGGTTTGTTTTGTTTAATGTTTAAGTGTAAGAAAATTTCTGTATTACTTAAGGCTGCTTTCACACTGGAGTTGGCAGGCGTTGATGGTAAAACGCTGTTAGTTTTAGCGGCGCTTTACCGTCATTTTAGCAGCGCTATTCGGCTGCTAGCGGAGCACTTATAATTCAGCTAGCGCCCGAGGAAGGAGTTAAATGTGCCTGTGAAGCGCCAATGCCAAATCGCATTGCAGGCACTTCGGCAGTGGTGCCCATTCATTTCAATGGGCAGGAGTAGTGGAGGAGCGGTATACACCACTCCAAAGATGCTGCTTGCAGGACTTTTTTTTTTTTTTTTAACGTCCTGCCAGCGCATCTCTTAAAGCCCCATACACACTATCAGATTTTCTGCTGATTTTTTTTTCCTTCAGATTTACCAAAACCATATAATATGAGGACAAACCTTAGGAGTTTCAATGTGTATGCAATCAGGCAGGCCCTTCTACTACATGGTTTTGGTAAATCTGAAGGAAAAAATCAGCAGAAAATCTGATAGTGTGTATGGGGCTTAAAGCCCCACACACACACTCTCAGATTATCTGCTGAGTTTTTCCTTCAGATTTACCAAAACCATGTAGTAGAAGGGCCTGCCTGATTGCATACACATTGAAACTCCTAAGGTTTGTCCTCATATTATATGGTTTTGGTAAATCTGAAGGAAAAACTCAGCATATAATCTGATGGTGTGTATGGGGCTTTAGTGTGAAAGCACTCAGGCTTCCACAGACTGCAGGGGAGCCATTTTGCAGGCAGTTTACAGGTGCCATTTTTAGCCCAAAAGTGCCTGAAAAACTCCCCAGTGTGAAAGGTGTCTGTTAGACCCCTTTCACACCATACCGCCCATAGCAGCGTTTTACCACCCATGCTATTTTTAGCGGCGTTTTACCGCCAGATTTGCGGCGCATTTCGGCCGCTAGCGGGACGCTTTTACCTCCGCTAGCAGCCGAGAAAGGGTTAAAACGGCCAGGCAATACGCCGCAATATCGGCGTTTTGCCAGGGGTATTACAGCAATGCCCCATTGATTTCAATGGGGAGCAGCGATGGAGGAGCGGTAAACACACCGCTCTTTCACCACTCCAAAGAAGCTGCTGGCGGGACTTTTCCCTGACGTCCTGCCAGCGCACCGCTGTAGTGTGAAAGCCTTCGGGCTTTCACATTACAAACAATGGTGCAGCTTTTTTAGTGCGGATTGCAGGCGCTATTTCTAACGCTATAGCGCCTACAAAACGCCCTGGTGTGAAAGGGGTCTTAGAGATGAGGGGGGGGGGGAATCGGCCTAACATATCGGCCCAAAAAGATTGCATTATACATCGGCCACCGTAATTTCTAAATATCGGCATTGGCCAGAGAAAAACCCATATTTGTCGACCTCTAGTCACCACCTGACTCTTTCTAGGACCTTCAGGGTCCGTTCAACACGACTTTTGGAGGCAACTTGGACACGACCTGAACACGACTTGGGGCGACTTACAACACGACTTTAAGTCGCCCCAGGCCAGGCGACTTTTGCCGCGGCCAATCAGAGAATAAGCTCTCAAGAGGGAACTCTACGCCAAATTTCTGCAAAAAATTTGGCGTGGGTTCCCCCTCCGAGAGCATACCAGGCCCTTAGGTCTGGTATGGATATTAAGGGGAACCCCCTACGCCGAGAAAACGGTGTGGGGGGTCTCCCCCAGATCCATACCAGCTCCTTATCTGAGCACGCTACCCGGCCGGCCAGGAAAGGGGGTGGGAACGAGCGTGCGCCCCCCCCTCCTGAGCCGTACCAGGCAGCGTGCCCTCAACGTGGGGGGGGGGTGCCCCACCCCAAAGCACCTTGTCCCCATGTTGATGAGGACAAGGGCCTCTTCCCAACAACCCTGGCCGTTGGTTGTCGGGGTCTTTAATAAGGGGGCCCCCAGATCCCGGCCCCCCACCTATATGAATGAGTATGGGGTACAACGTACCCCTACCCATTCACCTGTAAAAAAAAAAAAAAACACAACACTGGGTTAAAATAGTTTATTGCACAGCTCCGGGGGTCTTCCGTCTTCGGGGGTCTTCTCGCCGAACTCCTCCTTTCTTCTGCTAGCTCTTTTGCTAGCGGAGGAGCCCGGCTTTCTTCTTCGTCGTCGTCCTCTTCTTCCGACTTCGGGGGTCTTGTCCCCCTCTTCGGTTCTTCTTGCCGGGCCACCGCTTCTTCTTTCAGCGCTTACTAGCGGTGGCCCGGTCTTCTGACGCCGCCGCCGCATTCCGTTCTTCTGCCACAATGCCAGGGACGCGGTGCACGGCGACTTGTATAGGGACAAGGGCTGGGGTCGCCGGTTGATGTCACATGGTGACCCCGCCCCCTTATGATGTCACAGTCCCAGCATCCTCCAGAACTGTGACTCCATGTGACATCAACCGGCGACTCCGCCCCTTGTCCCTAATATAAGTCGCCGCGCACCGCGTCCCTGGCATTGCAGCCGGAGAGAGCGTCGAGTCAACATCTCCAGGAGAAGAAGAACGGAGGGCGGCGGCGTCAGAAGACCGGGCCACCGCTGGTAAAAGAGCTGAAAGAAGAAGCAGTGGCCCAGCAAGAAGAACCGAAGAGGGGGACAAGACCCCGAAGTCTGAAGAAGAGGACGGCGACGAAGAAGAAAGCCGGGCTCCTCCGCTAGCAAAAGAGCTAGCAGAAGATAGCGGAGGAGTCCGGCGAGAAGACCCCCGAAGACGGAAGACCCCCCGGAGCTGTGCAATAAACTATTTTAACCCTGTGTTGTGTTTTTATTTATTTATTTTTTTTTACATTTTTTTTTTCACAGGTGAATGGGTAGGGGTACGTTGTACCCCATACTCATTCACATAGGGTGGGGGGGCGATATCCGGGGGCCCCCTTATTAAAGGGGGCTCCCGGATTCCGATAAGCCCCCCCGCCCGCAGACCCCGACAACCAACGGTCAGGGTTGTCGGGAAGAGGCCCTTGTCCTCATCAACATGGGGACAAGGTGCTTTGGGGTGGGGGGGCGCACGCTCGTCCCCACCCCTTTTCCTGGCCGGCCGGGTAGCGTGCTCGGATAAGGGTCTGGTATGGATCTGGGGGGCGACCCCCACGCTGTTTTTTCGGTGTAGGAGGTTCCCCTTAATATCCATACCAGACCTAAGGGCCTGGTATGCTCTCGGAGGGGGAACCCACGCCAATTCTTTTTCATAAATTTGGCGTGCAGCTCCCTCTTGAGAGCTGATAATTCTGTCAGTCTCCTCCGTATAGACGGAGATCCGACTTGGAGGCGACCTCCATTGAAATCAATTGGTACCGGTCGCCTACAAGTCGGATTCAAGTAGTACAGGAACCTTTTCTGAAGTTGGAGCGACTTCAGTAGTGTGCATTAAGACGGCTCTCATTCACTTACATTTATTTTTAAATGTTGTCCGACTAGGGGCGACCTGAAGTCAGATCTGAGTTGCCCCTGTGTGAACGGACCCTCAGGAAGGAGGAGCAATGAATCAAGCTGACTGCAGCAGATACTTTCAAATACATTTTGACTGCCCGAATCGCATCTATTGGGTGAAGGGCTTTTTCTCCCGGCAACTGAGGCCTGGGAGAAAGAGGCAAAACAATGTCCTGATTTAACATGAAAACCTAAAAACAATAGGGCTGAAACAACCAAATCGATTAATCGACAACTAATCTATTATGAAATTAATCGATTACTATTTTCATAATCGATTAATCGGCCAGTAACATAATGGGGTTAAAAATAAACTAAAATGAGCCCTTTATAGTACAAAAATATAATCACTACTGTAAATATTACTTTCACTGTTCTACAGTAAAAAAAAATTAACCCCTTCTAGTAGTGATTATCTGTTTTTTTGTACTATAAAGGGCTAATTTTAGTATTTTTAACCCCATTATGTTACTAAACGTCTTAGGCCTGGTTCACATCTATGTTTATTGGTGATTTTTGCAGAAACGCACTGCAGTTCATTTACATGGTTTCCTATGGGATACGTTAATATCTGTGCTCTTTTCAGCCGCTGAATATTTGGAAAGGGTCAGGGACTTTTAATGCAAAACGGTGCTTATTTGGTTCCATATACTCCATTGGAGAAGCTGCAGAAAAGAATGCAATGCGTTTTTGCAGCAATTTGTGTTTTTTAATCTGCCCAAAAAATTTTTAAAAATGCAAAAAACGCAAATTGCAGTAAAATCACGTGCACAAAAATCAAAACGCACAGCAAAAAGCACTGCAGAAACAGATCAAAAGCAAAAACTGCACAGGTACCAAGCCTTACGCTGGCCACACGGATCAATTTTCAGGTGAGAATATTCAGGTGAAAAATCTTTGTACATTCGCTGAAAGAAAGAATGTTTGAAATTTTCACTTAATTTCTGAACAAAAACCACATACACTGTCTGAAAATTCCTTTGACCAAGAAGTTTTCTAGTTCCAAATTTTCCCGGCACTGTGGTTGAAAGTGAACGTCAATTTGACCCACTTTTTTTTTTAATTTTTTTATTTTTTTAAAGGTTATTAACCGATTAATCGGCCAACTAATCGATTATGAAAATAATAGTTGCAGCCCTAAAAAACAACCTTAGGCAAAAATCACGGCTGAGGTCGAACAACCACCACAGACAGTAATAAAAAAAAAAAAACTGTTATTTGAAAGAATGCCCAGCCTGACACTTTCCCCCCCCCCCCCCCCCCCCCAAAAGTACCAGTACAAAGAACAAAAATTTCTAAGAAGAACTAAATAACAGAAGGCCCTGAAACGGCTCAAAAAAGGGATCTCTAACAAACTGAGACCACCAAACGAAAGTCTCATGGGGACAAAGTTGACCTGACTAGAGGCACTGAGTGTGTGACGCCTTGAACAGAAGTATGCACCAAAAGAGAAGAAGTTTGGCTTTGAAAATAGTCAAGGCCAAAATCTGTCACTTGATCCTATCCAAGGCCAGCATCGGATCTATGTGCAACAGTAGCGTGCTATAGTCAACTCTATATGCACACAAACAAAAGTGAATATATATATATATATATATATATATATATATATATATATATATATATATATATATATATATATATATATATACTATAAATGAAAATAAATTAAAATAATTAGTGCTGATGATGCTCAGTGCAATACAATAAATCCTGTGTTTTGTGTAACAAATACTAGGACATATAGAACAGCACCAAATTAGGATATCTAAAACTAAACAGCTCCTACTGACTGGAGCTGTTTGGATTAATCTGCCGCTGAACCATTGTACTGTCTATTTACAAGTCATTTTCTGGACAGGCTAATCGTCTCATAGATTTATCAAGCAATTGTGGATATTTTTAGTTTTTGCGGGTCTCATTAGATCTCCTAATTTGGCGCTGTTCTTTATGTCCTAGTATTTAGTACACAAAACACAGGATTTATTGTATTGTACTGAGCATCATCATCACTATTTTCAATTTATTTTCATTTTGTTTGTGTGCCTATTGAAGATTTACATATACAGTGTATATAATGTGTGTGTGTGTGTGTGTATAGCTCTCTCGCATCTCTCGCTCTCTCGGCCTCGCATCTCTCAGGATTTTTACTTGTAAGCATCAAGTGTCAGAAAAGATTGTCTTTAAATGGTTAAACTGAGAACTCCTACACAGTTTAGTTCATTGATGATTATAAACATTGTATCTCTTTGCTCTTTTCTTGACAAACTGCCCAGAGAGGAGACAAGTCCTTCCACTGAAGTCTTCAGGCAACTTTCATTGATTTCTATTACAGAAGTCATTTGCAAGTCACGCTGAAGATATAATTGGCCTTTTTTTTAACAGCACAATCGGCCAATGACGATTAAGAAACGCCTAAATATATATCGGTCGACCTCTAGTGGTTACGAAGTCGACAATTTAACAGTGAATTTGTCAGCTTATTTAACAAGCCTATGGCTTGAACGATAAAGCGTTGGAACCTCTGTGGCTATCTGTCATCAGGCTTCAGTGGCGCAGGTTTGCAAGAATGTGACCTGGGCTCTGGTAAACTTTTTTTTTTTTTTTTTTTAAGGTTTTTACCATGTGAACGCATTTGCCGAGAATACGGCTTTTGCCTGCAGTGTTTTGCAGGTTGAGGAGTGTTTTTATTTTGTGGGCCTGACAGTGGCTACTGTGTCCCCTTCCCCTCATATGCATTGCTTTGGGACATCCTCTGGTAATCATGATCTATAACCTACTCTGTGTCCCATGATTTATGAAAAATAAAATAGGATTTTTGTACTTAACTGTAAAATCCATTTCTTGGAGTACATCATGGAACAGAGATCCCTCCCCTCTTTAGGGGTGTACATCCTGTATGTGAAGGGTTATGTAGGGGAGGACTGCTGGTCTTTTTTTTTTTTTTTTTCTTTTCTTTTCTTCCCTGTTGCAGGCATTCCCCCAGGTTGACCACCTCTTCCACCACTATCGGGCCGGGGTACCACTCATCTGAGCATTTTAGTCATAGGAATGGATCTGGAAAATGTCAAACTTCCATTGCCTACTGGAACCTTTTTGAGCTGCACAGTAGGGGTGCACATCTTCACTGGTCTCGCGATTCAATTATGATTATCCTGTCCACGATTCGATTCCGCAATGCATCACGATTACTACGCGTAGGTTTTTATCCAAAAATTCAAGCAGTCAGAACTCCATTTTTTTTTTCCATTTGCTCTTAGTGCACTATATTTGGGGAGGGTAATTCTTATAACAATCTCAAAAGAGGGCTACAAGTTATTCACTTTCAGTTCATTACAGATAAGAGGGGCATTCTTTTTATCTATAGTAAAAACAAAGGCTTCTTTGCCATAAGTGATGTAAAAATGTGGAATAGACTGACTCACTTTATTTTGGGCTGCTCAGTAGATTGTTTGAACTGAAATGCATTCCTGTCCTAAATGCACATGGGATCAGTGGTAGAGGGATGGATGGGATCATTGGTAGAGGGATGGATGGGATGGGGGGGCAGAGGGATGGTGGTGGGATGGATGGGATCAGGCAGAGGCATGGTGGCGGGATGGATGGGATCAGGCAGAGCCATGGTGGCGGGATGGATGGGATCAGGCAGAGCCATGGTGGCGGGATGGATGGGATCAGGCAGAGGCATGGTGGCGGGATGGATGGGATCAGGCAGAGGCATGGTGGCGGGATGGATGGGATCAGGCAGAGGCATGGTGGTGGGAGGATTGTGAGCAGTGACACTGGCACTCGCCTGTTCTGTATCAGTCGATTCCCCCTCCTCCATGCTCCGTGTCTCTGGCTCTCTTCTCCCTTCCGGTGCCTCCAGTGATGCCTCTCCTGATGTCTGGTCTTCTCGAGTTCCACCCCTGCACTTTACGGGCTCATCAGCTGACTTTCTGCTTCAGTGACGGAGAGGGTGCTTTATCCACCAGGCAGGCTCTGCCTCTACCTACTGGGTTATACTTCATCTCCAGGTGAATGGACACTGGTAGACCAAAGGTTTTTAGACAGGAAGTGATCCCCTATATAATCCCTCCCATACAGGAAGTACTTCTTTTTTTTGTTTTGTTTTTTACCAGTGTCTGTAAGGTAGATGGGTACATTTTGTTTGAGCTCTCTCGTGCTCCAGGTCTTGAAGTCCGAGCATGGTTCTAAAATGAATCAAGGGTTTGAACGATTGGATCCATTTGAAACAAACTTATATGCTAAGATAAATGGTACCCGAGCCTTGCAAAGAAGACTCAAGGATCCTGCAAGGTTTTGCTTGTAATGCGATCTCCCGGTGCTGGACCCTGCGTGTCCAAACAAAAGAACTCGCTGCTCCAGGTGACACAGGAAGCCTAATGGTGCCCGCCTTGGCTTGCCTCCACATACGATCAACACTGAAGAAATGCTGCACTCCAAGATCCATCAAAATTCTTATTTAAAGCGGAGGTCCACCCTAAAGTGGAGCTTCCGCTCATTGGAACCCCCCCCCCCCTCCGGCGCCACAATTGGCACCTTTCAGGGGGGAGGGGGGTGCAGGTACCTGTACAGTACAGGTATCTGCACCCACTTCCGGCATGGATATCTGCAGAATATACGCCCCTTTCCGCAGATATCTACGCCCCTTTCCGAAGGTCCCCCGCTGTCTCTGGGATCCGTGTGTTTCCCAGCAGACATCCAGCGGACCATCCTTATTGCGCAGCGCGACTCGCGCATGCGCAGTAGGGAACCGGGAAATGAAGCCGCAAGGCTCCACTTCCTGATTCCCATAGCCAAGATGGCGGTGGCAGCACCCGAGAGACGATTGAGAGATCGGCTTCGGGTGCCGACATCGCGGGCGCGCTGTGCGGGTAAGTGTCATTAAAAGTCAGCAGCTGCAGTATTTGTAGCTGCTGGCTTTTTTTTTTTTTTTTTTTTTTTTTTTTAAACTGCGGACTCCCGCTTTAATAATGAACATCCCAAGTGTTCAAATGGTAGACGTGTTTCACACACTAACAGGTGCGCTTATTCATCACAAAGATAAGTCAGCATTGTTCTCCTTCTAGAAACCTATTCAATATAGCAACAGGTGATATAGATCATTCAATTGCAATTTAATGATCTATGTCACCTGTTTCTATATTGTGTCAGGGGAGATGGTCAAGGGCGGAGCCTGCCCATCAACATCCTGGGGTTGCGGGAGGGAGGTCTGGCTCTACGATACTGGATGGTGGAGCTTCAGGATTGCCCCATTAGGGTTCATTCTGACAATGCCACTGCAGTGACCTATATTGAGCACCAGGGTGGTACCAGGAGCCGTTCAACTCAGAAGGAGGTGAACCACATATTAACCTGGGCAGAGGGACATGTGCCTGTTCTATCGGCAGTCCATATCTTGGGAGTAGAGAACTGAAAGGCAGATAATCTCAGCCGCCAACAGATCTGCCCGGGGAATGGTCCCTACACCTAAATATGTTTCGGGAAATCTTCCAGCGTTTGGGATGGTCAGAGGTCGATCTATTAGCATCCAGGTTTAACAATAAGCTACAGCAGTTTATATCCGGAACAAGGGATCCCCTGGCAACCGGAGCAGATGCTCTAGTAGTTCCATGGAACCAGTTCTCCCTGGTTTATGCTTTCCCCCGATTCCTCTCCTTCCACACTTGTTGCACAGGTTTCAAAGAGAGGGGGTTCCAGTCATCTTGGTGGCACCTGTTTCCCAGAGATCGTAAGATTGGCAGTAGGCGGGCCATGGACGCTTCCCCATCGCCCCAATCTACTGTCTCAAGGGCCTATATTCCATCCCAATTTATATAATAATCTAAATTTGATGGCATGGCGATTGAAGCTAGGGTGTTAAAGGATTGTGGCATCTCTGAACCAGTGGTGTCTGTCCTAGTGAATGCAAGAAAAACTGTCACTAGAAAGATCTATTATAAAATCTTGAAGACTTTTATATTGCCTGGTGTGAAGCCGGAAAATAGCATCCTCGGAAATATACGATTACGAGAATTCTCATTTCTACAGTCGGCTGTGGAAATAAGATTGGCTTTGAGTACAATCAGGGGTCAGATTTCAGCCTTGTCCGTATTCTTACAAAGGCCCTTAGTCTCCCATTCACTGATCCAAACCTTTATGCAGGGGGTAACTCGTTTGCATCCCCTCATTAGGTCACCTATGTGTCCTTGGGACTTAAACCTGGTACTGTCTGTATTACAGAAACAACCGCTTAAGCCTACCAAAAAAAAAAAAATCCATTAGTCTTGCTGGCATGCAAGCTAGCCTACCTGATGGCCATCACTTTTTGGCTAGAAGGATGTCTGAGTTGGCCCTTTCAAGCAGGGAACAATACTTGATCTTTTACCATGACAGGGTTGAGTTACGACCTGCTCCATCCTTCTTGCTTGAGGTAGTGTCTGCCTTTTATTTGAATCGGGACATTGTATTGCCTTCCTTTTTTCTCTCAACCTTGTTCGGCGGAATAGAAACTACTGCACTCCTTAGATGTAGTGTGAGCAGTCAGTTTGTGTAGACCTGCGGAGATCCGAGGATCATACTCCTTTTGTGTTTTACCAGAAGGACCCTAGAAGAGGCAGGCAGCTTCCAAGACTTCCATTACCCATTTGGTCCGTCAATTGGTCATTCAGGCCTATGGTCTGAAACGTAAAGCTCCTCCCTTAAGGGTGACAGTTAATTCTAGCAGGGGTGTAGGAAGCTCCTGGGCATTTCGACAGCGGGTATTTGTGGCTCAGATTTGTAAGGCGGTTACCTGGTCTTCAGTGCATATGTTCACAAAATTTTGTCAAGTGGATATTCGAGCAGCCAAGGAGTCTGCTTTCAGCCGCAGTGTACTGCGGGCTGCTGTATAAGGTCTGATGGCTACTGTTTGGCAGGGTGTCTCCCTCCCCTCAAGGCTATTGCTCTGGATTGTCCCAGTAGGTAATGAATATTGGCCTCACTCTGTCCCGTGATGTACGATAAAGAAAATTGGATTTTCTCATCATACTTAAATGTAAAATCCTTTCTTTGAGTACATCTCGGGACACTGAGGTCCTTCCCCTCTTTTTGAGGATTAAGTGCTTGCTATAAAACTGAAGTACTTCCTGTATGGGAGGGGTTATATAGGGGATCACTTCCTGTCTAAAGACCTTCGGTCTACCAGTGTCCACCTAGAGATGAAGTATTACCCAGTAGGTAATGAATCTTAACCTCGCTCTGTGTTCCGTGATGTACTCAAAAGGATTTTACAGGTAAGTGTGACCAAACAAATTATATATATTTTTTCTCTTTAGCGCTGCACACATTTTATAATTTTGCTACACAATTTTGTCCTTGGTTGTGCTGCCTGCTTTTTTCAATACTTAAAGTATCATCGCGGTATTCCCCTTTCTTATTGTATATGCCCCTTTACATTACAGCCACCCTTTACATTACAGCCCCCCTCCCCCTACATCAGTGTCCTTGGTTCCCCCCCCTTTACATGAGTGTCCTCGATTTCTTCCCCCCCCCTTACATGAGTGTCCTCGGTCCCACCCAGTGGATGCATATTCTGAGTACCTCTGCATTTTGTGCTTAGAATGTCTTCCCGACACAAAGATTGGGGGAATACAGCAGGGAGGAGTGCAAAGGTGCCAGGTTATCAGGAGCTGAGGATCCTAGTCACGCTTTCACAGTACTATCTTCCCCTGAAAGGCCAGAGGCAACTAGCCAGTTTGAGCCATTGAGGCGGTTGGGCATAGTGGCTACATCCAACATTTCAGTCTCTGCATAAGTCACCAAGGATGATTTAGCTTCAGCATTAGCTGGTTTGGAAGGAAAAATAGCCAACATAATTGGGACAAAATGCAAAGGGTCCCCTTCTCCCCCTCCTGACCTTTCAGTATTGGAACAGGAATGGGCAGGTGACATGGAGGGGCCATTGGGTGACTGGGAAAAAGGGCAGGCAGATGAGTCTGCTTCTGAGGAGTCAACCTCAGAGGAGCCCTTCTCAGCCTCGCAGTCACAAAAACTGCTAGTCCAATCCCTTACGGAATTAGTCGGTTCTGCATACAAGTTACACTCCAACGGAGGTGGCTGAGGCCCCCTTTTCTTCTTTGGGTTCTTTTAATGCCTTCGCAGGGCCCACATGCTTTGCCTTTACACACACTGCTGTAGCAACTAATATATGCAGACTGGGATCACCCATATAGGTATTTTTGTTCCTCCTGGAAGATTTTCTCCTCTTTTATCCCATGGAGGAAAAGTTCACTAAGAATTGGAGTTTGCCAGCAAATAGGAGTCTTATGCTACGTACACACGACCGGACTCTCCAGCAGACTAGGTCCGACGGTCTTTCCGAAAGACGGTCTTTCCGACGGTCTTTCCGAACGGACTTGGCCCCACACAAACGCACTAAGTCCACTCCTTTTTGAACGTGATGACGTAAGACGGGACTAAAGGAAGTTCAATAGTCAGTAGCCAATAGCTTCCCTTCCATCGTATTTGGTCAGTCGGACCAGCATACAAACGGTTTTCCCGATTAGGATTTGAGTCCGTCGGACAGATTTGAAACCTGTTCTATTTCTAGGTCCGTCTGATTTTTATTTTTTTAAACGAAAAACTATCAGATTAGCCCACACAAGATCGGATTGTCTGTCGGACCAGTCTGCCGGAAAGTCCGGTTGTGTGTACGCGGCATAACTTGTCCAGTAGACAATGTCCAGGTTTTCAAAGATCCAGCCAAAAAGAAGCTGGAATCTTTACTTAAAGCCTCCTTTTCTATAGCTGGTTCAGCAGCACAGCCTGCAGTAGCAGTGATAGGGGTTTGTCAGTCCTTAAAAGACCAGCTCAAGCAGGTTATTAAAGGTTTCCCTACTCAAGGAGAAGTGGCCCGTAAGTTAGCGGAGCTGCCAAGGGCCTTATGTTTTGCGGATGATGCTCTTAAAGATTCTATTCAACACGTGTCAGTGCCCTCTTATCTGTGCATATGCGCAGAATACTCACTGGTTGAAGCATTGGTCAGCTGAATTGCAGTGCAAAAAGCTATTGGCAAGTTTTCCTTTTCATGGGGAATGATTGTTCGAGGGTAAGAGTGCCTTTTTTACTGGTTAAAAGGAGGAGTAGGCATCCTTCATTTAAACGTTCTTCTTCCTCATCACCAGGTGCTACAACCTCCAGGCAGTTTTGATGGCCTCCACCGCCTGGGTCAAGAGGTTAACCTAAAGGCCTGGGGGCAGAAGCATGCAAAACAGAGTCCTCAGGCCTCCTTATGAAGGGGTGCCCCCACTCAGTTGAGTGGGGGGAAGGCCTCTGCAGTTTTCAGGAGCCTGGCAGGAAGAGATCCAGGACAGATGGGTCATCTCCACAGTATTTCCAGGCTGCAAGCTAGAGTTTCGGGAGTTTCCACCATTTTGTTTTCGAAGATCCAATGTTCCCAGAGACCCCTTAGAAAGGTCTTTATTTTAAGCACTGGACCGGTTGACATCACAGGGTGTAATTATAGAAATTCCAACAGAGGAGCAGGGCAGGGTTTATTTGAATCTAACCAGCCGCTCCTTTCCCATGGAGTCAATCCAGTTAGTCATTTCCACTCTGAGTGGAGGAGAATTTCTAGCATCAATAGCCATCAAAGATGCATATCTGCATGTGCCGATTTGCCCCCGCTCACCAGAAGTTTCTGAGATTCAAAGGAGAACAGCTCAATTTTCAGTTCGTGGCCTTGCCCTTCGGGTTAGCCACCACCCCCCGGGTGTTCACAAAAGTTCTGGCCCCTGTATTAGCAAGATTAAGGGTCCAGCGTATATCAGTAATGGCATACCTAGACAACCTGCTGCTTGTAGATCAGTCTGTTGCACGGCTAAACCTGAGTGTGTCCAGCATGGTCACTTTCCAAGTATTTGGAACACCTGGGTTGGATTCTCAACTTAGAGAAGTCGGCCTTACAGACAGTAGGAAGGCTAGAATATTTGGGTCTGGTCATAGAGACAGTCCAAGAAAAGGTCTTTTTACCTCAGATAAAGGTCAGGGCTATAAGAGATCTGGCCCGTGTGGTCAAGGGAAAGAAGTGTCCCTCCATTTGCCTTTTCATGAGATTGCTAGGGAAAATGGTGGCTTTGTTTTGAAGCTATTCCCTATGCCCAATTCATTTGAGACTGTTGAAAAACACAGTATTCCTTGTGCTTGGAACAAGAGGATCCAAGCCTTGAACCACTCAATCTATCTGTCCCAAAAGGTGCACCAGAATCTAAATTTGCAGGAGGGGAAATCTTTCATGCCAGTAGCCTGGAAGGTAGGAACAACATATGCCAGCCTATTGGGCTGGGGGGCGGTTCTGGAGGAGGCCACTGTCCAGGAGAAGTGGTCAGAGACGGAAAAAGCCTTTGCGATCAACATTCTAGAGATTCAGACAGAGCGTTTGGCTCTAATATCCTGGACTTTCTGGTTGCAGGGTTGTCCTGTCAGGATACAATCAAGGGGGTACCAGGAGTCAGGTGGCCCAGGAGGAGGTGGACCATATTCTGACATGGGCAGAGAAGCATGTGCCTTTTCTGTCAGCAGTCTTCATTCCGGGAGTGGAGAATTGGCAGGCGGACTTCTTGAGCCGCCAACAATTGTCCCGGGGGAATGGTCCCTGCATCCCGAGGTTTTTTTTTTTTTTTTTGTTTTTTTTTTCAGCCATATGCCAGAAGTGGGAATACCCCCGGACATAGATCTGTTGGCGTCCAGGTTCAACAAGAAGTTCTACAGCTTTGCGTCAAGGACAAGGGATCCGCTCGCACTCGGGACAGATGCGCTAGTGACCCCTTGCGATCAGTTTTCACACATTTATGCATCCCCCCCCATTTCATTTGCTACCGTGGCTTCTACGCAGGATCAAGGAGGAAGGGAAGCCGGTGTGGACCAGAAGATCCTGGTATGCAGAGATCATAAGGATGGCAGTAGGGGAACCGTGGAGTCTTCTATCCTGTCCAGACTTGCTTTCGTAAGGACTGGTATCCCATCCTGTCCTACAATTGCTTTAACGGTTTGGCTATTGAAGCTGAAATTTTTAAGGATCGGCGGCTTTCAGGCTCAGTGGTGACTGCCCTGATTTAATGCAAGGAAGCCAGCTTCTAGGTCCATTTATTATAGGATCTGGAGGTCCTATATCTCCTGGTGTGAAGCCAAAAGCTAGCATCCTCGAATGTAAGTCATAGGAAGAATTCTTGCCTTCCTACAGTTGGGGGTGGAAATAAAGCTAGCCTTGAGTACCATCAAGGGTCAGATCTCAGCCTTGTCAGTGTTTTTTCAAAGACCGCTTGCTTCGCATTCGTTGATCCAGGCCTTTATACAAGGGTTATCGGTCTTGCAAAGGACAACCCTTTGAGCCTATGCGCCATATTCCCTTGATCCTTTTGACAAGGAAGTTGTGTGTTTTTTTTTTTTTTTTTTTGGTTACAATAACCTCGGCAAAGAGAATTGTCAGCTTTTGCCTGTAAAGAGCCATACGTAATTATTCATAAAGACAAGGTGGTGTTGCGTCCTCACCCAACCTTTCTGTCTAAGGTAGTGTCTAGTTTTCACTTGAACCAAGATTTCTCCTTGCCTGCCTTTTTCCCAGAACCTCGCTCTGTGGAAGAAAAATTGTTGCATTCCCTCAATGTTGTTGAGAGCTGTCTGGATATATCTGAAGGTGACTGCTCAGATGCAGAAGACTGATGCTTTGTGCTGCCAGAGGGCCCAGAAAAGGGCAGGCGGTGTCAGTCGACTATTTCACAGTGGATTTGTCAGGTTATAATTCAGGCTTATGGATTGAAAAGAAGGGTTCCACCTTTTCAAATTAGAGTGCACTCTACTAGAGGAGTGAGTACTTCATGGGCATTGCGTCACCAGGCCTCTATGGCTCAGATTTGCAAGGCTGAAACTTGGTCGTCAGTACATACATTTACTAAATTTGGATGGATTGAAATTTGGAAGATGCTGCTTTTAGGCACAGTGTACTGCAGACAGCAGTGTATAGGTCCTCACGTCTGATGGCGGCCTGCTTTGATGTGTCTCCCTCCCCTCAGGGGCATTGCTTTGGGACATCCCACATAGTAATTACCATGGTTGCTCTGTGTCCTGTGATGTATGATAAAGAAAATAGGATTTTTAATACAGCTTACCTGTAAAATGCTTTTTTTGGAGTACATCACGGGACACAGAGGTCCCTCCCCTCTTGTTGGGATATACATTGCTTTGCTACAAAACTGAGGTACTTCCTGTATGGGAGGGGTTATATAGAGGGGGACTTCCTGTCTTTTGGGTGTACCAGTGTCCATTCACCTATAGGTGGCGTGTAACCCACATAGTAATTAGTATGGCTGCTCTGTGTCCTGTGATGTACTCCAAGAAAAGGATTTTACAGATAAGCTGTATTAAAAATTTTATTTTTATTTTTTTTCTCAACTCGCTCATTTGTTTAATACTTTCAGGTCCTTTTTGCATAATTAGTCATGGCCTACAATGTGGAAACTTGATGTTGAGCTAAAGTGTATTTATGGAAAAAGTTGCAATGCATATGACATAAACTATACATGCATTGATGCATGATTTTGTGATATGCATGTAGGCAACCTGTCTGCTTTAAACCTTAGTGGTTCTAAAGCCTTAGGGTCCTTTCACACGGGGCGGATCAGTTCTGATCCGCCCCGTGGATGTCCGTTTGCTCAGCGGGGATCACTCCGCCGATCCCCGCTGAGCAGGGAGATGACAGGTCTGTCTCCGCACACTGTGCAGGGACGGACCTGTCACAGCGCCGCTCTCCCCTATGGGAGATCGGATGACGACGGACCGCAGTGCCCGTCGTCATCCGATCCGATCCGCAGACGGATGGAAAAATAGCTTTTTCCTCCGTCACACTTTTTCGGATCGGAGCGGGTCGGATGTCAGCGGACATGTCACCGCTGACATCCGACGCTCCATAGAGCTCTATGGAGCACCCGTTCAGGTCCGCCTGAAAAACTGACAGGCGGGCCTGAACGGGACGTTAGTGTGAAAGGGGCCTTAAGGTTTTTTTTTTACCTTAATGCTTTCTATGCACCTCCCCTTTTCTTACCTTAGCCCGATCCCAATCCAGTGATGTGCTCGAAAGCAGTGGCTTTTACACTGTCTCCCTCCTCACTAGTCAGTTTGATAGCAGCAGGAGCCATTGCCTTCATTGCATTTCATTGACAGCAACAGAAGGGGGAAGGGCAGGGCCAAGCCACTTGCTCTGTCTCAATTAACAGACAAGGTGGCTTGAAAGCGAACCTGCACAGGTGCTCCCATGGAAAGCAACAATCCATGGGGCACTTGCTGAAGAGGAGGAGCCTGGAGCGCCGGTGCAGGACCCCAGAAGAGGAGGATTGGGCAGGTGAGTATGACATGTTTGTTATTTTAAATGGGGGGAAGAAAAAGTTGAATATTACTTTAAATAACTAGATTTTCTGCTATATCCGTTTTTGCTTTTCAGGAATTACAAAGAACACAACAAAAGGTGTCTTCCTTAGGCAGAGAGAATACTGCACTGGATGGGGAGTGTCATGATAAAGAAAAAGAGATAAATCGTCTTCAGACTCGCCTTGCTGTTCTGGAGCAAGAGCTGAAAGACAAGGATCAGATAGTGCAGAGAAGTAATGAGATTCTCTTGGCCACCCAGCAGCAGAAGGTTTGTGTACCTAAACGCTACAAAATGTGTATAAATTACACTGCTTATAAACAGGGTTCATGATTAGTGTGTTTTTTTTACAGACTGGATTAGAGGTTAGCACTGAGAAGAAGCAGGCACAGATAGGAAAGTTGGAAGCAACAATACAATCATTATCTGCAGAGCTCCTCAAGGTAAGAGCCAATTTGTGGCATGCTTGTTCATGTTTTCTGTGTATGAGATTCATGTTTGTTCCCACATTTATTATATTAAAGTGGATGTAAACCCTCATACCCAGTGAAGTCAACAGCCTCAGATACAAAGAGATGAAACAAATCTCCCTACACGTTTTACATGTATATCGGCTGTCTTCAGCTTTAAATACTGTTTTTAGAAAGTGAACATCTTGTTGAAATTTTCACTTCCTCATTCTGCACTGAGAGACATCTTGGATTACACTGGGAGACAGCTGATTGAAGGATAGGCACATACTCCCCTCCAGATAGGCACATACTCCCCTCCATATAGGCAGAGACTTTCCAAGCTGTCCTGTGAGTAAAGCATTTTTCTGCTAATCTATTTATAGCCGATATGTGCCCAGCTCAAATTTCACAAATCGGGTTTACATCCACTTTAACTGCTTTTTGTTTTTCAATACTAGCAAAAGAACGGTGAATATTAAAGTGGTTGTAAACCCTTTACAAACCCTTTTTGCTACAGGTAAGGCTTACCTGTAGTTACCATGGACATCTCTTAAACCTGCACGGTTTAAGAAATATCCCCTGTATCCGCATGTGCCAACGTCATTGTGTGCATGTACACTGACGTTGGTTCAGGTGACGTACCATTACCAGCGGCTCTCGCGTGCATGCGCAGGAGTAACCTTATCGCGGCTCCGGCCAATTACAGCGCCGAAGCCCGCGATACCCGGAAGTAACTCCAGGAGACATATCGCCGGCCAAAGCGGTGTGCCAGGACCGCTGCGGGACTTCAATCTAAGGTAAGTATATCATAATAAACTAGTATGCTATGCATACTAGCTCGTTATGCCTTTATCGTTCAGGTTTTTTTTTTCTTCTCCCCATGGGTTCACAACCACTTTAAAGTGGTTGTAAACCCTTACAGACCTATTTGACCTACAGGTAAGCCTAGATTAAAGCAGGATTCCATTGACCGATCCGTTTTTTTTTTTTTCCTGGGTCATTGAACTACTTTAGTAATGCACAGAGAGTACTCACTTGCTGTGTTAAATCTTTCCCCTGCTTTCCGATTTCGTCAGCAATATGATGTTATATAAATGTATCCTGGCGGTTTTCATTTTGCTTGTGGGCATTTGAAGCCCACAATCATTTATTTCCAGGAGTGAATGCTGTGCTCCCAGGATTCCCTGCTCGATCCTGCGCATGCTCATTGTATAACAGGGAGCAGTGCTGTAAAATTCCGGGTTGCCATCACAATGGCTGGCGTCGTCGGAAGTTCCCGCCACGTTGTGATGGCAACCAAACATATACAAACGAGCTCTCACGAGATTTCGGCCGGACAATGATCCGCACAGAATCTTGGGAAGACTCAGAAGAAGCTCCCAGGGTACTTCGCGGAGCAGGGGAAAGGCGAAAAACACGCCTACTCCCACGGGAGGAGAGACCGGAAGTACACCAAATAAATAAATAGTTAATTACGGCGAGATTAATTTTTTAAAGGGGCATTTGAGCATCAATGAAAGTAAATGAATGGGCTCAGATTGACTGAAATATTTGGGTACAATACCGCTTTAAGGCTTACCTGTAGGTCCAAGAAATATCTGCTAAACCTACATGGTTTAGGAGATATTTGAAAAATGACTGGCACTGCTGTCTACGGTGCATGCGACGTAGACAGAGGCGTGCGGGCACACTAACGGCCATATGCTATTAGTGACGGCTCCCGTGCACATGTGTGGGAGTGAGGTCATCGCCGCTCCGGCCAATCGCAGCATCTGAGACGCAATACCCAGAAAGAAGATGGGCACTTCGTGGAAGAGGGGACAGCGGTGACATCACTGGCTCCTGTGTCAGGTAAGTGACACATAATGGTAGCCCATTATGCTTTACATTTGCAGGGAAACGGGGGAACTAAACCCATCAGGGTTTACTTCCTCTTTAAAGACCCAGCACTCATGCATCCCCAGACCATGACACTCCCACCACCGTGCTTGACTGTAGGCAAGATGCACTTTTTTGTACTCCTCACCTGGTTGACGCCACACGCTTGACATCATCTGAACCAAATAAGTTTATTTTGGTCTCATCAGACCACAGGACATAGTTCCAGTAATCCATGTCCTTAGTCTGCTTGTCTTCAGCAAACTGTTTGCGGGTTTTCTTGTGCATCATCTTTAGAGGCTTCCTTCTGGGGTAACAGCTATGCAGACCAATTTGATGCGGTGTATAGTCTGAGCACTGACAGGCTGACCCCCGTAACCCCTTCAACCTCTAGCAATGCTGGCAGCACTCATACATCTATTTCCCAAAGACAACCTCTGAATATGACGCTGAGCATGTGCACTCAACTTCTTTGGTTGACCATGGCGAGGCCTGTCCTGAGTGGAACCTGTCCTGTCAAACCGCTGTATGGTCTTGGCCACCGTGCTGAAGCTCAGTTTCAGGGTCTTGGCAATCTTCTTATAGCCTAGGCCATCTTTATGTAGAGCAACAATTCTTTTCAGATCCTCAGTTCTTTGCCATGAGGTGCCATGTTGAACTTCCAGTGACCAGTATGAGCGAGTGAGAGCGATGACACCAAATTGAACGCATCTTCACACCTGAGACCTTGTAACACTAACAAGTCGCATAACACCGGGGAGGGAAAATGGATAATTGGGCCCATTTTGGACATTTTCAGTTAGGGGTATACTTTTGTTGCCAGCGGTTCAGACATTAAGAGCTGTGTTATTTTGAGGGGGCTGTTATACAAGCTGTACACTCACTACTTTACATTGTAGCAAAGTGTAATTTCTTCAGCGTTGTCACAGGAAAAGATATAATAAAATATTTACAAAAATGTTATGGGTGTACTCACTTTTGTGAGATACTGTGTGTGTGTGTGTGTATATATATATATATATATATATATATATATATATATATGTGTGTGTGTTTAAATTTATAGGTGATGAATTTCAGCAAAACTGTTTACATTAATGTGCATGCTGATCCTCTGATTGCTTTGCCTTAAAGCCCCCAACTTCAAATATAAAAATAGCCCAGCGGTTTTAAAATTAAACAAAATGGCATTTTTGCTGCAACACTTACCCATATGGTGTTGTCCCCTGAAGACACTCCATTTCATCCTGCTTCTTCCAGAGTGAGCGACAGTGGCTCTCTGCTCTCTCCTTCCTCACTGGGCAGCTTGATAGCAGCAGGAGCCATTGGAAGAGGAGGAGCCAGGAGTGTCCGGTGGGGGAACCCAGAAGAGGATCTGGGCTGCTCTGTGCAAAACCATAGTACAGAGCAAATAAGTATAACATGTTTGTTATATTAATAAAAAAATCAAGCTTTCCAATCACTTTAAAGCTGCCTTTAACCTTTTCTGTTAGTGTGATAATTTAGGACATTTTAGCATCTACCCACAGCAAGATCTTTTCTAAATGCTTGAGTTCAGGTTCCCACGTATATAAGAATGCAAGTCATTTTATTGCAATTTGTCATGTGCTCTAGAATGTAGCTGAATTAAGGTGTGGGGTTCAAATAATCATGTTTTCTTTTTTACTTTTACTTACTAATTTGTTTACCAAAGGCCAATACTATTATTAAGAAGCTTCAAGGAGACCTGAAGACTTTAATGGGCAAACTAAAGCTAAAAAATTCTGTGACTGTGCAGCAGGAAAAACTTTTGTCTGAAAAGGAGAAGCTGATTCAGGAAAGGGAGAAGAAAATGACTGATGTCCAGCATAGTCTTCATGTGAAAGAAGAGGAGGTAAGTTAAAGGGTGATAGATATAATTAAAGTCAAACTGGTAAGATGTGTTTTATATTTGAGATGTTGAAACACTGTAGACCAGGGATAGGTAACCTTTAAGAGGTGGAGATCTGCCTGAACAACATGAGAGAAGCCAAAGATCACCAGGCACAGTGTCCCCTCCTCACACCTGATTTAAAACTCCAGTTGCCTTACTACCATCTCGCAATTGCATGCATTGCAATTGTGGATTTAAATCAGGTGGTGAGGAGGCAACATATCACTTCCTCACCACTTGTCAAATACTCTCAGATCGCTTTTCATGGGAGCAGCTGTGCCTGCTGCACTTGTGAATGAACCCTTAGTTGCATTTCGCAGCAGCACCCTTAATGCTTGTTCACACTTAAATTTGGGGTGGGGGGGGGGTAAAACCCTGCGAGTGAATGGTAGTTTTACTGCCCCCAATCACTACCCTCTTTAGTCGCTGAGGCAGTAGCCAAAGGTGTACACGGCTTAGACTCCACTCTTCTCTTAAACACTGGGCTGCACTGCCTGACT
Source organism: Lithobates pipiens (assembly GCF_037356315.1). Taxonomy (NCBI): domain Eukaryota; kingdom Metazoa; phylum Chordata; class Amphibia; order Anura; family Ranidae; genus Lithobates; species Lithobates pipiens. The sequence goes on from NW_027507785.1 coordinate 214,705,595, forward strand.
GAACTAAAACTCCTGCCTTGCTAAGAATTTGAAACTGCTGTCTATACTTGTTTGTTTATTTTTTGAAAGTGACACTTTCTATTATGCTGCCTTGGACTAGATCAAACTTTTAACCTCATCCTGTTTCCTCCTCTTGCTTTGCACTCTGTCCAAGCCAGTTGTAAACCCCCACCCTCCCCATGAGTGTGTTTTTATCAGCTCCTAATTGGATAATTGTCAACCTTCCCCTACACCATTCCAGTATAAATTTAGTTCAACTTTTGGGAGGGCTGGCTGCTCCTTGTGCAAAGTGCCACTTCGGCGATAAGTGGTTGGCACTTGTACACAGCACTGTGACTAAGGCACTTCTACAAAAAGCAAGTACAGGCACTAGTGGTCCACACCAAGTTGTCGGGAAGTTCCCTTTCATCTTCTCCCTTTCCTCAGCCTTCTTTCTTTCCCCCTTTCTCCACCCTCCAACATGCTTATACTAATCATCTTTGCCATAACTTCCTCTCTCCTCAAACTCTCATTTCTTTACCCCCTCCTCTCCAGCCCACAGCCTGTACATATCTCTATCACTTCTGCCCACTCAATATTACTGCGCTTATCACTTCCTACACTTCCACTCCGCTACATCATCTGCCCTCCATATAAATCCCACTCCCACCTTACTACCCTGACCCTTCTACTACTAATGTCTGGGAACATCGCACCAAACCCTGGGCCTCCTCCAGCCAATTCTCACCCCCAAGATTGTCAGTCTACCTCCTCTGACAGTAGCCGTAACTTCCACTCATCTCAATTCCCCTGATTCCATGAGTCTCCCCCCCCCCCCCCCCCCCCCCCCATGTGCCCTCTGGAATGCCCACTCAGTCTTCAACAAACTTGCCTCTTTCAATTACCTTTTTCCTCTCCAACTCCCTTAATCTATTTGCTATTACCGAAACCTGGATTCAGGAATCAGACACTACCTCTCCAGTTGCCTTCTCCCACAGTGGCCTCCTCTGGACTCCCCCAGACCCAGTGGATGAGAAGCAGGCAGTGTCAGACTTCTCCCCTCCCCACAATGCACCTTACAGGTTCTTCCTACACCTCCCTCTCTTTCCCTCTGCTCTTTTGAAGTACACTGCATTTGTCTTTTCTCTCCAGTTTGCCTGATCCAGTGTCACGCTTTCTGGACGACTTCTCCCCATGGCTACCCTACTTTCTCTCCTCTGAAGTACCTGCCATCGTCCTTGGTGACTTAAATATTCCAAGCAATGTTCACATAGCAACAACTACTCATATTAACCTCCTCTTAACCTAATGCAATGGACACAAACCACCACTCACTCCAATGTCAACACTCTTGACCTTGTATTCTCCCATCTCTGCACTCCTCTTTAACACCCCCTTTCCTCTCTGATCACAACCTTATCTGTTTCACACTCTCCCTATCTCCTTCCTCCCATGCTGCCAACCTGCAAACCGCTACCAGCATGAACCTTCGCCACCTCAACTCCTCCCTTCTTCATTCTGCTACTGATGGCTTTTACGATAAAATCGAACCCCTGTCCTGCCAAGATCTGACCACTTCCATCTACAACAACACACTGTCTTCCTCCCTGGACGCACTCGCTCCTCTTTTTACATGCAGAACCAGGCCTAGTGGGCTACAACCCTGGCAAACAGATGAACATGAAGTCTCGAGATGCAGCCATGCTCTTGAGCGAGCGTGACGTAAATCCGTGCAAGACTTTACCCTCAACAAATCTGCCCTTATCAAAAATGACTCCTGCCTCCACACTGCTAAACAAACCTACTACAACACTCAGAAAAACCCACTCATCCAAACCTTGTTTAACTTTTTTCTACCTTTTTAATTCCACTCACCAACTTGCTTACCGCACAGGGGATTGCCAACCATTTCAAAAGAAAAATCGACACAATTCCAACCCCCCCCCCCCCCCAATTCAACACATCAGGTCCAACACCGCACTCAGTACATTCTTCCTTCAGCCCTGTTACCACCGAGGAAGTTGCCAAACTCCTTTCTGTGTCCCACCCACCACCTGTCCCCTGGACCATATCCCCTCACAATTCGACAACCTTCCCGCTCTATCCTGAATTCTCTAAGCCACATCTTCAACCTCTCCCTCTCCTCTGGCACCTTTCCCTCCCCACTCAAACATGCACTGGTTACCCAAATACTTAAAAAAAAAAAAAAAAATAATAAAAAAAACTCACTGGACCCCACCTGTTTGAATAAAGTAAGACCCACCTCCCTGCTCCCATTTGCCTCCAAGCTCCTCGAGTTTCTACCTCACTGACAATTTTCTCGATCCCCCTACAGTCCGGATTCCGCTCTACAACATTCCACTGAAACGAGCCTGCTAAAACTCACTAACGGCCTATTAACGCCTAAAACAAACCCTCAGTACTCCAAACGCATACTTTTGGATCTCTGTGCTGCCTTCGATGCAGCTGACCACCTGCTGCTCCTTTTAAAGGGTTGTAAAGCTTTGTTTTTTATTTTCTAAATGGGTTCCTTTATGCTAGTGCATTGTTGGTTCACTTATCTTTTCCTTCGATTTCCCTTCTAAATGTTTTTTTTTTTTTTTCTTTTGTCTGAATGTCTCGCTTCCTGTTTTTCCTCTCGGTAAACTTCATACCATCATCCGAGCGGTATTCAGTCAACCAGAACAGCTTACTGAGGAGGAACAGGAAGTGAGACATTCAGACAAAGTAAACAAAGAAAAAAAACATTTAGAAGGGAAATCGAAGGAAAAGGTAAGTGAACCAACAATGCACTAGCTTAAAGGAACCCATTTAGAAAATAAAAAACCTTTACAACCTCTTTAACAAACACCAATCCCTTGGCCTCCATGATTCTGCTCTATCCTGCTTCTCATACCTATCTCAGCACACTTTCAGTGTCGCATGCAAAACCATCTCCTCCACTCCTCTTTCTGTTGGGGTACCCCAAGGCTCTGTCCTTGGCCCCTCCAATTCTCTCTCTCTGTCTCTCTCTATACCTCTTCCCTGGGCCAGTTGATAACCTCCCATGGCTTCCAATGCCACTTCTATGCCGATGACACCCAGATCTATCTCTCCACTCCTCAACTCGCCCCCTCAATCAGTATGGATGTCACACCACTTTCTTAAACTCAATCTTTCTAAAACTGAGCTTGTAATATTTCCTTCTCCCCAATCCCCTCCACATGACTTTACCATTAAGATCAATGTCACAACCATTGGTCCCTCCACACATGCCAGGGGGCTGAGTAATCCTAGACTCTGATTTCTCCTTCAGCTCCCACATCCAATCACTGGCTAAATCTTGCAGCCTTAACCTCCGCAACATCTCCAGAATTCGCCCCTTCCTTACTGACACCACAAAACAACTTATTCACTCCTTGGTTATTTCCTGCCTCAACTACTGCAACTCTCTCCTCAATGACTTACCCTTACACAAGCTATCCCCTTTAGTCTATTATGAATGCTGCGGCTACACTCCTACACCTTACTAACCGATATGTGACTGCTGCTCCTCTCTGCCAATCCTTTCACTGGCTTTCACTACCCCACCGTATAAAATTCAAAATGCTAACCATAACATACAAGATCATCCACAACATCGCCCCCAGCTACATAGCCAAACTCATCTGCAGATATCTTTCAAATCTTCTCCGCCCCAAGACCTTCTGCTCTCTAGCTCCCTTGTCACCTCCTCCCCAGGCTCGACTCCAGAACTTCTCTAGAGCCTCTCCCATTCTCTGGAACTCCCTGCCCCGGTCTGTCCAGTCAGCCCCTACCCTATCCACCTTTAGGAGATCCCAAAGACCAATTTTCTCAGGGAGGCCTATCCCACACCCACCTAAGAACTGTACCCGTGAGACAATCACCCGCAGCTACTACCTTTCGTATCCCCTCCCCTCTCCCTTTTTAGAATGTAAGCTCCACAAGCAAGGCCCTCCTGTCTCTTCTGTATTGAACTGTATTGTAATTATGCTGGTCCCCCCCCCCCCCCCCCCACAGTGTAAAGTGCTGTGCAAACTGTTGACACTATACAAGTCCTGTACTATAATAGTAATAATACACATGCCGCAGCAGGAATTAAACACCCTGTTTTTGGTGGGCACTACTGCCTGCCAATCGCAACCCATTGAAGTAAAGGGAGCCACTCTACAAGTACCCTGCAACTGCATACTTCTGCAGGGTCCAAGGGGTTAAAGCAGGTGGTGAAAAAGCAACACAACTCTGCCTGCTTTAACCCTTTGTTTGCGTTACTGCAACAGGTTGTAGGGCACTTGCAGAGTAGCCTCATTCACTTGTATGCTTGGCAGGTGCTACAACCACCATTCATGATCGGGCGTATAACTCCTGCTGTGGTTGTGACATGTGTACACCCCTGATCACTGCAACTAGCGTGCCTGATGAAACGTCTCAACTCTGGGGTTTTACCCCCTCCCCCCCAAACTGTAAATGAACCTTTATTGTTCTGACCCCCTATAAGGCTGCTATCACACTATTGTGCCACGGTTTACCTGTACCACAGTGCAGTGAAGTGTATCTGACTTTCCTGGGTTAGCTGTGCTTTGCCATAGACTTCTATTATATCCTGCTGGTGTGGTGAACTTTCTGAAAGCACACCATAACCCCTACATTCAAAAAGTGCACCAAACCCAGAGGATATATTAGAAGTCTATGGCTAAGCTCAGCAAACACGCAGGAAAGCTGCACGTGCACTGCATCCACAGTGTGCATAATTTGCAGCACATCAGTGTGAAAGCAGCCCTATACTATTGTACCCAGTATATTGCTTCACACTGACCTGAAGATCTTATTTCCTGCTGCTGGCACCACTCTGGAGACAGCTAACCGGGATAAGAGGTGGGGTGCATTTGGTATCACTTCACATGGGACCAGAGCCAGCACTACAGAGGAAGCATCAGCTTATGTGGCTCTTGCTCCCTACTGCAACTCCAACTTTACAAGTAGTCCATCTGCATTGCACTCTTTGATGCTGTGGAATAGCAGGTCAGCAAGTCCAGACCGAACTCTTAGTCACCCGTCTGCGATCTACTGGTTGCTGACTCCTGCTCGAGATTGTCAAATCTGGTTCAGCTCAGCTTGCAAGTGTCCTGTGGGAAAGGGAGGGCGAAGCAGGAGATGGTGTCCCCTATCAGCAGTGAAAGGGTAGTCACAGGTTTTGTAACTTGCATTTTGAGCAACAGTAATAAGTAACTGAAACATGTGGGGTGTATCGTTCCTTGGATACTTCACGATGGATGGGTTTGATGCCACCACCTTCAGGAGCAGGATACAAAGTGCAATTTAAAACTAGAATCATAAAGGTTTTTATTTTTATAAGGGGTCCGGCGCCACTGTTAATTGGCTCCAGTGGAGTGTGTACATAAAATGAGTACACGCACGCCACTGGCCTACACAAACCCACAGTGATTGTCAGGTAGATATCAAATCCTATTCAAAGGAGTGTATATATAAGTTACAGAGGAGAAGGAAAAAGAGGGGGGTGTATACAAACCAACCCTCAAGCTAACCTCTACTATTATAAGGAGATTAACTCTACCACCAATAATTTGCACCCGTCCCTATAGCCAGCCAGTAGAGTACCACAAATGCTAGCTATGTGTACACTCTCTGGACACATGCATGAGCATCAGAAGTTACTACTAAAGTACATAACTTACAGTGATATGCATAACGTGCAAAAGTGGTAAAAATTATATATGATAATAGACCACTAAATTAGTAAGTATGTTGTGAAGTTAACCTGGTAGAATGAATTAAACTTCAATTACTTCAATTAATTATTAATAATAATTTTTATTCATTTTTTTGGACTGCACTGTATAGGTTATTGCTATTTTTGGGGTTTATATGAATTTTTTTCTGTGCACTGCTTATTATACATTATTATCTTTATTATCCATATATAATCGTTTGCCTGTCACATATTTTTACAATTTTTCATATTTTCACTTTTTATTATATAATTATTCACTTATTAATTAATTTGAGGACTTAGTGCTCTATATGTTTATTGTAATTGAAGTTTAATTCATTCTACCAGGTTAACTTCACAACATACTTACTAATTTAGTGGTCTATTATATATAATTTTTATCACTTTTGCACGTTATGCATATCACTGTAAGTTATGTACTTTAGTAGTAACTTCTGATGCTCATGCATGTGTCCAGAGAGTGTACACATAGTTAGCATTTGTGGTACTCTACTGGCTGGCTATAGGGACGGGTGCAAATTATTGGTGGTAGAGTTAATCTCCTTATAATAGTAGAGGTTAGCTTGGGGGTTGGTTTGTATACACCCCCCTCTTTTTCCTTCTCCTCTGTAACTTATATATACACTCCTTTGAATAGGATTTGATATCTACCTGACAATCACTGTGCGTTTGTGTAGGCCAGTGGCGTGCGTGTACTCTCATTTTATGTACACACTCCACTGGAGCCAATTAACAGTGGCGCCGGACCCCTTATAAAAATAAAAACCTTTTTGATACTGATCGCACCCTTAGGGGCTGAGATTTTTAGGGGTGGCGACACTGGTTGCGTGTCCTTCCATCTACGCCTGTATCTCATTATAGCCTCTGCAGCGCGGCCTGGGATCTGTTAGATCTGAGTATTTTTTCAAAACTAGAATCATGCCTAAGGGCAAGCCCTCTGGTGGTGGCCAAACCCCCTATCTGCAATACAGGATTCAGTTTCTGCCTAGCATCCTAGGAGTTAGTGTGCAAAGCTTTTTTTCTTTTTAAACTCCCTTTTGTTGTTCCTGTTGATGGATTTTGTTGCAGTCGATGCTTTTTTGTTAAACGTGAAAAAATACCACGCTGTCCTTTTAGGCAATGAACAGCAGCCAGCACAGCAAACAGACAATTGCAAACAAAAATAACAAAATGGAAGTGCAGTGCTAAAGAAACAGTCTCTGGATAAACTGAGACCATATAGTGATCATGTGAATTTCGTAAATATGTGAAAAAAACATGATTGAATAAGTCCACAATAATAATGTGTACATTAAATTAACGTGAAGTACACAGATAAGGAAACCAAACGTGTGATAAATCCAAACACACAAACTGAATTCTCATAGCATCCTCCTGGCATCAAAGATGGAGAGAGGTGTAAAGAAAGTTGCGAGTAGAATATCCACCACCAATTGGATGAAGACTTACCGGAAGGACGTACGCCTGATGAGTCAACAAAGCTTGTGGTGAAGTACACCAAAAGATGAAGGCATCAGTGTTAGTGACCTCTGGCTTGGAAGTCAGGTGTTCCCACAATTCTTCTGATGGCTTTCAAAGGCAGTGACCCCCAGGGTAGACAATCGTGAAGTGGATAAATTCTCCAGTATGTTCATGTCATTCTGGCGGCCAGTTGACTAGTCTCAATGCTTTGCTGTTTTCAGTTGATGGATTCTGTTCCTGTGGACAGATCAAGGATCGTTTTGTCTTCAATCAGCCACGGTGCTGGATGGAAGGCCAGGTATCGTAGATCTGGGTAGTCCAGCAGCATCGCCAACAACCTCCTATCGTCCTCACTGTAGGAGGATCAGCCGCAAAGACTCTGGTCTGCAGGGTGGCTGAAAGGCTTAGTGGAAGTATACAATAGTTGGATTGGGTTCTTCTGTCACTTCTCTGCATATCGCCTAACGACACCCAGATCATCATAAGGTCGGAGGTGCTTTTTATAAATGGCATGGCAAAGGATAGTAACAGTTGTATAAAAGAAAAAGAAAAAAACAGATCACTGCCTTGGAGTACTGCCACAATTTTCAAGCCATACTTAATTGATACAAAGAAAAATAGGATGGAAAGAACGGAGAAAAACTAGAGAAAGCAAAAAGGGGAAAAAAAGAGGGGAAGGGGTGTATGTGAGGTCCAGCTTGGAAGTTTAGTATTTTCTTAAAATCGGGGTCACACAAAAAAAACCCCAACAAGACATCCACACTGTACTAAATTGTTCTGACTTATCATTGTCTTGTGCAATCGTACGTTACATTCATAATACTGTAAACTCACTCAGGACCTCAAACCACACTGCCAACGTAGAGATAACTTGTGACTTCAAGTTTTGGGGTATGATTTGCCTTGTGATGATCAGAAAAAGTCTTGGGGCAGAACGTTTCACCGATTTTCATTTTACCTGGGATTATGGACAGTAATGCTATTTGTGGGGTGTTTCTATAATTTGTAAGATAGGAGTTATACAAGTTAAAAATTGTGTCCCATAGTTTAGGGGGCAGACAACTCCACCAAATATGGATGTAGGTGCCCTCGTGTCCATGGCACGGTCAGCAAGTATTTAAAAAAAGTATGAAAGCATTTACTTGAGCAGTAATACCATTGTGTTAATATTTTGTAATTGCGCTTCTGTGCTTTACAAGACACACAGAGGAAATAAGTAAGGCAAAATGCCTTGAGCTAGTCCTCCCTTCCGCACTTTCAAAAGCTTGAGGATCCCTAGGGAACATTACGGTCTTCATGGTGACTCCTTGTTTGGTGTCTCTGATGGAACCAGTATAAAGCCCCATACACACTATTAGATTTTGTGCACATTGTCTTCAGATTTACCAAAACCGTGTAGTGCAAGGCACTGCCTGATTGCATACAAATCAAAACTTTTACTGTTTCAGGGAGGGTGTCTTTTGGAGAGTTTCTCCTTCTTTTCTAGGCCTTCTGCCACCATGGGCTGTGAATCTTGTTCTGTCGGCCTTACGAAAGTTTTTTTTTTTTTTTTCTCTTATATTCACCGACCGACACAGCTCCTCTCTGTAACAAATGAGTTGTTAGCCCTATCACTAGGAGAATACTAGGCATAGTTGTAATAAAACACTCAGAACTCTTAGTTCTGCCCAGGGGGGCGGTCCCTCAGGCTACAAACCCCCACTCTGCAAAGCAACATCAGTTTTATTTTGCCTAGTGAAGGAGAATGACCTAGGAACCCTGCAGGCCAATCGGTCCGTGTTTTTTACACAGAAGCTTGGGTTTTTGCACAAGATAATTTTATCCTGTGATCTACTATTAACAGCCGGCTGGGTGACAGGCTGGATACCCTTATCCTTGTAGTCTCCCCAGTTCGGCCATCGAGCGTGTGCAGGTCGCAGCTACGTCTCGGCAGGCCACGACATACCTCAGCTCCAGAGGTGGTCGATGAGCTTTTATGCTCCGGGGCGTACATATGACCAGGCTACTGATGTCTGCGTCACAGTATGCCGAGGCCAGTAGCCTACCCTGTACTGATCGGGAGTAGGTCTACAGTGGAATGTCTCCCAGCTCTTCAGGACTGGTAAGTACACCTCTCACTGCTCCGAGCCGACTGAGCAACTGGGCATTCCCTGGGGGTCCCTCACCTCCCTTGGGGGGGTGGGGGGGGCTGCTTCATTTGGTACTGAGTGGTGTGTGTGTCCCTGAGGACTCTCAATTGGAGAACTGGCAGGCAGACTATCTGAGTCGACAGATGCTGGACCCAGGAGATTGGGCATTGCATCCAGAGATATTCAGGTTGCTGTGCCTGAAGTGGGTCACACCAGATGTGGATCTACTGGCCTCCCGTCTCAATCAGAAGGTGACAAGAGATCTGTGGGCTGACGCGTCAGATGTGCTGGTGGCTTCGTGGGATCAGTACCAGCTGATCTACGCCTTTCCTCCACTGAAACTTGCCACGTCTGATTCGCAGAGTGGAAGCCAAAGGGATCCCAGTAATACTGGTTGCCCCAGATTGGCCTCAGGGTCCTTGGTACGCAGACCCGGTACGTCTGGTGGCAGACGCTCCCTGGCGACTGCCATTGCGAGAGAACCTCCTGTCTCAAGGTCCAATTCTCCATCCTGCTTTACCATCGCTGGCTTTAACGGCATGGCTATTGAGAGCTAGGTGTTGAGTAACTGGAGTCTGTCGGACTCGGTGATTCCAACTATGTTGAGAGCATGGAAATCTTCTTCTCTGAAGATATACCATCGTACCTGGAAGGCCTAAATCTCCATGTGTGAGGAGAAAGGATGGCATCCGCGCTCCTTTTCCATATCCAGGATCCTGCTGTTTCTCCAGCAAGCAGTTGAGCAGAGATTGGCATTAAGCACCATCAAAGGGCAATTCTCAGCATTAGCTGTCTTTTTTTCAACAACCCCTGGCATCACACTCCTTAGTGAGTACCTTCGTTCAGGGGTTATGAAACGTAGTCCCTCCGGTGCGTCCACCGATACCCCCATGGGATTTGAACCTGGTGTTGGCACTTCAAAAACCGCCGTTTGAAAATATCAGGGAGATTCACCTATTGACTCTTTCCCAGAAAGTGGTCTATCTAGTGGCCATCACATTGGCCAGGAGGGTTTCGGAACTGGCAGCCTTGTCCTGCAAGTCGCACTATCTCTGGTTATCCACAGGGATAAGGTGGCGCGTCCGCAACCGTCCTTTCTACCGAAAGTGGTTTTGGCTTTTCATATCAATGAGGACATTGTATTACCATCTCTGTGTCCTAAGCCGAAGCACCCTAAGGAGGTGGCCCTTCACGCTCTTGACGTGGTTAGGGCTCTGAAGGTGTATTTGTCTGCCACGGCTCCCCTTCGAAAGTCAGACTCAGTGACTGTTTTGGTGGCTGGTCCAAAGAAAGGCATGGCGGTCTCGTCGGCCACCATTTCCAGGTGGAACAGACAGATTGTAGTACAAGCCTATGCCTTGAAGGGGCAGGTGGCCCCCTTTCTGGTCATGGCCCACTCCACAAGGGCAATCGGAACATCTTGGACCTTCCGGCACCAAGCGTCGGTTGCTCAGGTGTATAAGGCGGCGACCTAGTAGTCTGTCCACGCGTTTACCAAGTTCTAAAAGGTAGACATCAGTGCATCGGCTGATGCCTCCTTTGGCCGCAAAGTTTTGCAGACGGCCGTGTAGTTGCAATTGAATATCCAATAGATATTTTTTCCTGTTTTTTCGATAAAAAAGCAGTACTGTTATGTTAATGCACGGCTGCATTACTTGGGAATCACTCCTGTTGAGGATACCCTGTTTTTTTGTGTTTGGTTTTCCACGCACTGCTGTTTTTTTTGTGGGTTTAGTTTCACTGGTTCCCACTTGCCATGGTGGATGAAGTTTTTATGCCGTTTTTCCCACCCCTCGTTTTGGCACTGCTTGGAGATGTTTCAATTGTTACAGAGAGGAGCTGTGTCGGTCGGTGAATATAAGAGAAAATAGGAGAATTTTTTGTACTCACCGTAAAATCCATTTCTCTGTAATTCACCGACCGACACAGCACCCGCCCCTCCTTTTTATCTTTGCGTTATACTGCTCGTTGGCGTACTAATGCTGCTTTGCAGGGTGGGGGTTTGTAGCCTGAGGGACCACCCCCCTGGGCGGAACTAAGAGTTCTGAGTGTTGTATTACAACTATGCTTAGTATTATCCTAGTGATAGGGCTAACAACCCATTTGTTAGAGGAGCTGTGCCGGTCGGTGAATTACAGAGAAAGGGATTTTACGGTGAATACAAAAAATCCTTTTTTTTTTTTTTTTTTTTTTTTTAATTGTTAATATCAGAGAGCTTCCATTTTTGACCTAGCACACAGTGGCTTCTGGTGGCTGTTGCTTCTGCTTGTAGAGCGTCGGAGCCTATTGGTCTCCCTCTTTTATATAATTTTACGTTTCCTGTGCCTGTTTCCCTCTCATCTGCTAGAGGAAGCTCTTCCCTGGATGGTGGTCAGGGCCATTAGGTTTTACCTTTCAGCTGCAGCCTTTGGTCGGCTGTCTGACTCTCCATCTTTCTGGTTGGTCCTAGGCAGGACAGGCTGCTTCCTCTTCCACTATTTCTAGCTTAATTTGTTGCTCTGTGATCTAGACCTATACCCTATCCAGCCGAGAAGCTCCTTTCCCAGCTACTATGCACTCTGCCCGGGTGCTTGTGCATTCTGGACAGTTTTTCGTTCTGCTTCGCAGATTTGCAAGGCAGCTGCTTGGTCATCTGGCTACCAACTGAATCCTGTCTTGCAGATGGGGGGGGTCTGGCCACCACTAGAGGGCCGCCGTTAGGGATGCTTTTATTTTGCACCTAGCATTCTGTTCCTAAAGGTGGCAGAATTAAACCCATCCATGATGAAGTTAGCTGTGTCCTTCAATGAACACAGTGAAAAGGAAGTACAAAATCAAAAAAAATTTTTTCCCCCTTAAGTATATAAGACTGCTTTATAGGGGAACTGAAATTCAAAGTAGTTAACGTTGTTGGCAATAATTTTGTGAAACCAAGCTAGGTTTTTTTTATATATATATATATATTTTTTTCTTAAGGTAGGAAAGTTGCATGAAAGACTTCAAGAAACAGAGCAAAAGCTGGAAGAGAGCAAAGAACTTCTTAAAACAAACGAGAACGGTGAGTTAAAAATGATCTAATATGTATATGTTTGGCTGCTGTTAACACTTTCGCTGCCAGGCCCTGTCCTCCATTTTGTACACTCAGGTAGCCAGACCATTTTTGCAGTTTTTCATTTTTTATTTTTCACGTATAGCTTTCAGAATTTGTGAAGGACCCATCCAAACCATATATTTTCTGAAAGCACATGATCGGTAGAATAAAAAAGGTGCTACTGATTCGTATTTTTTAAAAAAATTTTTAAAGACCCTGCGGTATTTGTGCAAATGGTTATCAAACCAGTATATTTGCATAAAATACAATAAAACCATTATTAGCAGATAAAACATTTCTACTAAATATAAAAGCTTAACCTGTATTGAGTTAATAAATAACAAATATTTAACTTTTACATTGCGCCTTTTTGTGAAAATTAAACAGACGCAAAAGTGTAAATATTCACATTTCTCTAAATATCTGAAGATTTGCACCTTTCCCTTACAGCTTTCAGAATTTGTGAAAGACTCCCGAAACCATATATTTTCTGAAAGCATATGACCTAGAATAAAAAGGTGCTACTGATTTTTTAGATCAGAGATCTGTGCAGGAGGGGAAGAAGAGATGCCACTCGGAGCGCCCATGGATCGGGGGGCGCGTGTGATCTGACTGGTGGGCGGGGGGGGGGAGACACATCTGGAAGACACATCTGGAAGACGAGGGATGCCGGCCAATGATGATGGCTGCAGGGAGCAGGTTTGCAGGTGGTGAATAATGGGGGGGGGGGGGGTGTCAATTTCAAATAGATGGGTGTGGCAGGGGTGGAGGGTGGTCACATTAGGGGTTAATAACTCTAATCAGCAGGCTGTAATCTGCTGATCAGCGTTATAGGATTGTTCAGCAGAGTGAACAATTCTGATATAAGCTTATGGTCATTGAAGTGACCATAAGTTAACAGGAGAGGGACAAAGGAGGTCTGTACGCCATACTGACTTGGCCACCTGTGGGCACTCCTGTAGGTCCGTACGGCGTACGGACTTGGCAGTGAAAAGCTTAATAGACACCTTTTCATCATGTGTATCTTTATTTGGTTCCTGTAACTAGAACAATGATCATTTAGCAATATTTTCCATAAAAGGTGCATCTACGGTATCACCCGCAGTAACTAAACTGATTTGAAAAACCTAAAAGACATGTAGCCCTAAAGTATGGATTATATGCCACTACCTTTTTAAGTGATTGGATACTGGTAAAAGCTGTGCTGCGAATGTCCCCAGTGCATCCCTGTATAACTCCACCCACTCCGTGGGACTCCAGTTTTGTAGCAAGAAATGGAGGACAGAGGGGAGGGTCCTCTATTGTACTACATTATGTGGAATTTACTGGTAACTCGAAATTGCTGTCATCTTAAAGTGGTTGCAAACCCTATTATTTTTTTTTTCCTAAAATAAAAAATAAGTTTATACTAGCCTGCTCTATGCTGTGGTATTGCACCAAGTGTCCCTGAACCTCATCTTCTGGGATCCCCTGACGGCACTCTGTTGCTCCTCTTTTGCAAGTTCCCCCCATAGCAAGCCGTTTGCTATGGGGCACTTGTGTGGGCGCAGTCCAGAGCCAGGCTGTGTGTGGCCTCGCTGACCCGCTCTTAATGGTCAGCAGCAGGAGCCAATGCCCCCCCACTACTGTCAGACCCTCCAGTGAGACCAGGAAGAGGAGAGAATAACTGCAGCAGCCTAGCACAGCGCTGGATCAAGAAGTGTGATAACTCTTTTTGCCTTTAAAACCACTTTAATTGTACAGGACAGGTGGTCATAGACCATGGCACATCCCCAGGTAATAAGGAATGGGCAACAAAATGGCAAACACCAGCAACAGGCCCACAAAAAAAACAAGGGTTAACGAATGCCAAACACTCAGATGACAGCTTTAACTACCCTGTGGGCAAAAATTTTAAATATATTATTAAAGTGCTGATAGTATATAACAAACAACCGAAAAACTATAAATAATGTGACTAATTATATTAATGAAAAACAGCTGCAGCTATTTAAAATGTGTTCTGGTAAGTGACAAAATGTGATCTTAAATATTGTGCATGTGGACTTTTTGCATATAATATAAATAAAACTCTTGATTTCTGAAGATGTGGATAAATTCAATACGTGCTCTGTGACAGTCTCTGCAAAAAATAAGTGCTGACAGGTAATCCAACACCACCTCCGTGTGCAATGCCTGCTCATCTCAAAGACCCCCCTTGGGTGTATTGGCACTTTTAGTGATAATGTGGGTTGTAAGTAATAAGGGGGCGCTAATATAATAAACCTTAGGCGATAACAATAAAGTGCTCTATAATACCGCAGGTATCTTACTAGTCAATACATGCTGCAATGTACATTAAATAAATCAATCAACTCAGAGTGACCATATACATAAATGTCCTTATACATAAAGAACGTGACACTGAGGTGAAGTAAATCCTGTGTCCTGTGACCGCTTAGGAGAAATGCACAAACGCGTCACCCGGTGAATTATGGTAAGTAGCCTACTCACCGACTCACCATGACCCGTTTATTTAAAAAGAAAGGTTAGGTGAAGCTTTGGCAGGTTTAAGGAACTGCCGACCTTGATAGAGAAACTCTGCTTAGGTGTACCAGGAGTAACGTTTCAATCCATGTTTCCTCAAGAAAAAAATAGAGAGAGAACGGGACCTTGGCATAATATCGTTTTATTTAAAATAACATAAAAAACAAAAATAGCCAAATGGCTTCTTACTTTAAAAATGCCTTCCCTTGGCACTAGAGGGAACGGACATATCAGACCGGGTGAGCTGGAACCTAGCTGTCCCGCTACCGCTGCTTGAATTGCCGTGCGTTCCACCCCCTGGATCTCGGGAACCAAAAGTTCGGCCCAAGGGATGTGACCGGAACAAGCCTCGATGTACATTTCATCGTAATGACGTTGTCAAGAATGCAGGGGGTGGAATGCACGCCAATTCAAGCAGCGGAAGTGGCACGGCTAGGTTCCAACCCACCCGGTCTGATATGTCCGTTCCCTCTAGTGCCGAGGCAAGGCACTTTTAAAGTAAGAGGCCATTTTGGTTTATGTTCTTTTAAATAAAACGATATTATGCCATGGTCCCGTTCTCTCTCTATTTTCTTTCTTGAGCAAACGTGAATTGAAACCTTACTCCTGGTACATCTAAGCAGAGTTTCTCCATCGAGGTCGGCAGTTCCTTAAACCTGCCAAAGCTTCACCTGACCTTTCTTTTTAAATAAAGGGATCATGGTGAGTAGGCTACTTGCCATAATTCACCGGGTGACGTGTTTGTGCATTTCTCCTAAGCGGTGACGGGACACAAAATTTACTTCGCTTCAGTGTCATGTTCTTTATATGGATAGTTTTTATGTATATGGTCACGTCCTGAGTTGATTGATTTACTTAATGTATATTGCAGCATGTATTGACTAGTAAGATACATGCGGTATTAAGCACTAGAGCACTATTGTTATCAACTAAGGCTTATTATAATGGCGCCCCCTTATTACTTACCCATATTCCACGAAGGTAGGCTTTGCACTTTGAGGGGAGCAGTTTAAATAGTATCACATTTTTTAATTTTAGTCCTAAGCGCGGGGTATTCCGTTTTCCCTTGGTTTATTCACTTTTAGTGATAATCCACAAAAGGATCAGATCAATCATACACAGGTTTTCAGCTAATGGCTCCAGGAATACCAGGATGTCTCCATAAACAATTTCTTTCTCTAAATTCAATTTCTCAAAGGAAATAAAACACCTAATCATTGTGCAAGATTGTTTAAAATACTTTCTTTTAATTAATAACATCATATGCACTCACATTTGAGCAGAAATAAAATTGCATTGAACGATCAGTTTGGCATTGGGGCAGCGCTCCTCACTACACATCCGGGCTAACGAGACACTGGAAGTTTCATCATCGGCTTCTCTTGGGACTGAAAGGCCAAAGAAATACAGACACACTTCCTTAAAAGTCCTAGCCATTAGCTGCTTGGGCCACCTAGCAATGGGGGAAGAAGTGGGAAGCCGCCTTGGGACCTACAAGGATGACCTAAAGGGACTCTGAAGGAAGATGTAGCAGCTAGGTGGACCCTAATTTCTTTAACCACATCCTTACCAAATATCTTTGGTGTGTTTCAGGGCAGGACAGGGGAGGAAGGGCAATATCAAGGTGAAATGAAGAGACCACCTTGGGGAGGAAAGACGGTCTGTCTCAGGACCTCCTTGTTTCTGTGTGAAATGAGAAAAGGCTCCTTACAAGAAATAGCCACCAACACAAGACGCCTGACAGGTAGTGGCCACCCTACTGGTGTGATCCCCAATGGAATATGCTGAATCTATTCAAAGTGTTTTTTAAGGAACTGAAACAACCAGATTCAAGTCTATGGTAGACACAGGAGGTCAAAGTGGGGATTTACCATTAGACCTAAAGCCATAAAGGTCTTGATGACAGTGCAATGCCAGAGGTTTTTGGAATAGAAAATGCAGAGACCTGACCTTTTGGGTACCTAGAGCCAAATGCTGGTCCACACTAGACTGGAGGAAGGCCAGGATGTGAGGAATAGAATATTCCAGAGGGTTGAGGTGTCTGCTGTCACACCAACCAAGGTAGGTCTTCCAGGTGCAATATTAGATCCTTTGAGAAGTAGATTTTCCAACCTTGAGCAAGAAGGGATTGACAGTGTCAGTTAATGCCTCATATTTTGTTAAGACCTGGTTTCAACAGCCATGCCATTAAAGCCAGTGTCTAACAAGCAGTATGTGATTGGAGGTCTGGCCTGTTTTGGAAGAGAACAAAGCTTGTGCTTCAGGAGTCTATACATGCCCATGTACCAAGTTTTCCAATGTCTAATTTTGGAGAGACCAGACTCCATTCCCCTTCTATCTTGCGAAGCGGTCAAGCGGGAAGCTTCACTGGAGGGAATAAACAAACCAGGAAATGGGATCCAAGGAAACCACCAGGGCATTCACTGCAAAAGCCATGGGATCACTGGACCTGGCCACAAACCTGACCAGTTTCTTAGTGAATCTGGAGGCCATTATATCCCACATCTTATATTTCCCATTTCTGACTGTGCATTAAGGAGATCTGGGCGTTAGCAACTTAGGCAGTCTGCTTGCCAGTTTTGCACTCTTTGGTATGTATATCGATAGATAGTAGAGAGAGTTGGAATGTGGTTCTCTGTCCAGGAGAGAAAAAAAAGCATTGCTTCTTTCAGGGCTGCCTGACTTTATGGTACCCTCTTGGTAGTTTTAGGTAGGCCACAGCCTAGATATTGTCCAACTGCACCCTGGCTGGGTGACCACATAGGAGAGTCTTCCCTATCATTCTGTTCCAGAATGTTGAAGAGCATCAATTTCTGTGGGGACCAGGTTCATTGAATAATCCGGGGATTTTAGACCCTGCCCCAGCCCCACAGGCTTGTCCTTCATTACCACCTTCCAGGTGGAGAAGGAATGAGTTCCTGGATTCTAAGGCAGAGTTGGAAATCCACCATGATGGGGGAGATTTTCAATTGGCTGGACAGCAGTAGCGGGCGATCCAGAAAAGGGATTTGCTTGTCCCCACATCATGCTGAGCTGCAATGGCCTAGAATGGAACTGCTCAAGGTGAAAGGCCTCAAAGTAGACCACCATGAGGCCCAGGGCCCTTAATACAGAAGTGAGTTGGAGGAATGCCTGGTTGACCCTGGAGTCTGACAGGTAGACTTTAAAGAAACAATCTTTTACTGGGCCATATTCATAATCTGCTGCCAATACTCCAGATGAGGGTAAGGCTGGAGGGCAGACTTCTTGATGTTGATCAGCTATTTGAAGGAACTGCATTGTCTTTTGGATGTTGGAACACAGGACTATGACTGAATAATCTTTTAGGAGAAGATCGTTTTGGTAACCCTGCTCCACTATCTAAGCCAGGCCAGAAGCGGAGCAAGCACTCTTGTGAAGATTCTTGGAGCAGGGGAGACCCCGAATGGCGGAGTGACAAATTGAAAGTGTTGATCTCTCACAGCAAAGCATACAAAGAGTTGGTGTGAACATGGGCATCTTGGATGTTCACCGATGTCAGAAATTCCCCTAATCTGAGAGAAGTGATGACAGATTTTGCAGATTCTGTGCAGAATTTGTGGACACAGATATCTGTTTAGCTCCTTCTCTCTCCAGAGTTGTCCACGATCCCCTCAGCCATCCAGTACACTCCTCTGATTGCCTGAGACAGCAGTGGAGCTTATTGGCACCCGTGGCTGTCAATAGAAGTCTGTCAGCCAATCAGGGGAGTGAGGTGTTGGGGCTCCGTGTCTGAATTGCTACACGGAGCTTTGATTCAGCTTGAGTGACCCCTGTAGCAAGCTGCTAGCTAAGGGGCAGTCAAAAGGAGGGGGAAGGAACTAGGAGCAGCAAAGAGGGACCCGAGAAGAAGAGTATGCTGCTCTGCTCTGGGGCTGCTCTGTGCGAAACCAACTGCACAAAGGAGTTAAGTATAACATGTTTGTTTTTGTGGTTTTTTTTTAGGAGCCTTTACAATCGCTTTAAGGTGGTCCACAAATCAGACTGTCCTTTAGTTGAGGCTGGAGCTTTGGAGGGTAGAAATTGAGGTGGCAGGGATAAAAACTATATAATTTGTAGTACCTGGAAATGGCAAATTGGATCCAGAGGTCCATGATATCTTTTGAACTAGGTTGGTGCAAATGTCAAGACACCCTCTCACCTCAACTCTCGTTGGGTGACAGATTATCTGCTTAGAGTCAACCATGGATTATGGCCCTAGAATGGTTGCTCACTCAGATTGTGGCGACACCCAATGTGTGGTGCAATTTGTGTACATACAGGTGTATGTGCTACTCTGCGTATTTTGAAGTGTGTGAGGTTGCTTTTAACATTTTTTTTTTTTTTTTTTTTTTTGATGTACTGGGCTCCCAGGAGGCAGAACCAATTGGAGGTTCTGGGAACCACTGCAGGTGCTGCCAAGGATGGGTGGCTGGTGCACAGTTGAAAAAGCCTCATAGAAGTGATCAGGTTCAAGAGATGCTGGAATCATGTTTATCTACATGTCCCACGCCGGCTTTTGCTACCATGCGCACAACTGCAGCAGCAGCCGTAAGCTTGCTTTTAACCTCATGTTTACCATGCTGTTTTTATAAATGTACCTTGGTAGATGGGTTAAAATACAGCATTTAATTAAGGTCCTAAATCAGAGTTGTCTGTCTTGCTCTAACCCCAATATTTACATTGCACTTGCGGCTACTTTTTACTGAGGTGTGGTTGGATCCAGCAACCAATCACTGCCCACTTTGTTAGCTAATCTGCATGAAACTCGGGAGCTGATTTCTAAGTTGCTGAAGGTTAAACAATTTGTCTTGCTGTCTTTATGCAGTTATTTCATGGTTAAATAAGCAACTGAACGAGACTCATTTTGTGGGCTCCAATCAGAGCAATGCTCCCTTCCGTGCCACAGTGTCACCCAACCAAATGGTGAGTCATTTTTTTATCTGCTACTTATACTGCCTGCATCCCAATACCTCAGTAATTTTACTGAACTTTTTTTTTTTTTTTCCCACAGCCAGATAACCGAATACCTCGTCACAGCACTCAAGTAAACTACCCTCTACCTTCCTACCCAGTTACATCCTTTCTTCCAGTCCCTGCATCTTCCCATCAACCTCTGGACATAAACCGTGCAGGCCAAAGGGTGAGGAAACTGGAAAGGCAGAGAGAGACTAAATATTTGCCATCTTGCATACAAGTGCTCAGTTTTATGTTTCTAAAAGTGTTATAGTCAGTCTTTTTTTTTTTTTTTTTTCTCCCCCCCTCCCCAAGGTTCACCACAATAATCCACTTACAAAATTAAATCGGCCGCAAAGCCTTTCTGGGCCAAACAAAGAAAAGTAAGTACCTTCTCATGTCACTGCTTCCCTCCTGACTTCATCAGAGCTTCCATTCTGACTGCCAAAGCTTGACCAACCTAGATCAGTATGTTAAAGCTGTTTTCTGTTTCAGTGGAGAATCTGCAGGCCTGGATTTGAAATATTTAAAGAAGCAAGAAGTGGGCCTCCCTTTGCATGGCCTTAACCAGAACACTGCTTCCGGTAGGCACTTTTAAACTTGTGCTCACTAACTATACTTTAACAGCGTTTGCACCCCGGGAGGGTTATGGTGCTCATACAAGTGCAGATTATCTCCAGACTTTTGCCTATTGGTGTGCATAGTCCCTGTCCCATAAGAGTATATTTCAAGTCCAGATTAAAGATGCAGTTATTCAGGGATTGAAATTGCACATGGGTCCCTCTAAAGTGCTTCCCCCAGCCATAGGCTTAAATCCCAAATGAGGACAGTTTCTTTTTCTCCTTCGTTCATTGATGGACATAGCACTTTAATCTTGACCTTAGGGTTATATCGCCACCTTTAGGAGAGTACTAGGCAGAACACACAAAAAAAAACACAGCACCGCCCAGGGGCAGTCCTACTGGCTATGACCCCTCATTCTGCTTCCAGCAGCTCAGTTTTTTTTCTGCCTAGTCTAGAAGGACCTGGCTCCCTGAGGGGACCAATGGTCCTTGGAATTTTTTTGTTTTTGGTTCCTGTTATCTACAATTGACTGCCAGGCTGGATAATATAGATCCTGGTTGTCTCCCCAGCCTGGCCATCGAGCGTGTGCAGACCTTGACTACACGCTAGGTCGGCCACAGCATGCCCTGTTCTGGTCCAGGGGCGGCCGGTGAGCTATATGCTCTGGGGTACGCATATTATCAGGCTACTGCTGTCTGAGTCAGTGTGCCGAGGCCAACAGCCATACTGCTTGGGTGATGTGTCTGCCTATGGAGTGTGTCCAGTCCCTGCAGGAGGGGTAAGTATGGTTCCGCCTGTCTCGGCAGGATGGAGCAGCTGGGCATTCCCTGGGAGGTCGACTAGGGGGTGTCTCTCTCTTTCTCTCTCTCTCCCCCTCTTCTCTCCCTGCATCTTCCCCTCCTCCCCATTCTAGGGGCCGCTGTGTGACTGGGCATAGGGGGTGTGGAGCGCGTACCTGGCAGGGGGCTGCTTGTTTATTTTTTTGGTGCCGTTCATTGTCTGTGTGCTGCCATGTGGGGGGACTGACCGCTGCGGCCATTTTCCCAGTGTTTTCAGATGTTTTTTTGCTGTGGCAGCCATTTTCTGGTAGCCTCAGGTTGGTTGTGCTTTAGGTCTGGGCGGCTGCTTTAGACTTGTACAGCGCGAAAAAGGACACAGGCCACCTCGTGGCAGGCAGAGAGGAGAGCAGACAGCGACAGCACCTGGGTCAGGGTCTTGCGGGGGCCCCCCTCAGTCTGTGGCAGCTAGGAGGGTGGACATTTGTGTTTGCTTAAAAAAGGGGGGGTAAGGTTTGCGCTATGGGGACAGAAAAAAAACTTTTTAGAAAATGAAGAGCCAAAAAAATTAAATCACGTATGTAAAGAAGGGAGGCTGCCACTACCAGATAATACCAGCCTAATAGGTTGGATAGAAATGGAAATACTAAGGTGGTAGCTATGGTGCTCTCCTGTGACAGCACATAAAATACATACTACATTTGAATTACAAATGCTGAAATTAATAAACAGCCTTCTTAAGGTGCTAGTGCTACGTAAACTCCTATGTAATTATTACAATGCAAATTGCAGGTGGTAAATAAAAACAAAAAAAAAGTTAAATACTGAAAAAGTACTGAAAAAAAAATATTGAAAAAAATATACTCTATTTCACAGCTATGTGCAATCGAAAGTGCTTATGTGGTTTTGGTGCAAAATAAGTGCATATAAAGCTTATGAAACGTATATCATCTTCACACAATAAAGTCCATTTAGAAATATTAAGAAAAAAAAAAATGACTTAAAAAAATTCCACAAAAATTCAATCAAAGTGACTTGTGCTCAGTGCCAGGTGTATCCTGAATTACAACCGGTGCGTTTTCCGTGCATAGGACAAATTGCCGCACACACAAGCTCCCCTGCCCTTGCAGGGGTTAACTCGCCTCCACAGTGTGAGCCCCTGTGTCGCTGTGTAAAGCTGGTCCGGTTAATATTCAGTTACTCCTCATTTCCTCATGTTACATAAGAAATTAAAACATCCATAGTGTAGTACTGTTTAAGACTATTGCCTTTATTACAATTCAAAAGTGGCTACTCGCATAGATCAGAGGTAAAAAACGCTTGTAAAATACAATCGCCGCCGCCTTATGAGAGAGAGTGTGTACATGTTAGGCCACGCCCTACGCGTTGTCCAATGACAAAACGCTTCGGGCGTGGCCTAACATGTACACACACTCTCATAAGGCGGCGGCAGTGATTGTATTTTACAAGCGTTTTTTACCTCTGATCTATGCGAGTAGCCACTTTTGAATTGTAATAAAGGCAATGGTCTTAAACAGTACTACACTATGGATGGTTTATTTTCTTATGTAACACGAGGAAATGAGGAGTAACTGAATATTAACCGGACCAGCTTTACACAGCGACACGGGCTCACACTGTGGATGCGAATTAACCCCTGCAGGGGCAGGGGAGTTGGTGAGTGCGGCAATTTGTCCTATGCACAGAAAACGCACCGGTTGTAATTCAGGATACACCTGGCACTGAGCAGAAGTCACTTTTATTGAATTTTTGTGGAATTTTTTGAAGTCATTTTTAGTTGTTTTTTTTTTTTCATTTATATTTTTAAATGGACTTTATTCTTTTGTAATGGACTTTATTGTGTGAAGATTATATAAGTTTCATGAGCTTTATATGCACGTATTTTGCACCATAAGCACTTTCGATTGCACATAGCTGTGAAATATAGAGTATATTTTTTCAATATTTTTTTCAGTATTTTTTATCTTTTTTTATTTTTTTATTTACCACCTGCAATTTGCATTGTAATAGTCACATAGGAGTTTACGTAGCACTAGCACCTGTTTATTAATTTCACCATTTGTAATTCACATGTAGTATGTATTTTATGTACTGTCACAGGAGAGCGCCATAGCTACCACCTTAGTATTTACATTTGTGTTTGCTTGCCTTAGGTCCCTAAGGGTGACAGACGAGCGTGGGTTCAGCATGGCATCAGAGGCTGTCGCTTCTTTTCCAGACACCCCTGTTATAGCAACCGGTTCCCCTACACCTGAAGTGCCTATGGACGCTATGTCGGCGGTCCTGGAATCCCTTGTTGCCAGGGAAAGAGCTCCGATTCAGACTCGGGTCTTGCTCTGGCAGGCAGCCCCTGTCCTGATGTTTCAGAGGATGCGGACCCGGACCATCGGACAGTGAGGAGGAAGACTCTGCGTCTGTCAGCGCAGGAAAAAGCGCTTGTAGGAGCACTTATCCCGTAATAAGGTGACCACAATTCTGGTGGAAGGGTCCCCCTCTTTCAAGGACCCAGCCGACAGAAGGGCCAAGGCGGTTGCCGGTCCATGTTTATGGTGGTGGGGTCAGCATTGCGGCCAGTGTTAGCCATGGCCCTGGTGTCAGACGCTTACTGAATGGGCGAAGTTGTTGCACCACAAGTTGGAAGTAATCGGTTTCCCCAGTCTGTGTGGAACTGGCAGACCAGTTGGTGCATGGCCTTAAAGAGGAGCTGCACCTAAAAAAAAAATATTAAAAGTCAGCAGCTACTAATATTGCAGCTGCTGACTTTTAATAATATCACACTTACCTGTTCCAGCGATGTCGGCGGCAGATAACGAGCGATCGCTCGTCTCGCTGCAGCCACCGCCGCCATCCTCTGTCAGGGAATCGGGAAGTGAAGCATGAGGGCTTCACTGCCCGGTTCCCTACTGCGCATGCGCGAGTTGCGCTGCGCTTCTCTTATGGTCCCCCGCTGTGTCTCTGGGAACTGTGTGTTTCCCAGAACACAACGGGGGGGGGGGGGAGCCATGCGGGGGTGGGCGGAGCCATGCGGCGGTCTGGCCGGAAGTGGGTGCAGATACCTGGATTATCCAGGTAACTGCACCCCCCTCCCCCCCCGAAAGGTGCCGATTGTGGCACCGGAGGGGGGGAGGGATAATACTAGCGGAACTTCCCCTTTAGGGTGAAGAACCGCTTTAAGTATGTCTGTGATAAGGCCCCTTTGCTTTCTAAAGCATCAGTATCAGCAGTGGTGCTGTGTCGCTTGATTTGGCTTAAATGCTGGTCCGTTTACCAGGCATCCAAGAAAGCGCTGGCGGATTTGCCCTTCCAAGGTGAGAGGCTATTTGGAGCCTCGCTATATGACATTAAGAATGTTACTGGGGGAAACAGTACTTTGCTCCCACAGTCCAGAAAGGGTAAGGAGCCCGCTGAGGGAAAAAAGCGCCCCTGGTTTCGCAAGCCGAACAAACCTGTGAGCAAATCTGTTGCCGCATGAAGGTTTGCCCCCACCTGACTCTCGGGTGGGGGATTGCCTTTGAGAGTTTGCAGTCCAGTGGACCTCTTCCCTTTTCGACCAGTGGGTCTGTGAACTGGTTTCAGGCTACAAGATAGTTAGTTTGTTTCTTGTCCGCTAAACGGATTTTTTTTTTCTTTTTTCCCTCCAACCTTCATCATCTTCCGGCTCATCGGGAGGCCCTGTTTGGAGCAGTACAGGACCTACTGCCGGGGGGGGGGTGTGATACCCGTCCCGACATAGCAAAGGTTTCAGGATTCTACTCCAATCTGTTTGTAGTCCTGAAGAAGGAAGGTGTCCGTTCGGTCCTGGATCTCAAGGCCCTCAATTGCTTCGTGAAGGTGCAAAGGTTCAGGATGGGATCTGTTTGTTCTGTGGTCGCTGCACTTCATCAAGGGGATTTCTTGGAGTCTTTGGACATAAAGGACGCATACTTGCATGTTCTCATATGCATCAGACACCAGAGGTTTCTGCGATTCATGGTCGGGCACAAGCACTAACAATTTGTAGTTTTTCCCTTTGGCCTAGCGATGGTGCCCAGGGTCTTCACCAAAGTGCTGGCCCCAATTCCTCCTGAGAGCAGCTTCTGCCTCAGAATTAAGGGAGGATTTGGGGATTGCCATACAAACTCTCCGGGAGCTTGGTTGGGTGCTGAACCTCCAGAAGTCGGTGTTGGTGCTGCAACGCCTGGAGTACTTGGGGTTGATTCTGGACTCCTCAGAGGCAAGAGTCTTTTTTTCCCTTCAGACAAGCTGCAGACTCTTCAATCGGCGGTGCAGTTATTGATGTCCTGCATGTGGTTGTCCCTGCGTTTCGCTGCCATGAGAGTTCTTGGTCTCATGGTAGCCACTTTCGTGGCAGTAACGTATGCTTAATTCCACACTCGAGTCTTGCAGAAAGATACTGTCCAAATGGGACAAATCTCCGACATCCCTTGATTGTCAAATTCGGGTGAGCCAGCTAGTCAGGGCTTTGCTTCTCTGGTGGCTGAGGTCTTTGGCCTGTGAAGTCGTGCCTTCCTCTTCACTGGACAGTGATCACGCCGGACGCCAGCCTAATTGGCTGGTGGGGGGAGTTTGAGGCATCCAGTTGGCCCAGGGTCGCTGGACGCAGGAAGAATCCTGCCTGCCAATCAATGTGTTGGAGCTTCGGGCGATCAGGCGGTGCCTCTCACATGGTCGCAGAGGCTGCAGGGGTGTCCGGTCAGGATCCAGTCTGACAACGCCATGGCAGTAGCATATGTCAATCAAGGAGGGACAAGGAGCTCAGCTGCTGAGCCCTCTCACATCCTACAGTGGGCAGAGAAGCGCGTGCCAGCTCTGTCAACCGTATACATTCCGGGTGTAGAAAACTGTCCGGTGGACTACCTCAGTTGTCAGTTGCTGGACCAGGGGGAATGGTCACTGCATCTGAAAGTGTTTCGGCTCATTTGCCTATGGTAGGGCATGCCGGATGTGGGTCTCTTAGCCTCTCGGCTAAATCGGAAGGTACAGAGGTTTGTGGCCAGGTCAAAAGATCTATGGGCAGACGTGTTAGTGGCTCCATGGGGGCATTATCGGCAGATTTATGCCTTCCCCTGCTCGGGCTCCTCCCTAGTCTTCTACGTAGAGTGGAGGCCGAGGGGATTCCGGTGATTGTGATTGCCCCAGATTGGCCTCTATGCCCTTGGTACACTGACATAGTAGGAATGGTAGTAGATGTTCCTTGGCGACTGCTGATGCGTGAGGACTTACTGTCCTAAGGTCCGATACTTCATCCTGCTTTACCGTCGCTGGTTTTAACAGCATGGCTGTTGAAAGCCAGGTGCTAAAGGGACCGAGGACTGTCTGCTACCACTTTGCTGAGGGGACCGAGGACTGTCTGCTACCACTTTGCTGAGGGCGCTGAACTCTTCTTCCTGGAAGATTTACCATCGCACGTGGAAGGCCTACATCTCCATGTGTGAGGAGATGGGGTAGCGTCTGCGTACATATTCAGTTTCCAGGATCCTGCTGTTTTTGCAGCGAGGAGTGGATCAGAAACTTGCATAGAGCACCATTAAGGGGCAGTTATCGGCTTTGGCTGTCTTTTTTTTTTTTTTTTTTTTTTTTTTTCCAGCAACCGTTGGCGATTCACTAATTGGTGTGTATGTTTGTTCAGGGGGTTCAGCATGTGGCCCTTCCGTTACGACCACCACTGCCCCGTGGCATTTGAATCTGGTACTTCAGAAACCGCAGTTTTGAAAACATTAGGGAAATCCCCTTAGTGACACTCTCAGAAAGTACTCTTTCTAGTAGCGATTACATCTGCAAGGCGGGTTTCTGAATCGGCAGCCTTGTCAGGCAAGTCTCCCTACTTGGTACTTCATAAGGATAAGGCGGTGCTGCGTCCGCAGCCTTCTTTTCTTCCGAAGGTTTTCTTCCGAAGGTTTTCTTCAGCCTTTCATCTAAATGAGGACACTGTGCTCCCATCTTAATGTCCTCGGCCATGGCATCCCAAGGAGGTTGCTTTACATTGTTTGGATGTGGTCGGGCTCTGCGGGTGTATCTGTCTGCTACGGCTCCTTTTCAGAGGTTGGACTCTGTTCGTATTGGTAGCGGGTCCGAAGAAGGGCCCCGCGGGTTTTGCCGGCCACCATTTCTCAGATCAGACAGATCATGGTTCAGGCTTATGCCATAAGGGGGCGGGCACCTCCCTTTCCTGTCACGGCACATTCTACCAGGGCAATTGGTGCATCTTGGGCTTTATGACGTCAAGTGTCTGTTTCCCAGGTGTGTAAGGCGGCGACCTGGTCGTCCGCCCATACTTCCACCATGGGTGGAGTTTATTTTCTTTCTGTTTCCACCCCTTGTTTTTGACACCGCTTGGGGATGTCCCTAAGGTCAAGATTAAAGTGTTGTCCGTCAATGAACGAAAGAGAAAATAGGATTTTACGGTGAGTACAAAAATCCTTTTATCTGATGTTCGACAGACACAGCACCTACCCCTCCTGTTTGTACTGCTTTTTGACGACCTGAGCTGCTGAAAGCAGAGGAGGGGTTATAGCCAGTAGGACCGCCCCTGGGCGGTGCTGTTTGTGTTCTGCCTAGTACTCTGCTAAAGGTGGAGATATAACCCTAAGGTCAACATTAAAGAGCTGTCCGTCAATGAACAGCAGAGAAATTGTTTTTACGGTGAGTACAAAAATTATATTTTTTCACTTCTGGCTATCACAATGGATAATGATTTCTGCTGCAAGGGATGCCACTGGCCTCTAACCTGCTTTTGTATAAACAAGTTATGTACTTTTTCCTAAGGGGGGGACGTTAGGATCCAGTCTGCTGCAGCCTTCCTTCAGCAGTAATTGAACAAATGCTTGGGTTAATAAATATAATATATAATCAGGATTATTATAAAAAAAAAAAAGGGGGGGGCGGGGGGGGCCTTTCTTCCCCAGTGCTAACTTTTCATTGTTCATGGGAAAAGCATGTCGAGCAAAAGCGGAATATTTACATTAATCGCTTGCGGACTGCCGCATGTAGATATACGTCGACAGAATGGCACAGTTGCGCAAATGGGCGTACCTGTACGTCCCTTTGAATTTGCTGCTGTGCCATTGCATTTGCCTGCCGCAAGCTCTGTGAGTAGGATCGCAGGTCTCACAGACAAGGGTATTGTAAACAAGAAATAATACAATAAATAGCGTTTCGCTATCTTCAGTAATCAAACCACTAATCAAGTGCCTAATTATCACAGATTGAGATTAGATTAACCAAATACTATAAAGTATGATATATTGGGCTTCCTTAAATATAATCGCTAAAATGAAAAAAGTGCTGAATATAAAGTGAAAGTGCTAGACAAACCCTAATATTATATTCTAAATATTAAGGGGTGATAAGGAGGAAACGCGTCTCCCTGAAATATTCCACTCCTCAGATAAATGTGATTAATATTCATGAGAATTTTTTTTTATATCATGTGTTAATATATAAAAATTATATTAAAAAAACAGCACCCTACTAACAACGTAAATTCATAAATAAGATTAACCAAAAATAAATAGGGGTGGTAGGAAAATACCAAGAAAATAAATGAAATAAAAGAAACACCAAATGGGTAATTAATCATA
Organism: Lithobates pipiens; assembly: GCF_037356315.1. NCBI lineage: Eukaryota > Metazoa > Chordata > Amphibia > Anura > Ranidae > Lithobates > Lithobates pipiens. Next base: position 214,734,406 of record NW_027507785.1, read on the forward strand.
TGATATAAATAGGATAAATGAATTAATGGTGCAAACGCCACACAGCCAGTGTGCCAGATAAATAAATGCAGCTAAATTAATGTGCCAAATCAATGTGGCTAAATTAAAATAATTATAATAGGTACTAATCATCCAGAAAAAGGTCCACATTAATAAAAAGGATATGTGTATGAATAAAGTATTGCATAGAATGTACTTATCCAAAGAGGGCCACACTAAAGGGGGGTGACTCTTCCTGGGCACATCAAAGGCTTCAAATTAATGAGAATACCCCAGGAAAGGTTGCCACACTTTTCTTCCTTCAGTAAGGTTGGACCAAACAAACAAAGGGGAGAATATTCCTGCTTTTTCCACTCCAGAAAAGATATTTCATATAAAAAGGAAGAAAGAAAACATTGTGCAGTATTGCTAGAACACAGCAGGATCAGCATAAACAGAGCCACTCACATGTAGAGTAATCTCAGAGCGCATTGAATGGTCAGATCACCGAACGAGTGTGCAGCTGCTGCGCTGCAAACCTCACTCGTGTGATGTCAGTCTCATCTCCCTCACGTGTTGTCAGTCACGTGACTTTCTCAAAGACTTTCTCCCTTTGAGAAAGTCATGTGACTGTAACGCAACACGTGAGGGAGATGAGACTGACAGCACACGAGTGAGGTTTGCAGCGCAGCGGCTGCACACTCGTTCGGTGATCTGACCATTCAATGCGCTCTGAGATTACTCTACATGTGAGTGGCTCTGTTTATGCTGATCCTGCTGTGTTCTAGCAATACTGCACAATGTTTTCTTTCTTCCTTTTTATATGAAATATCTTTTCTGGAGTGGAAAAAGCAGGAATATTCTCCCCTTTGTTTGTTTGGTCCAACCTTACTGAAGGAAGAAAAGTGTGGCAACCTTTCCTGGGGTATTCTCATTAATTTGAAGCCTTTGATGTGCCCAGGAAGAGTCACCCCCCTTTAGTGTGGACCTCTTTGGATAAGTACATTCTATGCAATACTTTATTCATACACATATTATCCTTTTTATTAATGTGGGCCTTTTTCTGGATGATTAGTACCTATTATAATTATTTTAATTTAGCCACATTGATTATTTATTTGGCACATTAATTTAGCTGCATTTATTTATTTGGCACACTGGCTGTGTGGCGTTTGCACCATTAATTCATTTATCCTATTTATATCATCTGATTAATTACCTATTTGGTGTTTCTTTTATTTCATTTATTTTCTTGGTATTTTCCTACCACCCCTATTTATTTTTGGTTAATATTATTTATGAATTTACGTTGTTAGTAGGGTGCTGTTTTTTATATATTAACACATGGTATATAAAAAAAAAAAAGAAGAAAAAATTCTCATGAATATTAGTTAATCACATTTATCAGAAGAGTGGAATATTTCAGGGAGACGTGTTTCCTCCTTGTCATCCCTTAATATTTAGAATATAATATTAGGGTTTTTCTAGCACTTGGCACTTTCACTTTATATTCAGCACTTAGCACATTTTTAATTTTAGTGGTTATATTTAAGACAGCCCAATATATCATATCATTTATTCGATTATTTGTTATATATACAGTGCCTTGCGAAAGTATTCGGCCCCCTTGAACTTTTCAACCTTTTGCCACATTTCAGGCTTCAAACAAAGATATAAAATTTTTATTTTTTGTGAAGAATCACCAACAAGTGGGACACAATTGTGAAGTGGAACGAAATCTATTGTATTTTTGAAACTTTTTTTAACTAATTAAAAAATGAAAAGTGGGGCGTGCAAAATTATTCGGCCCCCTTGCGTTAATACTTTGTAGAGCCACCTTTTGCTGCGATTACAGTTATAAGTCACTTGGGGTATGTCTCTATCAGTTTTGCACATCGAGAGACTGAAATTCTTGCCCATTCTTCCTTGCAAAACAGCTCAAGCTCAGTGAGGTTGGATGGGAGAGCGTTTGTGAACAGCAGTTTTCAGCTCTTTCCACAGATTCTCGATTGGATTCAGGTCTGGACTTTGACTTGGTCATTCTAACACCTGGATACGTTTTATTTGTGAACCATTCCTTTATAGATTTTGCTGTATGTTTGGGATCATTGTCTTGTTGGAAGATAAATCTCCATTCCAGTTTCAGGTCTTTTGCAGTCTCCAACAGGTTTTCATCCAGAATGGTCCTGTATTTGGCTGCATCCATCTTCCCCTCAATTTTAACCATCTTCCCTGTCCCTGCTGATGAAAAGCAGGCCCAAACCATGATGCTGCCACCACCATGTTTGACAGCGGGGATGGTGTGTTGAGGGTGATAAGCTGTGTTGCTTTTACGCCAAACATATCGTTTTGCATTGTGGGCAAAAAGTTGGATTTTGGTTTCATCTGACCAGAGCACCTTCTTCCACATGTTTGGTGTGTCTCCCAGGTGGCTTGTGGCAAACTTTAGACGAGACTTTTTATGGATATCTTTGAGAAATGGCTTTCTTCTTGCCACTCTTCCATAAAGGCCAGATTTGTGCAGTGTACGACTGATTGTTGTCCTATGGACATACTCTCCCACCGCAGCTGTAGTTCTCTGCAGTTCATCCAGAGTGATCATGGGCCTCTTGGCTGCATCTCTGATCAGTCTTCTCCTTGTCTGAGCTGAAAGTTTAGAGGGACGGCCAGGTCTTGGTAGATTTGCAGTGGTCTGATACTCCTTCCATTTCAAAATGATCGCTTGCACAGTGCTCCTTGGGATGTTTAAAGCTTGGGAAATCTTTCTGTATCCAAATCCAGCTTTAAACTTCTCCACAACAGTAATACGGACCTGCCTGGTGTGTTCCTTGGTCTTCATGATGCTCTCTGCGCTTTCAACAGAACCCTGAGACTATCACAGAGCAGGTGCATTTATACAGAGACTTGATTACACACAGGTGGATTCTATTTATCACCATCAGTCATTTAGGACAACATTGGATCATTCAGAGATCCTCGCTGAACTTCTGGAGTGAGTTTGCTACACTGAAAGTAAAGGTGCCGAATAATTTTGCACGCACCACTTTTCAGTTTTTTTTATTTGCTAAAAAAGTTTAAAATATCCAATAGATTTCGTTCCACTTCACAATTGTGTCCCACTTGTTGGTCACAAAATTTTTTAATTTTATATCTTTGTTTGAAGCCTGAAATGTGCAAAAGGTTGAAAAGTTCAAGGGGGCCGAATACTTTCGCAAGGCACTGTAGTATTTGGTTAATCTAATATTAATCTGTGATAGTTAGGCACTTTGTTAGTGTTGCGCTATCTTCAGTAATCAAACCACTATTGTATTTCCATTTCTTTGGGTGGCGGGCCTATTCGGAGTGTTTGCAGCTGTTTACCTTTTCCTTTTCCCCATTTGGTTTAATTTGATATTTTATTTGCATCTAATATCCATTTTTGCGCTTGAGTATTTTTGTTTTTTTATTGTAAACAAGCATTTCCCCATACTGCCTAGTGACACTGTCACTGATAATTGGGAGCAGTGATCAGTGATGTGTCACACGTAGCCCCTCCCCCCAACAGTTAGAATCGCTCCCTAGGACACACTTAACACCTTCACTGCCAGTCACATTTACACAGTAATCCATGCATTTTTAATAGCACTGATCACTGTATAAATGTGAATGGTCCCAAAAGTGTCATATCTGTCCGCCATAATGTCGCAGTCATGATAAAAATCGCTGATTGCCATTACTAGTAAAAAAAAATTTAATAAAAATGGCATAAAACTATACACTATTTTGTAGACGCTATAACTTTTGCGCAAAAACCAAACGCTTATTGCAATATTTTTTTCTTTTTTGCCAAAAATATGTAGAATACGTATCGGCCTAAACTGAGGGAGGAAAAAAATATTTTTAGGGATATTATAGCAAAAAGTAAAAAAAAATGCGTTTTGTTTTCAAAATTGTCGCTTTTTTTGTTTATAGCGCAAAAAATAACCGCAGAGGTGATCAAATACCACCAAAAAGCTCCATTTGTGGGGGGGGGGGGGGGGAAAGACATCAGTTTTGTTTGGGAGCCACGTCGCACGGCCACACAATTGTCAGTTAAAGCGACGCAGTGCCGAATCGCAAAAAGTGCTCTGGTCTTTGGCCAGCCAAATGGTCCTGGGCTGAAGTGGTTAAATCACTAGGCAGGAAATCTTTACAGTGGGGACAGTGAAGCATTGTAGTAAAGTGGAAATGTGATGGAATCTCTTAAGTTTGTGCTCCCAATAATATTTCCTTCCCTGTTATTTTGTAAACTCCCGCAAGTGATGCAAATCGAATTAAATCTGACAAGTTGTAACCCTTCCGCACTGTACCAAAACCTAGAAAACAGGCTTGCATTCTACCTTACCTAGTCTGATGTAAATAAAACTTTGCAACAACTTTACCTCTATAGGATGTGTACAAAGGATTTTTTTTTTTTTTTTTTTAATAACAAAATATGTCCTACCTGCTGTGTTTTAATGGTTTTGTAAAGAGCAGCTCCAAACCTCTTCTGGAGTTCCCTGCTGGTGCTCTGGGCTCCTGTACTTTGCCCCCTTGACAATCTGTTTGCTCTCTAAGGGCACATCTGTGGGCTCGCTCCAGCACCAGGCTGTGTGCATCTGTTGATACACAGCATGACACTCAGGGTTGCTCTCTGCTCACAGGATTTGATCAACAGCAGGAACCAGTGGCTCCTGCTGCATCTTGTGCCTGAGAACAGTGGCTCTCTTCCTCCTCACTGGACAAACACTGGGCTCAGGTAAGCATAAAGAAGGTGTAGCTTTTTTTTTTTTATAACCTTAGTGCATTAAGGTAAAATACTTTCTGCTTTTAGAACCACTTTATTTCTGTATCTTTTCATTGCATAGAGATGTTTCTTTTAACAGACTGGCATTAACTTGTTTGTTTCTCACAATTGAATTTTTGCTATGAGAAGTCAAAATACTAGTCTTTAATGTTCCACTTACACATAAAATAAACAGATGTGATCTTTCTTTATTAATTAGAACCACAGAAAACATTGCGTACACTGACACAAGCAAAGACCGTTCCTCTTCCTATTCAGTCTGCTTACTTTCCTGGACAAGTATCCTCTTCATGATGGATTGAAACATGGTGATCCCTTCTTATGGTTTTGGAGCTAAAAGATCAGGCTTGTGGATAAACGAGAACTGACATCAGACTCAAATGCGGTGGTTTTGTTTTCAGAATGACTCTTGCTGATAAAGTGAAGTAAATGCACTTATCACACTGATGGCCCTATGAGATCATATATCACAAATGTGCAATAGTATCTCGCTTACCTTCTGCTTCCAAAGTAACATAAAATATATGCATCAATGCTCAGAGTTTTAACAAAAATGGATAAATACGTTTGTTTTTCCTTTTTATTAATATTAAAGCTGAGTATTGTTTGTTAACAGTTGGCCCGCTTCCAAGCTCCTAAAATGCACTATATGATCTGACTGGAGTAGTACATTTAATACTGTATTTTGCACATTATGCGATCAATTGCATTTAACTGTCATTTTGTCCAAAGAAATTAACATTCTACCTCCTGATTTTTTTTTTATTGCAAATATTTTGTGTGCTACTGGAGTGTGTAACTGTTAATATCTAAATCAGAGATCGTCCTAATTCTGAATGTAATATTCTCATATTAAATGCCATCTGGCAGGTCTTCCATTTCAGACTGGAGATTGTTTTAATTATACTTATCTGCTTTTAAACATCTTTTCAGGGTTTGTGGCATTCATGTGGATAAAACAGTTAGGAATGGGTTTTTATGCAAGTTTTTGTATAATCCCCCCCCCCCCCCCCCTAGATTTTTCATTCTTCAGATTGAGTTAGAGCTCATTCACACTGCCTGCACAATAAACTAGGGGTGGTTTAGTATACAAGCAGCTGTTAAGATTCGGTTGTGGTGAGGGAGCATAGTGATGCATTTTTTAGTGCATCACAGTGACGCTTCTCTCATGTCACTGTTCTGCTGTGATAAAATGCAACATGTCTGCATATTATCACAACTCACTGCAGCACCAACCTGTGTTGCAGTGTGAACAGGGCCCATGGAAAATGTATTTTCTAAGTGCCCGATGTTCTTCCAGTGCAGAAAAAAAATTTGATTTTTATAACCGCTTACCTGTAAAATACTTTTCGTTTGAAGTAAATAATGGGACACAGAGCCATAGTAATTGTCCACCTTCAGGTTCTGGACACTGGCACACCCTAAACCGGAAGATGCATCCCTGTATAACCCCTCCCACTACTGGGAGTTTCCCTGTTTTGTAGCAAAGCAATGCACGTGTATACTAGAAAGAGAGGTGGGACCTTTGTGTCCCATGATGTACTTCAAAAGAAAAGGATTTTACAGGTAAGATGTTATAAATGTCCTTATTTTCTTTAATCGTACATCATGGGACACACAGCCATAGTGATTACTATGTGGGATGTCCCAGAGCAATGCAAACCGAGGGGAGGGAGACGCAACCAAAGTAGGGCACCATGAGATCAGAGGATTTATATGGTTGCCTGCAGTACACTGCTCCCAAAGGTGACATCCTCATTTCTTTTTACATCCACCAGATAGAATCTGATAAATGTATGGATTGAATACCAAGTTGCGGCCTTGCAGAATTGAGCCGTGGAGGCTTGGTGATGCACTGCCCACGAAGCACTAACAGCACTAGAGGAGTGCGCTTTGATTTGAGAGGGTAGAAACTACCTCTTTAAACCATAAGCTTGAATGATTACTTGTAGAATCTATTTAGAAATGGTAGATTTCGATGCTGCCTATGCTTTTTTTTTTTTTTTTTTTTAGAACCTTCAGGCAATACGAACAAAACATGCGTTTTCCAAATCTGAGCAGTCGCCTTAAGTAGAGTTTGACTGCTCTCACCACATCAAGAGAATGTAGATGGTGTGTTGGTCAGACTCCAGAAGAACACCCATCCAAAATTAGCACCACATCCCAGAATAAAGCAATTCTGTGTGTAAGGGAGAAGAAAACAGGATTTTTACAATGCTTAAACAATTGCGGAAAAGAAAATATAACCACTTTTAAATATATTTATTGAGATCAAGGTTAAAATCGATTCACACATAAAAAACTGCAAAGGTTTTACATAGAAATTGGTATTTGAGGTCAGAAGTGGATTTAACAGGAAAATTAATTGCACATTATCCCAACATGTTTTGCTGATGCGCTAGCTATCATGAAAACACTATATAGAAAAATAAAGAAACACAAACAAAATGAATATTCTGTTATGGTTTGAATATGAAAGCACATCAAATGACCAACCTCACAAAAGTACATAGGCAGTGCTTACCCCCCGACCAATACTAACTATTAAGAACCTCTGCCTGATGTAGCCCACCTGCCAACAAGACCTCGAAAGAGTTTGTGCGCCCAAAAGCAGTCATAGAGGGCAGGGAAAGCCAAGTTAGGACACAAGTGAAATATAATATAACTATATATTATAGAGACATGAGTTCTGCTCAAATAAAAACTAGCAGAAAGACGGAGGATGCGTTGTGCATCTCAAAGAAATTTGAGACATTTTGTTTTGGTGTGCTATATCAGGCAGAGGTTCTTAATAGTTGGTATTGGTCAGGGGTAAGCACTGCCTATGTACTTTTGTGATGTTGGTCATTTGATGTGCTTTCATATTCAAACCATAACAGAATATTAATTTTGTTTTTAGTGTCTGTTTTTCTGTGATATTATTTTTAGTGTTTTCATGATAGCTTGCACATCCCCTGAGGAAGCGCATCAGTGAAACATGTCGGGATAATGTGCAATGAATTTTCCTGTTAAATCCACTTCTGACCTCAAATACAGGTTTCTATGTAAAACCTTTTGCAGTTTTTATGTGTGAATCAATTTTAACCTTGATCTCAATAAATAATATATTTAAAAGTGGTTTTCTTTTGCACAATTGTTTAAGCACTGTGAAAATCACTTACACACATCAAGAGACTGTAGTGTTTTTTCTTCCATAGAACAGGGTTCAGGAAATATTAAGGTAGAACAATATCCTGGTTTAGATTAAAAAAAAAAGTTAAGAGGGTGCAATACTACCTTTATCCTTGAATAATAAAAAAAAAAAATATGGCTCTTTACAAAGAGCAGCCAGTTCTGATACCCTTCTTGCAGCATATATGGTTACCAGAGAAAAATAGTTTCTTCATCAAAAAAGGACTAAGGGAATATGTTGCATCGGCCCAAAAAGTTGTTTGGTAATGCTGACATAACTAAATTCAAGTCCCAAGGGTTCAGGGGTTACCTAACTGGAGATTAAGCCATGTGTTACCCCCTGAATAAAGTTACGAACCAAAGAATGCAAAGCAAGTGGTCGTTGAAATAATACTGATCTGTCCTTAGAAAGCACTCAAGGCCAGCCTTATTTCTCACACCATCTTCAGAAAGTCAAGGATTCTACCTTTGACCTATTTCCTGGGGTGTAACTCCTGGTTTCACACCAGGACACATAGGTTTCCAAGACTCCATAATATATAATTATGGAGGCTGGCTCCCTTGCATTAACCGAGGTAGAAACTACTGAACCTGACAGCCCACGCTTCTTCAGAGTGGGTCTCTATAACTAGACCGTTAAAGTTAGCGTTTGTAAAGTAGGATAGAACACCGGACCTTGCGAGAGAAGGCTGTGATGGTAGGGTCCGTGGGTCCCCTACTGCCATCTTTATGATTTCTGCATACCAAGTTTTCCTGGGCGACAAGAATCAACAACTTCCCTTCCTTCTTGATCCTGCAAAGTAGTTGTGGACGCAGGCAGAATAGGAGGGAATGCATAAATCATTGAGAACAGATTCCACAGGAATAGCAAGGCATCTGTTCTGCATGCTAGTGGATCCTCTTGTTCTTGACACAAAGTTGTTGATTTCTTGAACCTAAGTGCAAATGAATCTATGTCTGGGATCCGCCATTTTTTTTTGTCATTAACAGGAAGATATTGGGGTGAAGGAACCATTCTCCTGGGAACTGCTGGTGACTCAATTAGTCCGCCTTCCAATTTTCTATTCCTAGAATGAAGACTGTCGACATTGTTTTCTGGCTAAGATAGGATATGATTCACCTTTTTCTGGGCTGCACAACTTCTCGTGTCCCCTTGGTGATTAATATAGGCCATTGCTGTGGCATTGTTGGATTGAATCCTGGCAGGACAATACCGTAAACTGAATGTTTAGGGCCCTCAGGACCAAGAGGTCTGCCTGAATTTCTAAAATGTTAATGGCAAAGGCCATTTCTGATCTGGGCAATCTCTCTTAGACAATTGCTTCTTCCAGGACTGTTCCCCAACCTAAACAAAAAAGGTTTGCATGTGTTATCACTTCCCAGGTAACTGAAGGAAGGAGTTTCCCCTTCGTAAATTTTTGGATTTTAACCATGAACTGAGGCTCCCAGCCTACAGCACCTGGTATTTGCAGGTGGTCTCTCAGCTGGGTACTAACCAGACCTAACACTGCTTGGCCTCCAAGATCAGATGCTATCAGGGTGATGTGGCTGTAGACTTTGGAGTCTGACACATTGGGAATGTAGCGCTTGAACCCTTTGCTGCAAAACAGTATCCTAGCAGCTTAGAACAGTCTCAAATGAAACTAAGCATAAGGAATGGCCTCAAATGAAGCTACCATCTTTGCCAACAACCTTATGCAATGTTGAATAGAAGAAATTAATCTTGCGTCACCCACCTAAATCAGTTCCTTCATGGTGCTGATCTTTGCCTGGGGTAAGAATAGCCTTTTCTAGGTGTACCTATGATCAGACCCAAGTATTTTAGCCACCTTCATGGTTTTAAAGATTTATCCTAGGTTGAGAAGCAGAACTCGATATTCCAGGTCGTAGAATTTGGTAACCATACTCTGGTCGAAGCGGGACTTTCCTCTCTCTCTCTCTCTCTACCTACCCCCCCCCCCCCCCCCGTATCCTTAGATCAAATGTTTCTGAGAAAACTAGGAGACAGGAAGTCCAGTTTGTACCTAGGAGCTATTGAAGTCAATAGCCTTTTTTTCTGCAATAGCAATCACCTTTTCATCAGTTGGATCCCTAAGCATTGTCTGCTGGACAAGTCAAACTTATTCACAGCAGATACGTCAGAATTAAGTGCTGGTATACTTAGTGAATAGGATAAAGTGTGAAAACTTTAGGAGGGGAAAAAAACCAAAAAAAAAAAAAACTTATCTGGGTGATCCTCTCACATACAAAAAAAAGCTTTACCAGCTCCATCTTAAGATTGGAACAGCTGATTCTTCTGCATGTGACACCTCAGAAGAGGCGTTATCACCCACCATGGTCCCCTGAGGGAATTAGTCATCTCCTGCCCCTAGTTCCTCACTTTGAGGGTCCTGGGTAATGCAAGAGAACCTGTCAAATTATTTTTTTTTTTTTTTAAATAAACAGTTGCTGATATTTCATGGCCCAGATCCTCAGTCTGACCAGCCACCCCCTCTCAGGGGAGAATGCCCCATTTGTCTTTCCAGAGCTTGAGAGAGAGAGCCCTTTTGGGGGGTATTTAAACACACACACACACACACCCCTCCCTCTGCACCTTCTGACCATAGCCTAATGCACAAAGCAGAAGTACTACCAGAAGAAATCACAAAGTATTCAGATCACGAAAACAGTGATTCTGAATACTTTTTAAAAACCAGCGCCACTGGAAGCCAAGTAAACAGGAAGTGATGTCGCTTCCATCCCAGAGGCTTAATTCCAGTCTGCCACTAACCGCCGGGAGTGGCAGATCTTCACTCGGGCCTTCCGGGAAGAGCAGTGGGGGGGGGGAGGGGGTGCTATACCCAGAAAGCAAATCGCCTGCTGTAAACAATGGTACCAGGATGATGCCTGCAGCTGTGGGCATCATCCCAGTATAAACCCCAAAAACCAAGTGTGCGCATACGTGTACCCTTGGCGGGAAGAGGTTAATAGCATAGAATTTGAAGGGGAGAGGCTTTAATGCGTAGACCTGTCTGCTGCAGTAATAAATGCTATACTTTCTCCAAAATCAACCTATAATGAAGGTCTAGTCAAGGCACCTACAGATAGCTTCAGAAAAAGAATGACAAGCAGACAAACCTTGTGTAACAGTCAGTTTTGGATATGGGCCCTTCAGAAGAAAGCACTCACTCGATGCAATTAATGACTTACATCCTGGGCTTCCTATGCCAAGGTTCTGGCTGATGTCAGATGCAAAGTACATTTCTTTATCGTATATAATGGGACACAGAGCCTTACTTAATGGGTTACCTTCTGGTGTTGACACCAGTATACCCAATACACAAAGTTCACTCCTCCTTCCAGGAGTACCTCAGTTTTTACACCAGTGTCTAAGGTGTTGGTCACAAGTGAAGATGTTCGCTAAGGAGCTCCAGTAGGGATTCATGCTGGTTTTAAAAACCCTCCACAACCGGTTTCATCCATGCCACTTTGGCCACAGGATAGTACCTGGGCCTCGTATAGAACAAGGTTTTGCCTGTAATGCTTCTCTTTGAGAAGTGGACCTTAGGAACTAGGACTCTTTTTGGTCTTGCTACATTACCTAAAGTCCTGAGGGATGCAACCCCTCTTAAAAGGGACACGGTCTTTGACGGCATAACTAACGCTGGCCGCCGTGATAGGTGAAGTTTGGTTCTGTCAGTTTTCAGCAGTATACTACAGCGAGGAAAGGGTCAAAGAAAAGCTTAAAAACTGCAAAGCCCACCTATGCCTTTTATTCCATATTAACACTGTAATGCCTTTAAGTCTCCTCTAGAGGGAGTAAGAATACACATGGCCTTCCTTTAAGCAGCTCCATGTCCAGCCACAACAGCGAGGGGGTTCATTATTTCCCTCTATACACCAACACCACGCCCCCCCCCCCCCCCCACGGTTAAGCTGAGGGGCTGGTATACAGTGAAAGCACATTACATCTTTATCAGTTTTGACAGTAAGCCTCAAACTGCTAAGAACCCCTGATCGATCGTTCGAAGCAGTCCCCTATGCCCAGTTCCAATCAAGACTGTTGCAAAACTATCCTGTATGCTTGGAACAAAACGATCTGAGCTTTGGACTTGCCAATGCAGCTTTTCCCAAAGCCTCAGTTGGTGGTTATTAACCCAGAATCCCCTGAAAGGAAAATCCTTCAGACCAATTACCTGGAAAGGAGTAATGACAGATACCAGCCTCTCAGGCTGGGGAGCAGCACTAGCGAAAACTGTACAGGGACAGTGGTCAAGGTCCAAAAGAGCCCTGCCCATCAACATCTTAAGAGATTCGGTCAGGCTCTAATCTGAAAATGCAACAGCTGTGGGCTATATCAATCACCAAGGAGGCACCAAGAGTCTAATGCTCAGAGAGGTGAACAATATATTCTAATTTAGGAAGAAAAGAATGTCCCATACCTATCAGCAGTCTTCATTCCAAGAGTAGAGAATTGGCAGGCGGACTACTTAAGTCACCAGCAATTATTCACGGGGGAATGGTCTCTTCACAACATTTTTCTGGCTGTTTGCCAAAGATGGAGGACTCCAGACATGGATCTTCTAGCATCCAGATTCAACATGAACTTGGTCAATTTTGTGTCCAGGATAAAGGATCCACTCGCATGCCGAACAGATTCACTGGTAACCCCGTGGGATCAGTTCTCACTGATCTATGCATTCCTCCCTATTCAGTTGCTGCCACGACGACTTTGCAGGATCAAGCTGGAAAGAAATCTGGTAATTCTGGTAGCACCAGAAGGTCATGGTATGCAGAAATCATAAAGATGTCAGTGGAGTGGGGTCCATAGCCCCTCCCACTAAGGCCAAACCTGCTTTCACAGGGGCATATATTCCAACCTACTTTACGAACGCTAAATTTAACAGCCTGTCTATTGAAACCCACATTCTGAAGGAACGTGGGCTTTCTGGGTCAGTTATCTCTACTTTGATTAATTTAAGGAAACCAGCTTCCAGAACTATTATAGAGTTTGAAAGGCTTATGTTTTCTAGTGTGAAGCCAACCCTCAGAGATATATCATAGGCAGAATTCTTGCCTTTCTACAATTAGGCGTAGAGATGAAGTTAGCCCTGAGTACTATTAAGGGTCAAGTCTCAACCTTATCGATTTTATTTCAAAGACCACTTGCTAGACATTCTTTAGTCTGGGATTTTATGCAAGGGGTAATGCGGATTAATCTGCCAGTTAAATCACCCTTGACCCCTTGGGACTTGTATTTAGTTGTCAGTGTTACAAAAACAGACATTTTTGGTTGCTATATCCTCAGCAAGGAGGGTTTCGGAATTGGCTGCTCTTGTAAAGAGCCATATTTGATAATTCATGAGGACAGAATGGTGTTACGCCCTCACCCAGGCTTTTTGCCAAAAGTGGTTTCAGGTTTTCACCTGAACCAAGATATTGTTCTGCCATAGTTTTTTCCAAAACTGTGTCCCAGGGAAGAAAAGTCACAACATTGTCTTGATGTGGTGAGAGCAGTGAAAATCTATTTAAAAGGCAACTGCTCAGTGGATTCGACAAGTGATAATTCAAGCTTATTATTTAAAGGGTAAAATTCCCCCGTTTTAAGTTAAGGCACACTCTACCAGGTCTGTTAGTGCTTCTTAAGCAGTGCGTCACCAGGCCTCCATGGCTCAGATCTGCAAGGCCGCAACTTGGTCTTCAGTGCAGAAAATTTTATCAAGTGGTGTAAGGAGGTATGAGGATATCTCCTTCGGGCGCAGTATGCTGCAGGCAGCAGTACAAGTGCTCAGGTCTGGGGGTGCCCTATGGATTGTTTCTCCCTCCCCTCAAGTAGCATTGCTAGGGGACATTCCATTAATTAGTTAAGGCTCTGTGTCCCATGATGTACTATAAAGAAAATAGGATTTTTATAAAAGCTTACCTGTAAAAAATCCTTTTATTGTAGTACATCATGGGACACAGCGGTCCCACCCCTCTTTTGGGGTTTAGGTATATTGCTTGGCTACAAAAACTGAGGTACTCCTGGAAGGAGGAGGGGTTATGTAGGGGAGTGAACTTCCTGTATATGGTAAGCCAGTGTCAACACCCAAAAGGTGGCCCATAACCAATTAAGTAATTGCGTACATCATGAGACACATGCCTTAAGTAAAGAAAAGGATTTACAGGTAAGTAAATCCTATTTTTCCACCACTATAAAGTTGATGTTTTTCAGAAAATGCTAGAGTTGTTGGCACTTCAGCCTTATCTGAAATAAATGCCTTTTTGCATTTTTATTTATTCACTGGTATACTGACTATGAAGGAATCGGGATAAGGAAGTTTCATACTCATCACAATTTCTTTCCTGCTGTTCCCTCGTCTCAGCTTAAAGTTTCCCACCCAATGTTCCTTTGCTCAGCTAATTAAGGAATGTTGAATTAGGGTATAGGGTTGCCTTTATGCTTGAGCAAGGTGTGGTTCTATCCAGGCCCAGTGGCAGAACAACCATTAGGTTTCATTCACAATAGCGCTGATTTCCAGTGTGACTTTTGGTACAATTTTAATCCTACTTTACATTCTATGGATCTAAGTCATACCAAATTAGTGCAGGCACCTTTCAAAGTCACACCGATTTGAACGGGTGCAATTTTGTCATGAGACTTTGATGT